>NW_026712219.1:15609028-16209028 GCF_030504385.1 Musca domestica | reverse complement strand
ATTAAGCGAAGAACCTCATTTTGTAACCATTCTTAGGTTGCGCGTGCTGAGTGCGATGGTCCTGATCAGAGTCCTGTTGGAATGTCCAAGGTCTGCGGCCAAAATGTTTGAATGCCCAAGGCTTTAATACACCCTCCAGAATATTTTCGCAATAATATTCGGCATTTATCCGATACCATGGTCGATTAATACGAGTGGAGAGCGACCATCGGCTGTTATGGCGATCCACACCATCTCACCATCTGACCTCTTTGGCAACAAAACACGTTAATTTTGTTTGTTTACAAACTACTCGACGACGAATGTTTTCTGATCGGAGAAAACCAAACTCGGCAGTTCACCACTTTCGAAGCAACTCTTCAGTCTACTTTCTTTCTGTTGCGGTGTAAGTTCTTGAACTTTTTGGGATTTCAATGGCTTTACCCCGGGCTCATTTTTCAATATCACGAGCCATTTTTCGGCCACTGCGACGAGGGTTTCGATCAAGTCGCTTCTTTACTGCTGTTTACGCTCTAACGATAGCCACTTCTGGTTTTCCAGACAAATATAAAGAAATCACACTATCGCGCTTGAGCTGTCACTGGAATAATTTTAACAGCTGTCGGACGAGTGGCTTAGAAATTACAGCAGTCTGAAGTTGGTTGCAGTTTTTTCATCTCCCCCTATATATACCCTACACCATGATGAATTAAGTTTGTCATTCCGTTTGTAACACCTCGAAATATACATTTTAGACCCCAAAAAATATTTATATTCATGATCAACATAAATTTTTATGTCGATTTGTCGATGTGCATCTGTGAAAATCACTCTAGCTTCCGAACGAAATGAAGTAGGTTGTCAAAATAATAGTACCTCCTCATATTCGGTACTTTAATGATTTTAGCGACATTATTCACCGGAATAGTTTCAAATTTGGCGTTTGAAGTTTGTAATGAATACTACAGCCTAAAACAGAAAATGGTCTGTGCAGGTCCACGTCTTCGTATAGCCCCCATATAACGATACATCCGGATATTCGGTATTTTGATGATTTTAGCTACAGTATTCACCGATTTTTTTCAAGTTTCGCATTTGAATATTCTAATGGCTTATGACAAAAGTTGCCTATGTAGGTCCACGTCGTCGTGTATAACGGCTACATTCGGTAGTTTTAGAATTTTAACAGAATTTGTAACGGATTTTATTTGTTTTTTTTTTTTTAATTTCCAAATTCGTTCCAAGTGGCGGAGGGTATTCAAAGACTTACAGTTTTTTTATTGCTTTTTTTTGCAAATTTTGTCCTTTTGCGGATGTACCATAAGGAGCGGTTCCGTATTGCCCATATCCGAACTCGATTTAAGTTTGATAATAATATTACGATGTACCAAGTTTGGACCAAATCGAGTACTTTCTTCGAGCGTTATCGTGCATACCAGCCAGCAAACAGGTGGGATATAGCTAGATCGACTCCAAATGTATTGAAATGGATTTGGTCCAAAGAGACCTAGGGTCTAAAACCGTTATATCGATGAGTCACCTTTTGGCCATATCAAATGGTATATACCCTCCCTAGCCATATGGCTGGGGATATAATTAAGTTTGGGGAGTAGTGCTGATATAAATAAGTGGATCTTTGCAAATGAGTACTAAATCTAAGAACTATACAAAATTCTGTACAATTTGGTTTGGGATTTATCTGGAAATGTAAAATGTTGGTATTAGGGTATCTGGTGGTTGTTTTGGAGCGTACGAAAGGTACTAAATAGTACTTAATTCGGTATTGCGTGAACGGAGACTGTTTGAGATTTAAAATTTGGCATTGGGGTCACTGCTAGTGTAATCCTGTTTGGAGGTGGTTTTGGAAAAACGTACTAAAAAGTACCAAATGGTACCAAATTTGATATTTGGGTAAGGGATATTGAGTTGGAAGCCTACAATTTGTTATTTGTGCTCCTTGGTTAAGAGAGGATATTTTGAAATGCGTACCAAAAACAGTACGAAAATACTTAATATTTTAATTTACTTCGGTATTTGGCGAAAGAATAGAGCTCCAAACATGAACTTCGGAATGAGGGTCTTTGAAAGTAAATAATAATTATTTTTTTATATATTTTTTTTATTTTCCTTCTTCCTGACATCAAAATTGTGTGATTATAGGTAAGGTGTTTTTCCGATGCATAAAAATGTTGGGGTCATTTGCCAAGACGAAGTGTTAGCAAAACAAAAAACATTTGAAAGATATTTGCTAATGAACTGTCAAATGTGCGATCATTGACTGTTTTAATGACGTAGAGGGAGAGAGAGAGACATGCTATTTTTCCTGTGGCAAAATTGATAAAACAATGCGATTGCCATAAACTGATATGGAACTACGGAACGGGATAGAATTGAAAACAAAATCCCCCTCAACAGAATGTAACCCTTTTCTTTCTTGAATGTCCATCATAATTAATCATAAAAAAATATTCAGTATTAAAGTGAAAAAGTTTTATTTTTTAGTGAATATTGATGTGATCGTAGGAATGTGTGTGTGTTATGTGTTTCTAAGTAAAACTAAATTTACAGCTGTAGTGTTAGGGGCAATGATAAGTACTTGGTTTAAGGGGTTAGAAAAAATTACTTAGCCCTTGAATTTTTAGCAATAATATTATGCATTTTATACCCTCCACCATACTATGGAGGGTATACTTTGCCATTCCGTTTGTAACTCCTCGAAATATTCATAATAGACCCTAGAAAGTATAGATATTCTTGATCAGCGTAAAATTCTAAGTCGATTTAGCAATGTCCGTTTGTCTGCTATAATCACGCTATCTTTCGAACGAATCGAGATAGAAGGCTAAAATTTTGCACACATGTTTATTTTGCCAGTAGGCAGGTTAAGTTCGTAAATGGGCCATGTAGGTCCACGGTTTCATATAGCCCCCATATAACGGTACCTCCCGATATTCGGTATTTTGATGATTTTAGCTACATTATTCACCGGAATTGTTTCAAATTTGGCATTTGAAGTTCGAAATGGATACTACAGCCTTAGACAGAAAATTGTCTATGCGGGTCCACGTCTTCGTATAGCTACCATATAACGGTACCTCCCGATATTCGGTATTTTGATGATTTTAGCGTCATTATTCACTGGAATTGTTTCAAATTTGGTATTTGATATTCGTAATGAATACTACAGCCTATGACAGAAGATTGTCTGTGCAGGTTCACGTCTTCATATAGCTACCATATAACCGTACCTTCAAATATCCAGTATTGTGATGATTTTAGCGTCAATATTCAACGGAATTGTTTCAAATTCGGTATTTGATGTTCGAAATGGATACTACAACCTAAGACAGAAAATTGTCCATGCGGGTCCACTCCTTCGTATAGCTACCATATAATGGTACCTCCCGATATTCGGTATTTTGATGATTTTAGCAACATTATTCACCGGAATTGTTTCAAATTTGATATTTGATGTTCGTAATGGATGCTACAGCCTAAGACAGAAAATTGTCTGTGCAGGTTTACGTCTTCATATAGCTACCATATAAGCGTACCTCCCAATATCCGGTATTTTGATGATTTTAGCGTCATTATTCACCGGAGTAGTTTCAAATTACATATTTAGAGTTCGTAATGGGAACTACAGTCTGTGACAGAAAATTGTGTATACAGGTCCAGGTTTTCTTATAGGTCCCATATATCTGTACCTCCCTAAATTCGGTATTTTGACGATTTTAGGTAAAATACTCACCAAAATTGTTTGAGATGTCGCATTTGAAGTTCGTAATAGATGCTACAGCCTGTGAGAGAAAATTGTCTATGCAGGTCCAGGACTTCGTATAGCCCCCCTATAACGGTACCTCCCAATATGCCGTATTTTGATGATTTTAGCTACATTATTCATCGTTTATTTCAAGTTTCGAATTTGAAAATGGTAATGGCTTACGACAAGCGAAGCCTATGTAGGTTCACGTTGTAGAGATCCAATATAACGGCTATATTCGGTATTTTTAAGATTTTAACAGAATTTTTAACGCATTTTGTTTTTTGAAAATTTCCAAATTCGTTCAAACGGTGTAGGGTATTCAAAATTCGGCCCGGCCAAACTTACTGCCTTTAACTTGTTTATTTTAAATTTTTCCATTGAAAATTCATTTCATACTCCCCGTCCTAGTTTCATTTCTTTATGACCCTCTATGGTAGATGAAAGTTGGTAGGCATCCATATATATATACCTCCTGTACCTGTAACCATTTTCCTCAGAATTAAAGTAAATTTTCTTTCTTCCTTCCTCGATTTTAGCTGTTTGAGGGTTAATGCTAAACATTTCCCTCCCTAACATCAAGAAACTAAAAAAAAAACAACAAATTCTAAGCTTAGCATAAATTAAAATGTTTTTACTTTGAACTTTTTTGCCAAAGAAGATAAAGACAAAAAAACTTGGAAAAAACCCAAAACATATCATTATGATTTGTATTGGCACTTTTTAATTAATGTTTAGTTCTCCGATAGCAATCATTTGTCATGTATCGACAAAGATAACAACAAAAGTGAGCCGTCGTCTTCCATTTGTAGGATCTCCCTCCATCGTTTGTCCGATGGAACGCATGAAAAATGATGGCAAAAAAATATGCGTTTTTATGAAGTGACTGGGTTCATTCATTCACATGTTTTCTTTTGACCTGATGTTTTTTTTTTCTTGAATATGAATTTATGTTGATGCCCGTCCGTACGACCGTCCATCGGTCAGTCACTTAAATTGTCCAGGGCTATTCATTCACATGTCTACTTCTTCTGTTATTCAACATAATTAATTCAAAGTTTTTTTTCGCTAATAGTTTTGGTCTAGTTTTTTATATTTGTTTTAAGTTCTTGTGGTCTGTTTCGTTTTTTTTTTTGCGATATTGCCATCCGAAGTGAGTTACAAGGCGTTAATGATGGGCCTGACCACTTTTTTGAATGAAATATTTTCAATTCATTCATAAAAATGGAGGTAGGTAAACACAAACGGGTCATTAGAAACTTTGGAAAGAAATGAATTGTTTTAGCCATCTGGAGCTAAAACATAATCTCTATAAAATTATATTTTTTACTGAAAAATAAAAAAACTAGGCAAATTACTGGAAAACTTGCGTTGAAGGGCATCTCCCTAAAAATGTTTTAGTAGAGAAATTTCGCTGAGCAAAATGGTATGATTGTCAAAATCTGTAAAGCCATAGAAAATCAATAAACACGAAAGTGAATACAATTTGCAACCTTTGGACGGAATAGGGATTTTGTTATTTTTTATCGAGCTCTCCCTGCACTTCACTTCTTCATGTCATTTAACAATATATTAAACTCATCCATTGTAACGTTTATGATTCAAGACTTCACCGCCATTGTTTTAAAGTATTCTCTTTAATCCATGTATTAAGAATTTCTATACAGAAAGCGGTACGATGGCGCCCAACTTGGGGCACATGAGTCAGACATTAATATTTACATTTACTTGCCATGGAACCATGAAATTAAAATTAAACCTACCTTGATACAATCCTTCTCGAAGTGAAATCATGCACTCTATGTATAACAATATTATTTGGTATAAAAGATATAAATGTCAAACTTAGTGAAAATCGATTCAGAATTGGATTTCCTCTCACATATGTTGATAGGTGGTATGATCGACTTGAAATAAATTCTTTTGTTAAGGAAGCTCTACTAAATATGCATAGGGGTGTAGGGTATCATATAGTCGGCCCCGCCCGACTTTTCCTTACAGGCTTGTTGTGAAAGTTAGTCTAAATCTCTCTCATGTTCATATTGGTATTACAATGGAGACATGTGCGAACACTTATTTTTTACCTCAAACATTTACTTTTTTAACAGTAAAATGCTAAAACATGCGATCAAATGAGGAAAATTTCTTAATTTCAGTAAAATAACAAGAATAGTATATTGGATTATATATCCGTAAATTATATGGCGCCCAACAAGAGGAGGAAAGATAAGTTTCAAATTTAAGAATTTGCATTGCAGATTGTTGTGAAATGTTCTATTTTGTTATGTTAATATTTGTATCAAACTTATAAAAGGTGTTAATATATATACAAAATAAAAACAAAATAGAGTGCAAGGTTCCAAGTCCAAATCATAATATATCAAACTTAAACTTAAAAATTAGAAATATGGCTCGACTCCTTGTGGCGGAGTTACAACTTTGAGTAATCATAAAGCTCGAAATATATGAAATTGAAAACATAAGCTCATATCTTTTGCAACTTCCCCACAAAAGATCAAATAAAAAAAAAAAACAAGTTAGCAAAGGCTATAGTCGTGCGGGACCGACCACGTGATACCCTACAACACTACAATATGTTAGAAGTCCCTTCATGTCCAATTATGTCACAGTGCACTGTTAGCATTTTGACCAGGGACATTTGCCCAATATTTATACACTCCGCCGTGCTGATAGTTGCTGTGGTCCATTTTACAGCTAAATATAATCCAATGGTCATCAAAAATGCTAGAATTCTTCCCTGTCCTTAACCCTCTTGTCAGGCGTGTCGATTGGCTTCAATGTGATCGGGACATTTTTCCTGTTTATGTTTCATTTGAACCCCTAAATATTTTCGATCATCTCCAAAAGCAAGAGGCCCCTCCGTATCTCTAAATTTAGACTCATCTATATGATTTGCTTGTCTACAATATATGGCTACATTCGTCGACGAAATCAGCATAAAAAACCAGAAGTTCGCCTTTTGTCTACTTTGGATTTGGCCTGTAAGTTATTTTTAGCGTTTCGGTAGAATGGAAATGTTGATATTTTTTCATACAAAACCAGTAAAGAAAGTCCTAAAGTCGGGCGGGCCGATTTTATGATACCCTACACCACTTTGCTAATTTAGTTGAGCTCCACTTAATAATTAAAAGTTTTTATGGGAGAATTCAATCATACACGCTATGATTATAATTTAAAATTCAAAGGACTAAATATGCCAAAGCATTTGTATCTTTTAAATTCGGACTTGTATTGCCCATTTGGTGAAAAATTAATTTGAAATCAGATAAAGATATATATGGGAACTATATCCAAATCTGAACCGATCTCGATAAAATTTGGCAAAGATATTTTTGAGCTGTATATATTTCCCTGAATATCGTTGTTACAGAGTGCATATTACGGCTGTAGGTAACAAATACAACAAATCGGATGAACAATATATATGGGAGCTATAGCTATATCTGAACCGATCTTCATCAAATTTGGCATACTACCTTCTAGACTAAATTCGGTCGTATGTGCCAAATTCCATCCCATTTGGGCAAATATTAGACGTTTGGTGCACAATAAAAGGTAAATCGGACGAAGTTATATATGGGAGCTATATCCAAATCTGAACCGATCTCGATAAAATTTAGCAAAGGTATTTCTGAGTTGCATTTGATATATTTCCCCAAATATTGTTGTTACAGAGTGCATATTACGGATGCGGAGGACAAAAATAACAAATCGGATGAACAATATATATGGGAGCTATAGCTATATCTGAACCGATTTCGATCAAATTTGGCATACTTATTTTCAGGCCTAATTTGGTTGTATGTGCAAAATTTCGTTTGGTGCACAATAAAAGGCAAATCGAACGAAGATATATATGGGAGCTGTATCTAAAATTTTACCGATTATCTCCAATTTCAATAGGGTTCGTCCTTGGGCCAAACAAATGTTGTTTGCAAAGTTTCATCTCAATCGGATAATAAATGCGACCTGCATTTTGTTCACAAGAATACATGGACAGACGGACGGACGGACAGACGGACTGACATGCATAAATCAACTCAGAAAGTGATTCTATGCAGATCATCAAAAGGAACTATGGGTCTATCTCGTTTTCTTTTGCCTGTTACAAACAAATGCACAAAGACATAATACCCTGACCACCTTGTGGTGTAGGGTATAAAAAGTGGTCAATTCAACCCGCTGTCCTAAACTCTGACTTCATGCGAGATTTCGTGTCCTTTGGATTCTGATTGTGCCCATTATAACGGCTGCAAAATCAGGAACATTTTTAATTGTTGGTCCGCTTCAACCCCTAAACAATAGGCCTAGCCCTTCTGAGCCTAACCCCTACCTTTTGAAAATGTTCGTGAGGATCGGACGATAATTGCAATCTGTATATAATAATACCAACACGTGTTGTAAGGTTAAAAATATTACAAAATATACACTTCATTATTATAAGTCAAATTGAAAAAATCGCATGCGATAAAAAATCATGAAAAAATAAAAAAATGTCACAAAATACTATAAAATCTGTTAATATAGATTTTTATACCCTCCACCCTACTATGGAGGGTATATTAATTTTGTCATTCCGTTTGTAACTCCTCGAAATATTCGTGTCAGACCCAACAAAGTATATATATTCTTGATCAGCGTAAAATTCTAAGACGATTTAGCCATGTCCGTCTGTCTGTCTGTGTGTCTGTCTGTCTGTCTGTCTGTCCGTCTGTCTGTCTGTCTGTTGTAATCACGCTATCTTTCGAACAAATTGAGATAGAAGGCTAAAAATTTGCACACATGTATTTTTTCCCAGTAGACAGGTTAAGTTCGTAAATGGGCCATGTAGGTCGAAGTTATCATATAGCCCCCATATAACGGTACCTCCCGATATTCGGTATTTTGATGATTTTAGCGACATTATTCACCGGAATTATTTCAAATTTGGCATTTGAAGTTCGTAATAGATACTACAGCGTAAGACAGAAAATTATCTCTGCAGGTTCACGTCTTCCTGTAGGCCCCATATAACGGTACCCCCCGATATTCGGTTTTTTGATGATTTTAGCGACATTGTTTACCGGAATAGTTTCAAATTTGGTATTTGAAGTTCGTAATGGATACTACATCCTAAGTCAAAAAATGAGCCATGTAGGTCCACGTCTTCATATAGCCCCCATATACCGTAACCCCCGATATTCGGTATTTTGATGATTTTAGCGACATTATTTAGCGGAATTGTTCCAAATTTGGTATTTGAAGTTCGTAATAGATACTGCAGCATAAAACAGAAAATGGGTCATGTAGGTCCACGTCTTCATATAGCCCCCATATAACGGTACCCCCCGATATTCGGTATTTTAATGATTTTAGCGACGTTATTTACCGGGATTGTTTCAAATTTCGTATGTGAAGTTCGTAATGGATACTTCAGCCCATGCCAGAAAATTGTCTGTGCAAGTCCACGTCTTCGTATAGCCCCCATATAACGGTACCCCCCATATTCGGTATTTTGACGATTTTAGCTACCCTATAAACAGTATTTTCTTCAAGTTTCGCATTTAAATATTGTAATAATTTATGACAAAAGTTGCCTATGCAGGCCCACGTCGTCGTATGAACATTCGGTATTTTTAAGATTTTAACAAAATTTTTAACGGGTTTAATTTTTTGGAAATTGCCAAATTTGTACCAAATGGTGGAGGGTATTAAAAGTTCGGCCCGGCCGAACTTACAGCTTTTTTACTTGTTTCATTATTGGCATCTTTTTATGCATTTTTTTAGACTTTATTCTTTTATACCAAGATGGCATTCTGAATTAACAAAAATTGTCAAAAGCATTCCAGCTAATATATCATTCCTTTGTATATACACATTGTATATAATTCGCTATATACATCCAATATTTTTTCTATCGGCATCAACATAACGGTCAGAATTTAACTTTTCGTCTATTTTTGATTTAACCGGTACTTAAAATATTCGCGGTTTAATTAAAAATTTGACTTCTACTTAACACAAATGTTATGGTCACCCACTAAATATTACCCGATGACCATTACAATTGGAAAACTTCTGTGCTGCCCTAAGCTCTAGCCCCATGCTAACTTCCGCTTCGATTGGTCTATAATTGCGACCTGTAGAGCAACTGCAAAATCAGGAAATTTTTCAGTTTTTGGTCCATTAAACCCCCTACATATTATGCGATCATCTCCAAAAGATTGAGTGATTACAAATTAACATGGACAGACGGACGGACATACATAGATAGATCGACTTAGCTCGGCGAGATAGGAAGATCCATGTATACTTTCCTATTTGGGAAACCAATATTTCGAGGTGTAATATAATTTTTGGTCTAATGAAACTTATAATACCCCCAACACATACTGTTTTATGGTATAAAAATACGAATCAAATCATATCAATTTTTTCAAACTTCGGCCAAATACCAAAATTTTGTTTAGTATTTGTTTAATGACTTCCTGCCCAACATTTTAAATATTTTAAAAGGCTACCTATTAAAAGTATTTAATAGATTTTTAAAATATTTTCTCTGAATACAAATATCATTAGGAATATGTTTTCAAGCTCATACCGGCAGATGTCGTTCATTTTTAAGGATATATTTTAGATTTTCTGGACAAAATAGAGAATTCATTTAGAGATTTTCACTACAATAAATATGGATATTTCAAAAATATTTTTTATAGACTGCATCAAAAACTCATGGTTCTTTTTAAAAACATATCCTCAGCATATTTCACATTTTCTTTTAAACAAAATTTTATACAAAGAAAACTCTATAAAGCGATAGCTTAAAAAATCGTCCGCATCCCTTTGTTGGCGCACTACCTTAATCATTTCTAATTATAAACTAGGCTTCATCTGAAATTCCGTTAGAAACCAGCCCCATATCTTTGCAAACCCAAATATTAAATATTTAAAACCGAAATAAATGTATGGCGTGTGTTCATCGCACTTTTGAACCACCTCCTCTTGCATGAAAAAAAAACAACCTCCAAAATATCCTAAAATTTTGAAACAGATTTCTAAAGAAATTCATTGATATGTTTCAACAAAGCCGAGATTAAAAAAAAAACAAAATCAAACCGGACAAGCATTAGCAGACATTTATAATTAAATAAAAAATATATTTTTTGCTTAAAATCTATGTTTTCCATGCATGAATGTATGTTGGTATATGCTTTTGTTGTTAGCTGACTGGACCTCGTCAAATAACGCTTAAAGCATTAACGGAAATGATCAACCATTTAGACCAGGCCAAAGCAAAACAAAAAAAAAAGAACGACAAACAAAAAATATGGTCAACATTTCTGTTTTTCTTTTCGCAACGTCAAAAAGCGATAACAAAAAGCTAAAACAACGACAACAACAGCAAAGCGAACGACACAACTGTAATTAAGCACACAAAAAACCCTTAAGATATCTACCCAAAAACCCAACAATAACAACATCAGCAAAAGTCGCCAAAAACCAAGAATAAGCACCAACCATAATTATCATATGCCTGCCAACCTCTGAGAGCATTGAGGCGCTCGCTCGCTCCATCACAAACAGCTTTGGCTAGCAAAGAAGGGTCAACTGGAATGTGCTAAGCGTTTTTTTTTTTTTGGCATAGGAATAGAAGAATGCCGGGAACTTGTCTTGTCTTGCGGTCTTAATGAAATCATAATCATCGCCGGCCAATTTGATTTCTTTGCTTTTTGAATCTTCGCCAGGGTAATCCATCATTGTGAAGAATCAGGAACGATGGCGTTATATTAACGACAACATTCAGTGGTTGTTGTAATTGTTTCACTCTTTTTGTTGTTGTAGTTGTTTTACCTGTGACCCGTGATGAATTTTTAATAATTCGTTTTTGTCTGCGGTTTACTGAAGTGCAGTTAATAAGTGTTTTCGGTTCCAGGGCCGATGGTACGTGCCAAACACGAGAGTTGGGATTAGTGAGAGAGACGGAGAGGGAGAAAGAGAGGAGTTGTTTTTTTTTTAATTATTGTCTTGATTAACGGTTCAATGTTTTTTTTATCGAATGGTTCACTAATCGATAGCAATTTTAAAATCGTTTTGAAGAGATTATAACGCATTTTTCTCTGGATTTCAAACATTTATTTTTTAAAAAATTTAATACTGCATCTGGTGGCTAGAAGAGATCATTACAATTCGTTAGAAACCATTTGACGTGGAAGGGAATATTAAGATAATTTGTATGTTTGTAACCTATCGAACCTCTAAAGATTATGCTCTCATGGTTGTACGTATACATAAGCAGCTTGAATTCTTGGCATGACATATTTTGTTTTGTTTTACATATCAAAAAAGGATGCCAGAGCCGCACTCGAATTCTGTCATCGTTTTTCTTTATAATTTAGCATTAATATGCCTAGCCATGATGCTAAGCTGCTTTAATCAGCATACTATTACCAATGTCCCTCTGTGGTAAAATTTTATTGTGATAAGAGAATTCTCCAAAAGCAAGTAAAAAGTATAAGAGTCCGATCTCTACCATTTTTTTACAGATCCTGTGTTGATAGAAATATTCAGATGAGTCAAGTCTAAACGGAATCCGATATTAATTTTGCGTTTTATGAGCTTAATGAATATTCAAATTTTCGATCTTTTGTGGGGGAGGTACTTGATGGAGTGGACCGATATTGTTCCTTTTCACACCTGACCTAGCACTCATGCAAATATTTGGACTTGTAAAGTTGGGGCAAAATCGGACTATCGTTTCCATTTCTTTACAAAATTTTTTTTTTTTCAAAATTTCGACCATTTGTGGGGGTGGTATGGATGGATGGACCGATATATTCCATCTTAAGATCAGACCTTGGGCTAATTTAAATATTAGGATGTGTGAAATTTGAAGACAATCGGACTCTTACATCACATTTTAAGATGTAATTAATAATTTTAAGTTGTAATTTTTCAAAATTTTGACCATTTGTGGGGGAGGTACTTGATGGAGTGGACCGATATTGTCCATTTTTACACCTGACCTAGCATTGACGTAAATATTAGGATTTGCAAAGTTGGAGCAAAATCAAATTATCGTTTCCCTTTCTTTACAAAAAAAATATTTTTTTTTTTCAAAATTTCGACCATTTGTGGGGGAGGTACCAGAAGGGGTGGACCGATATATTCCATCTTAAGATCAGACCTTGGGCTAATTTAAATATTAGGATGTGTGAAATTTGAAGACAATCGGACTCTTACATCACATTTTAAGATGTAATTAATAATTTTAAGTTGTAATTTTTCAAAATTTTAACCATTTGTGGGGGAGGTACTTGATGGAGTGGACCGATATTGTCCATTTTTACACCTGACCTAGCATTGACGTAAATATTAGGATTTGCAAAGTTGGAGCAAAATCGGAGTATCCTTTCTCTTTCTGTGCAAAAAATATATTTTTTGAAAATTTTGACCTTTTGTGGGGGAGGTACCAGAAGGAGTGGACCGATATTGTCCATCTCCAAGTTTGGACCAAATCGGATACTCCCTTCGAGAGTTATCGTGCGCACCAACCAGCCAGCCAGACCGACAGACGGACGGACGGACGGACATCGCTAGATCGACTTCAAATGTTCTGAAACGGATTTGGTCCAAAGAGACCTAGGGTCTAAAACCGTTATTTCGACAAGGCACGTTTTAACCGTATCAAATGATATATACCCTCTGTAGCCATATGGCTACAAGTAAAATAGTATCAGTCGGTTTGGCCTTGACTTATGATTTCAAACAGTTAACTCTTGATGGTTGAGGTTCCGAAGCAGTTGGCCAATTAATATCTGACCTAAGACTGATATAAATATTCGACTACTTCCTGGTCCTTATAAGAGATGATCGTGTCTACTTGCCAAAGAGGTCAGCTACAGAACTCAAGCGCTGATCGTTGATGATCGTTCTCCGCTCGTATTAATCGACCAAGACATCAGAATAAATGCCGATTATTATCGCGAAAATGTTCTGGAGGGTGTATTGAAGCCTTGGGAACGCAAACATTTTGGCCGCAGACCTTGGACATTCCAACAGGACTCAGCACAAGCCACCTATGGGTGGTTACAAAATGAGGTTTATCGCTTCATTTCCAGCACACAATGGCCACCAAAATCTCCGGATACCAATCCGTTGGACTATTGTGTTTGGAGTATTTTGGAAAGCAAGGTTGGCTCTAAAAAATACCAAAGTGTCGATCACCTCAAGCAAGCGCTTCGCCGGGAATGGGTCAAAATACCACAGAGCAACATTTGGGCAGCATGTGACGGTTTTATTATCCATTTGAAGGCCATAATTCGTACCAAAGGTGACCAATTCGAACAAATCTAAACTTATTCTAAAATTTGATCCTATTTCCGACATTTTTTGCTTTCATTCAATAAAATTTAAAGAAAAAATGTAACTATAATGGCGTTTGACTTTGTTGCAGTTTTTTGTCTCACCCTATATATTCCAGAGACGCTTTCCAGCAACAATACTTGCATATACGTGAGAAGTTTTTCTGGCTCCTCGAATCTTATCCCTTTACATTTAATTAAAGCAATAATTGTCTTTCTTTTCTGCATCCATATTATTTATTTTTATACCCTCAGCCATATGGCGTTTCATCGAAATAACGGTTTTAGATCCCAGGTCTCTTTGGACAAAATTTATTTCAAAACATTTGGCTGCTTCGGAGATGCGAAATATCTTTCCACTCCTTCTGGTACCTCCCCACAAAAGGTCGAAATTTTTTGAAAAAAAAAGTTTCACTGCACGGGACGAGAAAGGATAATCCGATTTCGCTCCTACTTTGCATAATATTTGCAAATTGACAATATCGGTCCACTCCATCAAGTACTTCCCGCACAAAGGTTCAAAATTTTGAATCTATATCTATAAAAAAAAGAAAATGTTTGTATGTTTGTTTATAATTTATGGACTCGAAAACCGGTGAATAGATTTTCCTGAAAATTTCCATCTATACTGCAACATCGCCTGAAAGTAACATAGGCTATATACATTTTTAAATTCCACTTGAAACTGGAGATATAGCATCAGAATCGGAGGTACCTCCCAAAAATCTGGATTTTATATGCACATATCTATTGATCGATTACAGATACAGTATCCAAATTTGGAATGCGTGACGGAATTTGGAACAAAAATAAATTTGCCAAATTATATTGAAATCGGTTCAGATTTGGATATAGCGCCCATATATATTTTCGACCAATTTCGTTCATTTGATGCCTCAAACACGATATGAGTGTTCAATTCTAATGAAATTTGGAATATGTGACGGGATTTGATCCGAAAATAAATTTGTCAAATTATATTAAAATCGGTTCAGATTTGGATATAGCTCCCATATATATTTTCGGCCGATTTAATGTATTTAGTGCACCAAACACGATATGTATGTCCAATTTTAATGAAATTTAAAATAAGTAACGGAATTGGGAGCGAAAATGAATTTGTCAAATTATAATAAAATGAAATTCGGCATGAGTTACTAAATTTGGTACAAAAATAAATTCGACAAATTATATTTAAATTCGCTCAAATTTGATTATGGCGCCCATATATATTCTAGGCCGATTTCACATATTTGATGCACCCAAAGCGAGAGAGACAAAGTCTGGCAAATTATATTGAAATCAGTTGAGTATTGGGTATAGCTAACATATATATTTCGGCCGATTTCATGCATGTTATGCACCAAACACAATATATATGACCGATTCCAATGAAATTCAGAATGTGTGGCGGAATTTGGTTACAATAATAAATGTGACAAATTAATTGGAAATTAGTTAAGATTTGGATATAGCTCCCATATATATATTCTCGGTCGATTTCACATATTTGACGCACTAATCTCAATGAAATATGAAAGGTGAGGTAATTTGAAATACGCTTATTACGCCAAAATTTAGCAGAGCTATTTGCATTGTGTCTAGGATGGTTGGTATTGAAAATGATATATACATATATATTGATGATATATTGAAAATGATATATATATCGGTCCACGTTCTGGTATAGTCACCATATAACGGTACCTCCCGGTATTCGGTATTTTGATGGTTTTTGCACAATTTTGCGCGGATTTGTCTGAAAATTGGTATTTGTTGGTCATAATGGGTTCCAGCTCCTGTGGCGAAACATTGTAATTATAGGTCCACGTTTTGGTGTAGCCCCCATATAACGGTACCTCCCGATATTCGGCATTTTAATGTTTTTTGCCACATTTCTTCTAATGTTTCTTTTACCCTAAGGTGGAGGGTATTAAAAGTTTGGCCCGACAGAACTTAATGTTTTTTTACTTGTTATTTTTATTCTGCTGTGAAGGTGGGACATATGTTACCTACCCCACAAAGAGACAAAATTGTAAATATAAATGAAGCTTATAAAATGTAGTATTAACATCCGATTCCATTCAGACTTGGTACATCTCATATCTTGGTACATATCTCACATAAAGTGAAGAAAGCAGTTGATATAGCCCCAACCTGGCACGTCTCAATACTTATATCATATTTTTAGGTGCGAAACGAAATTTACAATATTGGTCCATTCCTTCGAAACCTACTCCATATTGCAATTGAAAATCAATCAATTTGAAAATCATAACAGAATTCAAAATACTTAGACTTAAAGATTTTTTTTGGATGATTTCAAACCATAATTTTCGGGGACCAAAGTTCTCATTTTTATACATTAACTAAAGCCTAGCTTACTTTTTTTACAATTACAATGTATATCTATATGCTAGTCTCATACACAGATTTCCTAAAAATAAAACTTTTTGTTAAAAACGAATTATAAAATATAATTAAAAAATCTTGTTATTTTTAAATTGTTTGTAATTATCCTGCTGTTCTTTTTAGCTTCTTTTTGCATCCTTAAATGTTATATACTTCTCTCAAACATAACTTTTTACCTGTTGCTATTTGCAGTTGTTTTTTTTTTCTTTTGAAGAGATAATTTCTTTCTCTTCTTTTGCATCATCCCTTCTCCAGTTATTGTTTTTCGTTAAACATTAAATGTCAGTTTTGAAAACTCTTGGCCCAGACTATATAATTACAATTTTCGCAACATACGGCGGCGGTGGCGGCAACGAAAGGAACTCCAACAAAAAAACTACACGACAACTAAATGAAAGGACTTGAGCGGACATTTGAATGCTTTTCAAACCCCGTTCACCATTGCCTTGTCGGGCAGTGTTAAATTGAACATGTTTTCATTTGGAACCACAAATAAGTTTTTTTTTTTTTTTTTGGTTGATCGCAATTTTCAAATATCCCTCAAATTAAAAGAAATTAAATTGAACTTGACCCAGAGCTTGTGGGAAATTTGATTTGGGCATTTCCCGTCTGCAATTTGGGGGTAAGCAGTGACGAAAATTGCGTGCCAAACATGCGTAAATTTGTTTGGGAATGCAGATGTTGATCGTCGATTTAATTTGAAAAGTAACACAATTTTGAAACCAAAGAAATAATGGTAATTATGGCCTGGCAGGTTATAGCATGATTGCCACTTATAAAAAATGAAAGTTTTTTTTTTTTTTTTGATTAAAAATTTCAAAAATTTTTTGTTAAGGTCATGAGATGATAGTGTGGGAAAAATGAAAATATATATTTTTAAAGAGAAGATTTAGAAACTCAGAGACAAGGTACAAGAATTTGTGAAAGGAAAGTGTGTAAAGTTCGACTTTGCGCAACTTTAAATACCCTCCATCTGAAAATATAAATTTATTTCGCGCCGCCTATAGTGGAGCTACGGTGTTGTACCAGCAAGCTCAGGGTACACCCCTGAGGTTCCAAGCTTTACACACGTAGACCTAGGGGACGAGCAACTAATATATTTAAATCAACATACAGGGTAAGATAAAAAACTGCAACAAAGTCAAACGCCATAAATTTACATTTTTTTATGTTTTAATTTATTCGAATTGGTCACCTTTGACACGAATTATGGCCTTTAAACGGCCAATGAAACTGTCACACGCTGCCCGAATGTTGCTCTGCGGTATTTTGGCCCATTTCCGGCGAAGAGCTTACTTGAGGTGATCGACACTTTAGTATTTTTTAGTGCCAACCTTGCCTTCCGAAATACTTCAGACACAATAGTCCAACGGATTGATACCCGGAGATTTTGGTAGCCATTATGCGCTGCAAAATGAAGCGAGGAACCTCATTTTGTAACCACTCATAGGTGACGCGTGCTAAGTGCGATGGTGCTGAGTCCTATGGGCTCATGGCTTAAATACACCATCCAGAATATTTTCGCTATAATATTCGGCATTTATTCTGATGCCACGGTCGAATAATACGAGCAGAGAGCGAACATTGGCTGTTATGGCAGTTCACACTATCACCATGGC
Organism: Musca domestica; assembly: GCF_030504385.1. NCBI lineage: Eukaryota > Metazoa > Arthropoda > Insecta > Diptera > Muscidae > Musca > Musca domestica. Next base: position 16,190,894 of record NW_026712219.1, on the reverse strand, counting down.
CGGCGCTTGAGTTCTGGTGGCCAACCGTAGGTACACATTTTCAGCTGACCGATTAGTTTGTTTGTTTACAAACTGCCGGACAACGAATGTTTTCTCATCGGAGAAAACCAAATTCGGCAGTTCATCACTTTCGGCCAAGCTAAGCAACTCTTTAGCTCTTTTGAGTCTATTTTCTTTCAGTTGCGGTGTAAGTTCTTGCACTTTTTGGAATTTCAATGGCTTTATCCTGAGCTCATTTTTCAATATTTGCCGAATGGAATATTGCGATATGCTCAGCCCACGAGCCATTTTTCGGCCACTGCGACGCGGGTTTCGATCAAGTCGCTTCTTTATAACAGATCTTGCGTTAGCAAAAATATTTGGATTTGTGAAAAAGAGTTGGATGCTCATTTAGCTTTTTTTCAAAACCTCGAACCTTATGTGAAGGTGGTACCAGAAGAAATGGTATGATCTCTTTCATCGTAATAACAGATCTTGTGTTGATGGAAATATTGAGATGTACTAAGTCTGAATGGAATCGGATGTTAATTTCGCGTTTAAAGAGCTTAATGGTTTATCAAAATTATTTACCCTCTGTGGGGGAGGTGCCAAAAGGAGTACACCGATATATCCCATCTTCACAGCAGATTTTGTGTTAGTAGAAATAATGGGGGAGGTGCCAAAAGGAGTACACCGATATAACCCATCTTCTCAGCAGATTTTGTGTTAGTAGAAATAATGGGATGTGTGAAATATGAAGAGAACTGGATGCTTATTTAGGATTTTATAATCGTTTTGGTTATTCAAAACTTTGACCCTTTGTGGGGGAGGTACCAGAAGGAATGGTCCGATCTCTACCATCTTTATAACAGATCTTATGTTGATGGAAATATCAAGATGTGCCAAGTCTGATTGGAATCGGATGTTAATTTCGTGTTTTATGAGCTGCATGGATATTCTAAATTTTGACCCCTTTGTCGAGGAGGTACTTGATGGAGTGGACCGACATTGTCCATTTTCAACCTAGCACTGATGCAATTATTATAATTTGCAAAGTTGGAGAAGAATCGGATGAACCTTTCTTTTTCTGCACAGCAAATTATTTTCTTGGAAAATGTTGATATTTTGTGGGTGAGGTACCAGAAGCAGTGGACCGATATTGCCCATCTCCGAACTAGATCTAAGTTTGACAATTGAGAGTTATCGTGTGCACCAGCCAACCAGCTAGATGAGGCACATTTTCTGACATAGACTGTAGTTTCCATTACGAACTCTAACTATTTGAAACCATTTCGGTGAATAATGTAGCTAAAATCATAAAAATACCGATACAGCTATGCGAAGACCTCGACCTGCATAGACAATTTGGTGTCACAGGCTGTAGTACTTTTTAGGAACTTCAAATACGAAATTTGAAACAACTCCGGTTAATAATGTCGCTAAAATCATCAAAATACCCAATATAGGGAGCTTCGGATATATGGCTGCTTTACGAAGGCCTGGATCTGCATGTGCATTTTTTCGTCTCAGGTTGTAGTACTCATTGCCAAGTGCAAATATGAAATTTTAAACCTTTTTAGTAAATAATGTTGCTAAGATAAGCAACGTTCTGGATATAGGGAGGTACCGATATAGCGGGCTATGCAAAGACCTGGACCTGCATAAACAATTTTCGGTCACAGGCTGTAGTACCTATTGGAGAATATTGAAACATTTCCGATGAATAATGTCGACAAAATCATTAAAATACCGAATATCGAGAGGTAACGTTATATGGGAGCTATACGTAGTCCTGGACCTGAATAGCCAATTTCGTGTCACAGGCTGTAGTACTCTTTACTAAGTGTAGATAGGAAATTTGAATGATCTCAAATAATGTAGCTAAAATCATCAAAATATCGAATATAGGAAGGTACCGATGTAGGGAGTTATGCGAAGACCTGGACCTGCATAAAAAAACTTTCTGTCACAGGCTGTAGTACCTATCGAAGACTTCAAATACCAAATTTGAAACATTTCCCCTGAATAATGTCGCCAAAATCATCAAGATGCCGAAGATCGAGGGGTAACATTATATGGGGGCTATACGATATCGTGGACCGATATAGCCCATCTTCGAACTTGACCTGCCTGCAGACAAAAGACAGATCTGTGCAAAATTTTAGCTTCTAGCGTGATTACAACAGACGGACAGGGCTAAATCGTCTTAGAATTTTACGCTGGTCAAGAATATACTTTGTTGGGTCTAAAATTATTATTTCGATGAGTTACAAACGGAATGACGAACTTAATATTCCCTCCATACTATCTATGGTGGAGGGTATAAGAAAGAACATCCATATCTTAATTCCATATACCAGCAGAGACCTCAAAGTCAAATTTCAGGATTTCAGATTTATTCTTTCACCCAATACCAAATTTAGTACGATTTAGTACTTTTCGAAAAATCATAGCACGTATTCCCAAATTTACCTCCTTCTCTCAAAAATATGTGTAAACAGTAGCCTCCATATCGAATTTCAGAATTCCAACTCTATCCTAAGACCCAATCCCAAATTTATTACCATACTTTTCGTACAGTTATACTTTCAGACCCCAATGGCGCATTTTGTTGTATTTTGCACTTTTTGCACGTTCTTGGTACGCATTTCCAACCTCGCCTCCTTCTCTTAACAACAGACACCAGCAGTGACATCCATTGATGATTCTAACCCGATTCCTTCTCCCAATACCAAATTTAGTAGCATTTAGTTATTTCCGTACTGTTAAAGCAGGCATTTTCAGGATAACCTCCATATCTCAACTACAGATACCAACAGTAACCTAAGTATATTTCAGCTCGGTAATTTCCTCTTTACCAAATTCCGTACTATTAAATGCAGTTATAGTACGCATATCCAAAACCACCTTCATATCTCAATTCCAGATACCAACAGTGACCTCAATTTCAAATTTGAGGATTCTAACTCTATCCCTTCTCCCAATACCAAATTTAGTAGCATTCAGTACTCTTCGTACAAGTATAGGTCGAATATCGAAATCACCGCCAAATCTCAAACAAACGGAATGGCAAACTTAATATACCCTCCATACTATGGCGGAGGGTATAAAAAAAACATTGAAACATTAACACCTGATTAGTCAATTGATTTTGTGGGCCATTTGTTCAGATCACCCTTATTACCGCAGTTGTAATTTTATATCAAGTCCGGCTGGTTTTACACAACTTTTACGAATCCCTCCATAGTATCGTCCTGCCTTATGTAAACACATAGTAAGTCGGATATTCCTACTTAAATTTCTCTTAAAATCATTTACTCACAAATTTCATTTAATTCCTAAGATCCACTTTTTTTCTACTTTCTTCTCCGCTACCCCTTCGCATTCTTGCCAACTTCCTAAAATGTTAAAACTAAACTCGTCACTTCCTGTAAAACGGTAACAAGGCAAAGAGAAAAATAAAACAAAAAATAATTATGACCAAAAATATTCAACAAATTCAACTCTTTTTTTTTGGGAGGGGGAAACAATTCAGCAACACCCAACATTTGCTTTGTGATCTTCCGATAAAAACCATAAATATGATCTGTATGTTTTGTTTGTGAGTGTGTGAGTGTGGGGTTCACCGACTATTTTATTTATGTACGACAGCCTCAGGGCAATCTTTTTTTGATAAAGGACTCTTGTTTCGCTACAAGGAAACAAAAGTGAACCTCGCCCTATTCCAAGGAAACAAATTGAATATTCATGATAGGTAATTAAAAGGATGTTTCTTGGGTATTTGTATTTTTTGGACGTTTCAAAATGTCTTCATATGAATTTCAGAGAATTTCAAAGGATAAGCAAATGTTAACATTTTGTTGAGGAATTGAAATGAATTCTAAAAATTGTTGCCTTTTTGCTTTATGTTAGGATATCATCAATTACGTATTGTTGTGTTGATACATTTTATAGCATACTTTTAGGCATAGTGTAAGTTATATGTGCAAAGTCATAACTAACAGTGTTTCAATACAGCTATACAGACAAATAACGAATAAAATATTGTTGTTTCGTCAAATATCAAATTTTTAACAATAATATGTTAAAACAAGTTAGAAAGTCTCAGTCAGTTTAGCCGACAGATATATACCATCAGCCAATGTTCGATTATATAATCGAATATATTTTGACTTGTGTTATGATTATTCAAATTGTTGACCCTGTATGGAGTTGGTTCCGAAGGAATGTTTGTCATATTTCGTATAGTTCCTAAATAAATATGATATAAATATTGCGTCGTGTCAGGTTTCGACTCTATTGGTTACTTCCTTCAGTTTGTATGAAATATGTGATAATTTTTATATGATGTTAAAAAATGCGCGAGGTACCGGATATAGTCGACGGAAGCATTCCATTTTCATACCTCACCTAATATAGATAAAACCAGTAAAAAAAGTCTTAAAGTCGGGCGGGACCGACTTTATGAAACCCTACACCACTTTGCTAATTTAGTAGAGCTGCAATTAAAAGTTTTTATGGGAGAATTCAATCATACACGCTATGATTATAATTATAATTTTAAGTTCAAAGGACTAAATATGCCAAAGCATTTGTATCTTTTAAATTCGGACTTGTATTGCCCATTTGGTGCACAATTAATTTGAAATCGGATAAAGATATATATGCGGGAGCTATATCCAAATCTGAACCGATCTTGTTAAAATTTGGCAAAGATATTTCTGAGCTGTATTTCATATATTTCCCTGAATATCATTGCTACGGAGTGAATATTACGGCTGTGGGTAACAAATGTGACAAATCGGATGAACAGTATATATGGGAGCTATAGCTATATCTGAACCGATCTTCACCAAATTTGACATACAAGCTTTTAGACTCAATTCGGTCGTAAGTGCCAAATTTCATACTATTTGGGCAAATATTAGACGTTTGGTGCACAATAAAAGATAAATCGGACGAAGTTATATATGGGAGCTATATCCAATTTTGAACCGATCTCGATAAAATTTAGCAAATGTATCTCTGAGCTGTATTTGATATATTTCCCCAAATATTGTTGTTACAGAGTGCATATTACGGCTGCGAAGGACAAAAATAACAAATCGGATGAACAATATATATGGGAGCTATAGCTATATCTGAACCGATTTCGATCAAATTTGGCATACTTATTTTCAGGTCCAATCTGATCGTGCAAAATTCCATACTATTCGGACTGATATTACACGTTTGGTGCACAATAAAAGGCAAATCGGGCGAAGATATATATGGGAGCTATATCTAAATTTTGACCGATTATCTCCAAAATAGGGTTCGTTTTTGGGATAAACAAATGATTTGTGCAAAATTTCATCTGGATCGGGCAATAAATGCGAACTGTACTTTGTTTACAAAAATACATGGACAGACGGACGGACGGACATGCATAAATCGGCTCAGAATGTGATTCTATGCAGATCATCAAAAGGAACTATGGGTCTATCTCATTTCCTTTTGCCTGCTACAAACAAATGCACAAAGACATAATACCCTGACCACCTTGTGGCGCAGGGTATAAATATTAAGCCAAAACTACGAAAAATAGAACATTCATATTCAATTTTATGCGAAATCATTAATGGATATTCAAAATTACGACCTTTTGTGGGGGAGGTACTAGGAGGAGTCGACCGATATATTCCATTTTAACCTCAGATCTTGAGTTTATAAAAATATTGGAATGTGTGAAATTTTAAGACAATCGTATTCTTACATCACATTTTAAAATGGTCGTAAATATTCAAAAATTTGACCCTTTGTGGGGAAGCACTTGATGGAGTGGACCGATATTATTTTTTGCACCTGACCGAGAACTAAAGCAAATCGGATTATTGCTTTTCTTACTGTGCAGAATATATAGACCTTGGGTTAATATAATATAAATATTGGGATGTTTGAAATTTGAAGACAATCGGAGTCTTACATCACATTTTATGAGAGTTGTAATTATTCAAAATTTATTTAACATTTCTGGGGGAGGTACTTGATGGAGCGGACCGATATTGTCCATTTTCACACCTGAACTAGCGCTGCCGCAAATATTAGGATTATGCTTTCTCTTTCTGTGTAAAAAATATATTTTTTGAAAATTTCGACCTTTTGTGGGGGAGGTGCCAGAAGGAGGGAGGGGGATGTACCAGAAGGAGTGGACCGATATTGGACATCTACGAACTCGATCTAAGTTTGACAAAAATATTAGAATGTACCATGTTTGGACCAAATCGGATACTTCCTTCGAGAGTTATCGTGCGCACCAGCCAGACATACAGACGGACGGACATCGCTACTTTTAAATAACCACAAATTGTCAAAATGTTTAATTATGTGGTATTTATTTTGGTCCGATACGAAATGGACATTATTGGTCCATTCGTTCGGAACCTACTCCATAGATGGTCAACAACTTGAGTAATCATAACTGAGGGTATACATATGTCTGTAAGTCCGACTGATACTTTTTAACATGTTTTTTTTTTTATTTTTTTGTAAAAAATAAGCAGATTTTTATATGGTTTCTTGTCTTATACGTAGCCAACGGGAGCTTATTATTACATGAATTTTTCAAAAGATTTTACAAATTTCAATAATTTTTTTATTGTAAATTTTCAATTCCAAAATTGGATCATTGTCCCAGCAGCTGTGTCGATGCAACTACCTGCATTCTTCTACCATGGCCGGTAACTTAAGACTATTTTCATCGCTTTCTCTTGAATTTTTTAATTCATCGCAACTGATTTTAGTGTTTGGATCTAAAAAAATCCCTACATCAAGAACTGCAAACATTATTAATCTTGGATCATACCTCTCAATGCCCGATTTCCTTTGCAGTTAAACTACCGATTTGGTTGTACCATGGCTAGGTATTTTAAAACACAAAGAATTAGAATAAATAAAATGAACTGGTTTTGCAGTTACCCCATGGTAGAAAAATACAGGATAGATGCATCAAAGCTTGGGAGCATTGATATGTCAAAAAATTTTAAATTTCTTTTCAAATATAAGTAGATTTTTATATGTTTTCTTATACGACACAAATCGTGGGTTGTAAAGATATGCATTTTTCAACAATTTTTACAAATTTAAATACATTTTCATTCAAACATTTTTAATTCCAAAATTGGTTTGACAGTTCATTGTCCCAACAGCTGCGTCTACCTATATTCTTCTACCATGAGTTACCCTGTGCAATAGTTGTTTTGTGTATGAACCGCATCTTATTCCTATATTTCTCGTGCGAATGCTGTTGAGAACATGTCATAAGTGTATCATGTTTATTCACTTCACGGAACAGTTCCCGTGAACTAGTTCACTTCTGAACGATACTAATTTGTTTTGACAACCGAACCAATTGAACGTTCCATAGTTCCGCGAAAAAATAAATAAAACGTTGTTACAAGACCCAAACAGCATTATTCATTATTTTTGCACAAAGAAACTTAAGAAAGAAAGAAAAAAACAAAGTCCAACAAGAAAATACAAACAGCAATGGAAGCAGCCCGCAAGTCATTTGAAATCACCAACCAGGTGCGACAGAATGCCGAAGAGATTAAAAATGCCATGAATGACTTGTATAGCTGGGAGAAGGAAATCAAGGATAAGGAAAAGAAAATGCAGAGCACTGCGGCTCCGGTTGAAAATGGAGACAATAAAATTGTAAGTTATGTGAGAAATTGAAAGGACTTTTATTGATAATCATTTCCTTAGCTAAACACCATGCCCCAGCCGCGTAGTCACATCACAGAGCAGGCCTCGAATAAAGATGCGGCACAACAGCAACTAAACGATTTATCAAGCAGTAAGGCCAGGCAACAGTCATTGGAATCACCAACGGAAAAAGTGGATACCACCCTGGACCCCATGGCCTTGAAACACAAGGAGGCCAATGAAATCAAAGATCGTGGCAACAGCTTTGTTAAACTGGGTCAATATGACATGGCCATTGAGGAGTACAATAAGGCAATTGAATTGTTTCCCAACGATGCCATCTACTATTGTAATAGGGCGTTGTGCTATTTGAAATTGGAAAGGTGAGGTGTATTTTTATGAACATTTTATATTATTGTCATTATTGCCATGGTCACGTGTTGATTAGAATAGCACGGTGAAGAACAAAGGAAACACGATAGATAAAAAGGAAACAACCAAAATTCAACAACTGATTGACGTTATGATAAAAAAGGAATTTAGAATAATTATCTTTTAATATTCTAATCTGAGGGCGACCATTATAGAATTCAAAAAGGTGTTTGCCAGGGTTTTTTGCACCAGGAAATTTAAATTGAGATCTTTCCAGAACATTATTTTACATACGATAAACCGATGTATGAAAGTAATTAGAAGTCTTATGCACAGTAAATATCAAAATGGTTTTGCCGGTAAAAAAACGCTTCCAAAAATATCTGTACAAAATATTTTATATAAAATAACAGATTTGTATATGGTTTTCTATGTATAAAAATAACACCCAAAGGAATCTATATTTAGAATTCCTCTATTAGTCATTTACTAACTGAATGCGTTGCAAAAGTTACATTTTTAAGAAACACACACAAGAGGTTTTGTACTTAATAAGGCTTTCACGAATTCCCCTATGCGAATAAGATAAATAAAACAAGCAAAAAAACATTAAGATCGGCCGGGCTGAACTTTATACGCTCCACCTTTGGATAAAGAAAACATTTTTATATAAAAGTATCTGAATTCATAAGCGTGCCACTTTATACTACAAATGCCAGTAAGACCGTTTGGATAATGCTGTTAAACTGAACCCACTTTGACCTACATACACCAATTTATAGACAAATCGGTGACAAAATGTGGCGAAAATGATCAAAATACCGAATATCGTTAGGTACCGTTATATGGCGCCTATATCAAAACGTGGACCGATGTATCTCATTTTCAAAACCAACCATTCTAGACACGATACAAATTCTTCTACCAAATTTTGAAGCTCTACATCAAATAATGTGGGCTGTGTCGTGATTCCAAAAGACGGACTCGTTAAATCAACTTCGAATTTTATGCTGATTATGAATATATACATTTTATGGGTTCTACGGCGAATATTTGGGGATGTTACGAGCGGAAAGGCAAAGTCAATAAACCCTCCTTTTTAAGGCGGAGGGTATAAAAAATGAGAGAACTCGAGCAGATTTTCAACATATTGAAAAAATGAAATTTTTGTCAATCTGGAAGAATTCTATAATCTTCTATGCCCCTATTATAACTTCTATATACATGTAGCAGCTATCCAATTCGTTTTACTTTTAGAAGGCTTCATATGCACAGAAAAACTCCCGAAAGATGTCGTATACTGAATACATCTAGAAGTTCTAGAATATCTAGAAAACCACTGGAAGCTACAGAAAAGAATCTTATATAAAATCTTTTCCACACATATACGAATCTTTGATGTACAGAGGACCTTATGAAGTTAACACCGCATAAGTCTGGATTCTTTGGAAGGAAGTATTATATAAAATACTTTCAACAAAATCTTGAAAGCCTATGGAAATTATAGAATCTATGATGTGCAAACCTTTCCAATCTTGCAGAGTGTCATAAAGAATATAAAACTATATCAGAATTAACCTTTCTCGATAAGAATGTCAACTTACAATTTATTGCTAATTTTAATCTATCTAACTGCTCTGAAGTTTAAATAGGTAAAGCCAGGCCATAAACAACTTGTTAGCAGATATATATGCCTTGGGCGAACTACTTAGACATGCTGTATAATTTAATACCTAGGATTTGTTTTGGTAATTAAATTATTGGTCAAATCGATCAGTATGTTGTAATAGATGTCTGCATGTTCCCCACACCAAAGAAGGCCGCAATATCGATGATTTTAACATTGTAGAATTCCTGAAAGATGGAGTTGTGATGGAGGTCCGGGGGTATTATCTCGCATCAGCAACTTTTGGTTTCGTCGGCCCACATATTTTTTCGCATAATTACTAATTTCGGTATTTGACCTTTGTCTCAGTTTCAATCAACAAAAATTAAGTTGATACCCCATTAAGTCATGCACAAATCCTGGACATGCCAATAAGTCGGAATATACACTTTTTAGACTTCAATTACATTGACGTAACGATAATTGATAAGTACGCCTGGGTTTTAGGTGAATCTCCTCTGGACGGCCTGACCATAAATACGTAGCAGACGTATTCTATCCTAATAGAATAATTAGATGCTGATGATACCACTTTTTAGGGACAAACTCTTGCCATTTACACTACAGCCGAATTGTGCAATAGCATAACAGGACCAGTGTCGTTGATCAGATGACCCTGGAAGCTATTATTTCAAGCTCTATTAATTCGAGTATAATTTCATTAAACTTTGTTGGGTCCCAGGACATTGCAACATAGTGAGAATGAAATCATTGATGAATCAACTCGAGGTAATTCTCAGACGATAAATGTGCCGATTGATGAGACTGTTAAGCCACCAATACGATATTACGTCAGCTGCTTCAAATAGGCTCTTGTCGTAGAAAAAGGTCGGTGATCTCGAGAAGAAGAACCTGATCCCTACTATCAATTAGCAGGTTTCATCTAAGAATTGTTGTAGGCATATTGACTCGCCACTGCAGTATTAGATATCTAACTTCGAAATAGGAAAACTATTTGACCAGAGGTCAGTGGCCCAGACAATTGTCGACTATTTGAAGATGGGGAAGAGGTAGTCACGATTGAACATCTACCATGCAGATGTCCCATCTTATCAAATAGGAGACAAATTCTAGTCGGTCTTGTCTTTCTTTTTCCCAGTAATCAATATAATATATTTTTAAAATGTTCCCGATCCATTCCAAAGTTGCAAATCTTGAGACCTCGCCAAAACGTTTGCCCTGCAATGTGATTTTCTAAACTGCTTAAAGTTTGGTCTCTCTTCGCTATTCGATCATCAGGCATATATATGGACTACACAGCTTGTGGTGGACATTGAGATATTTTAATACCAGGCGGTTATTGTCCATTATCTCTTCAGTCTTTCCTGGCGGTCTTTTGCAGCGGATTTGTAACAACTCGTAAAAAAATAAAATTTTATGTCCCTCTCTTTAAATCACTTTAGCTTTTGAAAGAAATGATAAAATTTTACTCAAGTGTGTATTACGTCTGCAGGACTTTTGATTTTGAAATTGGGTCATGTAGGTCTACGTTCTTATATAGTCCTATATAATGGTACTTCCCGATATTCGGTATTTTGGTGATTTAAGCGATATTATTCACCGGGAATGTTTTAAACTTGGCATTTAAGTTCGTAATGGATAATACAGCCTACGACAGAAAATTCTTTGTGCAGTTCCACGTCTTTGCGTAGCCCCCATATAACGGCACTTCCCGATATTCGGTATTTTGATAATTTTAGCGACATTATTCACTGAAATTATTTCAAATTTGGTATCTGAAGTTCGTAATGGATACTACAGCTTATGACAGAAAATTGTCTTTGCTGGGCCACGTTTTGGTATAGCCCCATATAATGTTACCTCCCTATATTCGGTATTTTAATGATTTTAGCTACATTATTTATCGATTTTTTTTTTCAAGTTTCACATTTGAATATTGTAATGGCTTTGCAGGTGCACGTCGTCGTATAGACCCTAATATAGCGGCTACATTCGGTATTTTTAATATTTTAACATTTTATTTTTAACGGATTTTATTTTTTTGAAAATTGCCAAAATTCGTTGCAAATGGTTGATGGTATTCAAAGTTCGGCCCGTCCGAACTTAGTTTTTTTAACTTGTTTTTAATATAAACTCCTTAACTTTCTCAGATATGATGAATGCATCGATGATTGTGACCGGGCAACAGATATCGACAACTTAGCTGTAAAAGCCTACTACCGACGTATGTTGGCCAATGAATCGTTGGGCAATAATATGGATGCCCTTAAGGATTGTACCACCGTACTTATGATTGAGCCGAAAAACAGTGAAGCAAATCGTAGTCTGGAAAGAATTAATGAAAGATTGAGGAAAAATGGTAAATATATTCACATGTTTGATGCTGCCGAGAACTAATTAATTTTCTTTTTCACTAGCCAAAAACTCCAAAGGTCCCAATTTCACCAGTTTGCGCAACAATGTAGTTGACATTCTACCAATCGATAAGCCAGCCTACAAACGTTCAACGAAACCTTTAAAACGTATTGCTATTGCTGATGTTGTTGGTCCCAAAGAAAGTAAAAATCATGAAAACCTACAGATCTCTGATGAAGATATCGATAAAATTTTCAATAGTAATTGTGGTTACTTTAAAGAGGTGAAAAATCCCGAAGAAAGACTCAAAGCCAAAGAGAGTGCAGCCAAACAAGTACAACCTGTGGTAGATAACAAGGAAAATACCAAAATCAATGAGAACAAAGAGAATGTTGCTGTTAAGAAAACAGTCACACAAGATGTTAAAAAAGAAAAGGCAAACAGCAAAGAAGCTGATGCTGTAAAGAAAACTGTTGAGGCCAAAGAACAAGATTCCAATAAAATAGCCAGTGTTAAAAAATCAGGAGCAGCAGCGACAACAACAAATGTTGTTGAAAACATCAAACATAATGTGAGTAACGAGAGGTTTTCAAATAAAGCTTAGTAATAATAATCTAATTTTTCAGCGTCCTCTGCCCGAGTCTCCCAAATCCACTGCTCAATTTTATTCAAACTGGAAGGAGTTATCACCTCAACATAAATATGAATATTTAAAGAGTATTAACCCCAATCACCTGGGCAAAATTCTTGGTGCCGGCTTTGACTCGGATACCCTTACCGATGTCATACGTACATTACACGATTTCTATTTGCCGGCAAAAGAAAACGTTTTGGCCAAAACTCTGCTAGAAGTCAGTAAAAATAACCAGGTACCCATTTTGTCTCTGCTTATGTCCAATGAGGAACGTAAAGGTAGGTACAAAATAAAATAAATTCAAATAAATTTATTTGAACAATTTGTATCATTTTAGCTCTCTCTGAAATCGTAAACTTTCTCAAAGGCGATACTGCTTCAAACGAAGTTGCAGCTCAAATAATGAAAAATTTCAATTTGAATTAAATTATTTCAATTCATTCAAATTGATGATGTTCGATACATATTCATTTCCTGCCTTCCTAAATAACGATTTCTTTAGTGTTATAAACTATATTAGCATGTATGTCATTTGATTAATTTCAGTTTTGTGGTATTAATTCTATTCTGTTTTGGTAATACTTAATAATATAATAATTATATGTAGAATATCCAAAGAATTCATGTTGAAAAATATAAAATTCTATTCTAGTTAACAAAGAAATAAGAAGATCTATGGAACTCGACGGAAATTGTCAGTTTGGCATATTTGCATTTAAAGTTAATGGTTTGAAAAACCACTACGAGAGAAAGTACTACACAATAATTTGGAAACATATGTCGACGAAAATATTCTTCAAAATGCCCATGTTTTAAAACATTAGGCGTATCTTACATAGGATCTGATCTGCATCGGATTGCATTAGAAAACTAAACACACCCCTTAGACTCTGAGCTCAGTCCAGGGAAAGGAATACAGATGTGGCATGGTTTTGTAACATTATGTTCAAGGATGGAGAACAATTAGCGATAGGAAAGAAACTGAACTTATTACGATTTAAAATTTCGATTGAAATGAATTTAAATATGTATATTACAGCTTGTTTAATTAAAAATTGCTACAAAAACAACTAAATATGGATCCTAGTTGTTTCTACCAAAATTTTAATCAATCTAAAAAGCGAATACTAAAATTCATTGTTATTAACCAGAAGGAGTGGTCCGATATATTCCATATTTACATTAAATCTATGGTGTGTAGAAGTATTATTATTTTACCCTTTGTGGGGGAGGTACCTAAAAGAATGGGCGATGAATTCCATATTCCCAATAGAAATAATGTCGATGAAGGTAGTGCATTGTGCGGAATCAGAAGAAACATCGACCAATTATTTTCTAATTTTGGCACTTGACTTATATAAAATTTTGACCCCTTGTAAGTGAGGTATCAAAGGGAGAGGGTCGATATTCACAATAAATCTCGAGTTCCCAATAAGTGACGCACACCCCTCGAATACTGCAGTTTCGGCATTTACAGACATATTTTTACTTGGGTTACTTTCCAAATTGTGCAGGGTATAAAAAATTCGGTCCGACCGAACTTAACTGTTTCATTACTTGTTTATATTTATAAACTAAACTTTAAAGAAACGCTATACTATATGAAGTAAAGGGTGATTTTTAGCTATTATCTTATTGGCAACACTGCTTTAAACAGCACACACACGTTTCGTCATTTTATACCCTCTAACATGCTAAGGCATTTTTTGCCAGAATTATTTCAAATTTCATAATTGAAATTTGTAGTGGGTACTACAGCCAATGACAAAAAAGTTACTCACAAAGGTAGAAGTCTTCGTATAGCCCACATATAAGGGTTATAATTTGAGAGGTTTTTTCTCCGTTTTTTTTTTTTAATTTTTCAATTTCCTTCAAAATGGTGGATGGTATTAAAAGATCCCGGTCGATCTTAGTTGCTTTTTTACTTGTTTTCACTGTCACAGTTTGGTCTATAATTTAACTATGAATCGTCTTAAAAACGAACAAAGCTTGCAAATCATTGATTTTATTATCAGAATGCGTACACTGCAAAGAAAGTTCATAGCGCGCTTCTTCGAAAAATTGTGTAAAGGTGGTTTGGTGAACATTTTCGCTTGCTGAGTGCGATGGTGCTGAGTCCTGTTGGAATGTCCAAGGTCTGCGGCCAAAATGTTTGCGTGCCCAAGGGTTTAATAAACCCTCCAGAATATTTTCGCGATAATATTCGGCATTTATTCTGATGCCACGGTCGATTAATACGAGCGGAGAGCGACCATCGGCTGTTATTGCGGACCACACCATCATCAGGCCGGTGCTTGAGTTATGGTGGCCAACAAAAGGTGAACATTTTCAGCTGACCTCTGTGGCAAGAAAACACGTTCGTTTTGTTTTTTTACAAACTGCTGGACAATGAATGTTTTCTCTTCGGAGAAAACTAAATTCGGCAGTTCACCACTTTCGGCCAAGCGAAGCATCTCTTTAGCTCTTTTGAGTCTATTTTCTTTCTGTTGCGGTGTAAGTTCTTGCACTTTTTGGAATTTAAATGGCTTTACCCCGAGCTCATTTTTCAATATTTGTCGAATGGAATATTGCGATATGTTCAGCTCATAAACCATTTTTCGGACACTGCAACGCGGGTTTCGATCAAGTCGCTTCTTTACATTTCGAACCATTTTTGTTGAGGTTCCTGTTTTCCTCCGTAAACTTCCTTGACGTCAGGCTACGCTACCAACATCACGGTAACGAGCGATAGTACGGGACACAAAAGATTTATTCACATTTAAATGCTGGAGTGCTCTAACGATAGCCACTTGTGGTTTTCCAGCCAAATATAAAGATATCACGCTTGAATTTCACCACGAATAACTGCTTTTCTGGAAAATTCTCACCAAAATGCTTTTGTACGCTTGTAAACAATATAATGAGCTGTCACTGGAATAATTTTAACAGCTGCCGGAGTGGCTTAGAAATGACAGCAGTCTGAAATTGGTTGCAGTTTTTTCATCTCTCAAATAATCTCTTTTTCGGACTCGTGTGCTAGCACACGATTTTGAGCAGTGCTGATTATAGGCAAAGTAATGCGAAGAACGTGGCTCTTTTAAAAATCATCCATTGCGCCTGCCCAAATATGTCCACTGCTATAATTGCAGTCAATATCCTATCGAAACAAATATCCTATCGAAACAAATAAGCCTTAAATAATCTATTTTCCAATCTCCAAGGAAAACATCTCAAAACTAGTAAAACTGTGCTGTTTCAAGGCAAGAGTTGCAAAGCTGCTGGACTTTAGAATTACAATTTACCGACATAATATTGTAGAATTTCTATGTCCATAACATTTTTCGCAAGACCCATGAATACTCAATCTATCATAGAGAGATGTTGGTATAATGACCAAATCTCTTACTAAACCCAAATAAAATAAGAGAACTTTAAAGCCAATGAAAGCTAAGAGCATACATAATTCCATGTCGTTTCGTAGTTAAATCGTGTGTGCGCTTTTTTTGCAAACGAATGTACAACAGGTTCGTTTTCAAAGAGAGCCGGTATTACGAGCTTGTTTTGGTTGAAGTGAGGTTTGGTGCCGTTTCATCTCCCCACAAACACGTTGCACACGTATGTATGGTTGTATTTGTAAAATATCTGGTCAAGTGTTTTTCTTTGGATACATTCCGTAGACACACATGATTAGATTTTAATGACTCTCCAGTGGGCTGCCATTATTATATTTGAGAGATACTTAATATTGGCAGAGAACGAGAGTGAACAACCAGCGCGGAGTGTTCTGTTTTTGCTTTTTTGTTTTAGCTTCGTGTGACGATGATATTTTTCTACGGCCGGGGTTCATAGCTGAAGTTTAAAATGAATATTTAAATATTAATAAATTCAACGAATATAGCGTATGAACGAATAACGGTCAGTGGGGGATAAACTTCAGAAAATGATTTATGAGTCCACGCAAAAGAGTCATGGCTACTAATGAAACTCGTTTACAAAAAAAAATCGCATGTAAATGAAGTTTCAATTTTTTCCATATCTCAATATATTTGCCAGGTTATAACGGTAAGTGTATTCGACGTTCAAAATAACTGGAGACTTGACATTTACGAACTCATATCAAAATTCGTATCTATAGCCAAAAATATTGAAAATTCTAAATCTGGCTAAAATTAAAAAAAATATATGTGGGTCCCGATTTGCTCCTCTGGGTTTTTACTAAAATATTGGATGACAAAATATTGTTTACCTTTCGATTGTGGTAGTAGTTTGCGATCGTGTTTGGTCGAACTAAAATAACAACTTTACCAACAACAATTTCTGGCTCACACCAGTTTAGCATATGCTAGACAATAGTGGATAAGATAAATAACGAGGTGTGCTCTGGAAGTTATGATAATAGAGGTATACGATAATTTAATAATTTGTACAAATCCTCAGTAAAAAGTCTAAAGGTAGAATTATAAAAGGCTTCATTTTACTGACATAAGTCATAGCCTGACTTCATTGTTAAAGAACTGAAGGCGAGAGTACATAAAACGCTTTTTTGACTGGCTTCTTCGGAAAAGAACAAAATCGAACTAAGTCAACCTAAAACTCCTAATCGAAAAAGCCAGTCAGAAGCGTTTTATGTATTCTCACCTTTAGGTTATTCAAAAAAAGCGAAGGAAATCAAATTATATTTTATCCAAAATTTTATCCAATTGATTCACAAGCCTATAATTTCGGCTTGGAAACGGAATTTAGTATGAAGCTATAATTTAAGTCTGGCCAGAAGCCTAACAATTCGGATGGTCAGAGGACAATATTTAACGTAAACTTTTAAGTAAAATAAGTAAAAAAGCTGTAAGTTCGGCCGTGCCGAACGTTGAATACCCTCCACCATTTGGTAAAAATTCTGTTAAAATCTTAAAAATACCGAATGTAGCCTATTTATTAGGCTAGGGTCTATATGACGACGTGGACCTGCATACGCAACTTTTGTCATAAGCCTGCACAGACAATGTTCTGTCTTAGGCTGTAGTATCCATTACGAACTTCAAATACAAAATTTGAAACAATTCCGTTAAATAATGTCACTAAAATCATCAAAATTCCGTATATCGAGGGTACCGTTATATGGGGGCTATACGAAGACGTGGACCTGCACAGACAATTTTCTGTCTTAGGCTGTAGTATTCATTACGAACTTCAAATACTAAATTTGAAATAGTTCCGGTAAGTAATGTCGCTAAATCATAAAAATACCACATATCGGGAGGTACCGTTATATGGGGGCTTTACGAAGATGTGGATCTACATGGCCCATTTTTAATACCAAAAGTCCTGCAGACATAATACACATTTGAGTAAATTTTTATCAACTACTTCATTTCGTTCGGAAGCTTAAGTGATTTCCATAGACGGACGGACTTTGTTAAATCGATATAGAATGTTATTGAATTGCACAATTTGAAAATTCGTTTGCAGCCTACAACCCTATATGTCTAGGGTATTATGTACAGGTCACACTTATGTCCGATCCTCATGAAATTTTTCATAAGGGGTAGGGTTATGGTCAAAATTGGAGGCTATTGTGTTTGAGGTTGTACATTTAGGTGCTAAAATGGACCAAAATGCAATTTTCTTTAATGTATAGTCGCTCTACAGGTACAGGTTCTCTTAGAAACCTGTCTGACGGGCTTTTTATGCTGAAATAAAGAGTTTTTCCTTAAATACGACAGCTAGCAAGAAATTTGCATTTATCTCCGACCAAATAATTTGTTATTTTTACGTCTCTTAGAGGGTATAAAAGTTAAAGAAGAATATACTCTAAAACAGAAAGCTCAAATATGACTCTGATAAGTCATGTACGATTTAACCATAAAGAAAGGTCAAAAGTCGGACGGGGCCGACTATATCATAGCCTACACCACTATGCGTATTTAGTAGAGCTCCCGTAACAAAAACCAAAAACCTATATTGGGAATTTATATGAAGTAGACCTTATCAACAATGAACCTTATTTGAATTCGTATCATGGCTATAGAATGCTAACAGTTTGGGAGTTACATCCAACTCTGACTCGATGTTCAACGAACTAAACGTGGGCTTTTGTACCTCTAGTACCTTTGCTGTATAGTGATATGTCCTCGATAAGGATCATATTATTAAACAAGTAAAAAAGCAGCTAAGTTCGCTCGGACCGAATTTTTTATACCATTCGGAAGAAACTTGAAAATTTCAAAAAAAGAAAAAAATACCGCTCAAATAAAATATACGAAGACGTGGTGCTGGATAAGTATTTTTCTGTCAATTCCGGTGAATAATGTCTCTAATATCATCAAAATATCGAATAAAGTGAGGTACCGTTGCATGGGGGCTATATTAAAACGTGGACCAGCATAGACAATTTTCCGTCATAGATTGTAGTACCCATGAAGATTGTAGTACTGATGAATAATGTTGCGAAAATCCTGGAAATACCGAATATCTCGGGGTATTGTTATATGGGTGCTATACTAAAACGTAGACCTATATAGACAATTCTCTTCCAGAGGCAAAATTACTCAGAGAGAACTCCTTATGTGGATTTTCAGACTATTCCTAAATTATTACTATTATAAAATGTGGCTAAAATCATTTAAATACCGAATATCGGGGGCTTTACGATATCGTGGACCTATATAGAAAATTCCCTTTCAGGGGATAAAGTAAAGTAAAAAATCTGGCTAAATTCATAAAAATGCCGTATGGTTATATGGGGGATATACGATATCGCAGACGTATGTAGACAATTCTTTTTCATCCATTTATGTAGTCACGAAGAACTCCTTGTGTAGAATTTCAGACAATTCCATTAAAAAAGGAGGCTAAAATCATCAAAATACCGAATATCGGGGGTACCGTTATATGGCGCTATACGCTATACGACAGACAGATCAGTGCAAAATTTTAGCTTCCTATCTTAATTCGTTTTGACCGAAGCCTGAAAACAACAGACGGACGGACGGTCGGACAGGGCTAAATCGTCTTAGAATTTTAGGCTGATCAAGCATATATATACTTTGTTGGGTCTAAAAATATTATTTCGATGATAATACTATATATGGTGGAGGGTATAAAAATACAAAAACATACAAGCAGTTATAATTTGAAGCCGAAAGGAACTAATATATGACAGGCTCCTATCGTATCTTACTAAATTTGGCGGAGGCATTTGTGTTTGAATCAATATTCATCAAAATCCATTCATAGCTGATATTACACTTTTTAGGCACAATAAACATGAAATCGGATGAAGCAATACATATCCAAATCTGAACCGATCTCTTTAGCAGTAGTATTTCTATCCTGTATGTGATAGTTGCCACCAAAGATCATTGTTGTAGAGGGTATTTTACGGATGAGACATATATGTAGTACCTATAGCTATATCTTAACCCATTTTCAATTCGGGCTTACATTAACCATTTGGGGCACAATTATCTTGAAATCGAGTAAAGATATATGTGGGAACTATATCCAAATCTGAAACGATTTCCATAGAATTTGGCAAAAGTATTTCTGAGCAGTATTTGATATACTTCTCCGATTATCGTTGTACATACTTTTGAGGCGCTGGGAAAATGTAGCAATAAAAAATAAATGTTCTAAAATTAAATATTTCCCAGCCGCCATAAAATATCACATGTGAAGAATTCGGTGATCTTTTGCGCTGACGCATACGATAATGCGTGATAATAAAGGTTATGACACAAGACCACTTGAATGAGATGTCAAGCAGTCCTGCAATGTTCTCCATTCAATATTAGAATAGATAAGAACAATTGTGTGGCTGCGACTAGGTTAAGTTAGATTAGTTTCAGTAGTACGTAAGGAACATATTTTAAAAATAAAATCAGAATTGAATCAACAGCCAAACCATTCGGGTGGTTATCTTTTCTCGCCCTTTTACAATCGTTGTTACGTAGGGAATATTACGGATGTGCAAATCGGATAAAGAATACAGTGGGAGATAAAAAATCTGCCACAAAGTTCAACGCCATAATTTTCACATTTTTTTTTAAATTCTATTGAAGGAAAGCCCAAAATATCCGAAATAGCATCAAATTTTAGAATAAGTTTAGATTTGTTCGAATCGGTCACATTTGGCACGAATTATGGCCTTCAAACGGCCAATGAAACCGTCACAAGCTGCCCGAATGTTGCTCTGTGGTATTTTGACCCATTCACGGCGAAGCGCTTGCTTGAGTTGATCGACACTTTGGTATTTTTTAGTGCGAACCTTGCTTTCCAAAATACTCCAGACACAATGGTCCAACGGATTGGTATCCGGAGATTTTGGTGGCCATTGTGTGCTGAAAATGAAGCGATGAACCTCATTTTGTGACCATTCTTGGGAGGCGCGCGCTGAGTGCAATGGTCTTTGGCCAAAATGTTTGCGTGCCACGGTCGATCAATACGAGCGGAGAGCGACCATCGGCTGTTATGGCGGCCCACACCATCACCATGGACGGCGCTTGAGTTCTGGTGGCCAACCGAAGGTGCACATTTTCAGCTGACCTCTTTGGCAAGTAAACACGATCATTTTGTTTGTTTACAAACTGCTGGACAACGAATGATTTCTAATCGCAGTAAACCAAATTCGGCAGTTCACCACCTTCGGCCAAGCGAAGCATCTATTTAGCTCTTTTGAGTCTATTTTCTTTCTGTTGAGGTGTAAGTTCTTGCACTTTTTGGAATTTCAATGGCTTTACCCTGAGCTAATTTTTCAATATTTGGCAAATGGAATATTGCGATATGTTTAGATCATTTTTCGGCCACTGCGACGAGGGTTTCGACCAAGTCGCTTATTTACTTTTCAAACCATTTCTGCTGCTGTTGCTGTTTTCTTCCTTCTACTTCCTTGACGACGGGCTACGCTACCAGTATCTCGCTAACAAGCGATGGTGCCAGACACAAAAGATTTATTCACATTTAAATGCTGGAGTGCTCTAACGATAGCCACTTGTGGTTTTCCAGCCAAATATAAATAAATCTCACTATCACGCTTGAATTCCATCACGAACAACTTTTTTTCCTGGAAAATTCTAACCAAAATGCTTTTGTACGCTTGGAAACATTATAATGAGCTGTCACTGAAATAATTTTAACAGTCTTCGGACGAGTGACTTAGAAATGACAACAGTCTGAAGTTGGTTGCAGTTTTAACATCTCATCCTGTATATAAACCTGGCTAAATAAATTCAGATGAAGCAATAAATCCTGATAATATCGGTTAATCCTGATAAAATGTTGTATCTAACTGAGGTATAATTTTGAAAATATTATAAACATATGATCGCACCAAGCAACCTTCTTAATTCTACCATGAGCTAAACCCCTAGAACCCAATTATTGTAGCCCACCAAAGTGTCCTCTTAGCTAAATGTCAATTGTGGACCTCGTATAAAGTTCTGCTCCAGCCAAACATATTTGCCATTATCATCATCGTACAGACACAAATGCCAATTGGACAAAGCCAACGACAGCAACAACAACAACTACAACACGAAACACGACAATCGTGTGCCGTTTTTCTGATTTGTTTATTTGTTGCTGTAGTTGTTCTTGTTGTTGTTGTGAGCAGATGGCGATTGTTGCTGCCTATCGTTATTATTCCTCTCGTTGGCATTGTTGTTGTTGTTGCTGCAGCATTGTATCTTTTTTGTGTAAAGTAGTATGACTCGCTCTTCTGGCTCAGGCTTAGCTGAGGTTGCGCTTGATCAACTTGATCCACTCCAGTGACAGCAGTAAACGCGAAAAGTTTCCAATACAAAGCAGCGGCTCGCATCTTCTATTTATTTGTTTTCGGAACGTTTACTCTAGGCGCGCTCTCCTGCAATGAGACGATATTAGCGGAAAAAAGAGAGAACGAGAGTGAGAACGCGCGCGTGGGAGAGTGCTTTCATTTTGTGGTCCCATCGATTTTGATGATCGGCAATTAATTAACATTTTACGGACTTTACGTTCTAAGCCAATATTTGGTATTCAATTCTCGTTGGACACACGCTGGGCTAAATCGAAAGATCTCAGATTGGTGGCTTCATTTCTCTCTCTTTTGAGCCTGGTACATCTTATTCTTCTTTTGCTCGGTGTCGCTTGCCTTTAGTCTTCGTTGAACTATGAAAATGAAAAGAAATCAGTGACGGCTTGAAAAAATCGAAGACGAATAATTGATTTATTTTTAAAAAATAAAAAAATATTCAAAACAAACAACAACAACAATAGCAAAAACAAAGAATTAACTTGTTTTTAATCTGCAACAACAACCACAACAACATAAAGAAATTAGCAAGTGTACCATTATTATAGGTTTCGTTGGCTCGTTTCTCCTCCCGTCCCGTCTCGTGCCATCGTCCAAAAACGCAAAAAAAGAGTTAATCGCCGAACCAACAAACGAACCTGTCAGTCACAGTCCGCATTGGTTTTATTTTTTGGATAGATCGCGAATTATTGACGTGTTTTTGCTGTTGTTTTTACGGCCATTCGTGTTCGTGTGTGTGTGCATCACTGAGCTTCGCTGTGTGTGTGTGTTTCGGATTTGTTTGGGTTTTTCGTTGGAGGAGTGCGGTGACAAGACAACAACGACAGCAGCAGCCGAACGAACCAACACCTATGCAAGGTGTGTTGTGCGTTTGGAATTTGAAGCAAAGCTTCAAAAGTGAGTGACGACTGTGTGTTTGCCAAAATAACAACAACAAACAACAACAACAATGATGGCTTGAAAGCCCCCCACTTTTTATAAATCAGGCCTAAATGTTTACATGTTTTGTGTGTGCGAAGATAACTACCATGTAGTGAAGGCAATTATATGTGTGTGTGTGCGTATGCATATGGATATAACTGTAATTATAGTGCGTATTTCATTTTCGGGCCATCACTGTGAAAAAATTCCACAATAAACAATTTTAATAAAAAAAAAAAATGAAGAGTCTTCAAAAATCCCATGAATTTTAATGTGGGAAAACTGAATACCTTCCCAGAATAATGATGTGACGTTTTCTAAAGCCGAAAGACCAATTGAGGAAATTGCATTTTCCAGAAAATCAACTTAGTCCAACAAAACAAATTATGTTCACTCTACATAGCGTGGTGGGTATATTCACTTAGACACACGATTTAAACATGAAGAAAAATGCATTCTTGTAAAAAGTCCAGTAGAACATTAGCTTTTCAAACGGGAACCGAGGGAAGTGTAACATGGAAAATGTAAGATTAAGGGGATCTGTTTATGCCTAATTTTTCGACCTTGAAGATACAACACTTGGGCGCCAAAATATTATATTTTATTATACCCTACACCACAAGGTGGTTAGGGTATTATGTCTTTGTGCATTTGTTAGTAACAGGCAAAAGAAAACGAGATAGACCCATAGTTCCTTTTGATGATCTGCATAGAATCACATTCTGAGTCGATTTATGCATGTCCGTCCGTCTGTCCATGTATTTTTGTAAACAAAATGCAGGTCGCATTTATTTCCCGATCCAGATGAAATTTTGCACAAATCATTTGTGTGGCCCAAGGACGAACCCTATTGAAATTGTAGATAATCGGTCAAAATTTAGATATAGCTCCCATATATATCTTCGTCCGATTTGCCTTTTATTGTGCACCAAACGTGTAATATCAGCCCGAATAGTATGGAATTTTGCACATACAACCAAATTAGGCCTGAAAATAAGTATGGCAAATTTGATCGAAATCGGTTTAGATATAGCTATAGCTCCCATATATATTGTTCATCCGATTTGTTATTTTTGTCCTCCGCAGCCGTTATATGCACTCTGTAACAACAATATTTGGGGAAATATATCAAATACAGCTTAGAAACACATTTGCTAAATTTTATCGAGATCGGTTCAGATTTGGATAAAGCATTTATAACTTCGTCCGATTTACCTTGGATTGTGCACCAAACGTCTAATATTTACCCAAATGGGATAAAATTTGGCACTTACGACCGAATTGAGTCTAGAAGCTAGTATGTCAAATTTGGTGGAGATCGGTTCAGATATAGTTATAGCTCCCATATATACTGTTCATCCACTTTGTTATATGTGTTACCCACAGCCGTAATATGCACTCCGTAACAACGATATTCAGGGAAATATATCACATACAGCTCAGAAATATCTTTGCCAAATTTTATCGAGATCGGTTCAGATTTGGATATAGCTCCCATATATATCTTTATCCGATTTCAAATTAATTGTGCACCAAATGGGCAATACAAGTCCGAATTTAAAAGATACAAATGCTTCGGCATATTTAGTCCTTTCAACTTTAAATTATAATTATAATCATAGCGTCTATGATTGAATTCTCCCATAAAAACTTTTAATTGTTATGTGGAGCTCAACTAAATTAGCAAAGTGGTGTAGGGTATCATAAAGTAGGCCCCGCCCGACTTTCAGACTTTCTCTACTGGTTTTTTACATAATAAAGAGGCATATCATTCATGGATATAGTGAATCATAGATTAACCAGCTGGACTGAAAAAAAATAAAAGAAGTTAAATATTATCAGTCAGTTTGCCAACAGATTTATAAACCTCAGCCTTGAGTTATGATTATTCTAAATTTGTATCCAAGCATTTGGCCAATATTGTCCAATTCGATGAATTACATATACATATCAGATTTTTGGCTAAGGGAAATATTTAGATATAGCAGGTTGCATAAAATCGCCGACTTGCTTCGCAAGTTATGACAGATACAAGTAATGGAAATTGTAAGCCTTTGTGGTTGAGGTAACATAATGGGTTGGCAGATATCTATCGTTTTCACTACAGATTTTGCGTTAGCAAAAATGTTTAGATGTGTGAAATTTGAAGAGAGTTGGATGCCTACTTAGGGTTTTATGAGCGTTTTATTTTTTCAAAATTTTGAACTCTTTGTGGGGGAAGTACCAGAAGGAGTGCGCCGATATATCCCATTTTCACAGTGTTAGTATAAATAATGGCATGTATGAAATTTGATGAGAACCGGATGCTTATTTCCGATTTTATGATTGTTTTGGTTATTCAAAATTTTGACTCTTTGTGGGGGAGTTACCAGAACAAATGGTCCAATCTCTACCATCTTTACAACAGATCTTGTGTTGATACAAATATTGTGGTGTGCCAAGTCGGAATGGAATCGAAGGTTAATTTCACGTTTTATAAGCTTAATAGATATTTAAAATTTTGACCCTTTGTGAGGGTGGTACCGATATATTCCATCTTCATACCAGACCTTGTGTTAATAAAAAAAATTGGGATGTGTGAAATTTGAAGACAATCGGACTTATACATCACATTTTACAAGAGATGTAATAATTCAAAATGTTGACCCTTTGTGGGGGAGATACTTGAAGGAGTAGACCGATATTGTACATTTTCGCACCTGACCTACAAATGACGCAAATATAAGAATTTGCAAAATGTTGACCGGTACGGTAACGGCACGAAAAGTATTTAAATGTACTATGTGTGGCACTCTTTGTATTTGAGGAAGTAATAGAGCTAAAACTCCTAAATTTGGAATGAGGAGAGTATGATGGCCAAAATGTTTGCGTGGCCAAGGCTTTAATACACCCTCCAGAATATTTTCGCGATAATATTCCCACACCATCACCATGGCCGGTGCTTGAGTTCTGGTGGCCAACCGAAGGTGAACATTTTCAGCTGACCTCTTTGTTTACAAACTGCTGGACAACGAATGTTTTCTCATCGGAGAAAACCAAATTCGGCAATTTTCTTTCTGTTGCGGTGTAAGTTCTTGCACTTTTTGTAATTTCAATGGCTTTACCCTGAGCTCATTTTTCAATATTTGCCGAAGGGAATATTGCGATATGTTCAGCTCACGAGCCATTTTTCGGCCACTGCGACGCGGGTATCGATCAAGTCGCTTGGAATCTTGAAATTTTGCACGAGCGCCAGTCTTGGTGCGTAGGTTGGATTTTTGAAATTTGATTTAAACACCTTTTCCTGCGATAGAAAAAATCATTGATACCAAATATAATAGTGTAATAGTGGTTGAATTGACTCCGGCATATCAAAGCGAAGGGTAAATAATATTCGATCTAGACGAATACCATTTCAAACTTTTTCCTTTCCTTTGTTTCTTCTTCCCTCCTCTGATTTTCTCTTCTGTTTTTCATTGCTTTGTGACTGTAATTTTCTTTTCTTGTTTGTCTTTGCTGTCGATGTCACTGTTGTTGTTGTAGTTGTTGCTGAATTACAACAACAATACAACTTGCAACAACTGGTGTGTTTGTGATTTCTTTTAGAGCGAAATTATGATCATTGCATTTCATTACTGGATGACTGATGATGAGAAAAAATAAAACCAACTGCTAGTTTACAATGTAAAGCTCTGTACGAGGGCTGGCAGCAATGAATTTGGAAAAAATGGGGATATTTTGGGTGTTCGAGATAATTTCCATGTTGATGAATATTTTGGATTGATGGAAAGATGTACGATTTTGTTTTTGAAAAATGCCCATAAATCAAAATAATATTTTGAAGGATCATCGGATATTTAATTGTTGATGTTCCAAAAAAATGTTGTTAAAGAAAAGTTGCGGATTGGATTTTGTAAGGACTCTTTTGAAAGATTATTACATTAATAAATCTGCATACCGGGCCTCAATTCTTGTTCTATGAAAATGTGAAATGAAATGAAAGAAATCTCAATTGAAAAGTTTTATAAAGGAAATATTTTTCATTTCATATTTTCATAGAACAAGAATCCAGTCCTTGGTGTAGAATATGATATGAGTTTTGTACTTTCTTTATAGGGTATATTAACTTTGTCATTCCGTTTGTAACTCCTCGAAATATTCATGTCAGATCCAACAAACATATATATTTATATATTCTTAATCAGCGTAAAACACTAAGTCGATTTAGCGATGTCCGTTTGTCTGTCTGATGTAATCACGCAATATTTGGAACAAATTGAGATAGAAGGCTAAAATTTTGCACACATGTGTATTTTGCCGGTAGACAGTAAAAGGTAAATGGACCATGTCGGTCCAAGTTTTCATATAGCCCCCATATAACGATATCTCTCGATATTCGGTATTTTGATAATTTTACTTAATTATTCACCGGAATTGTTTCAAATTTCGTATTTCAAGTTCGCAATGACCACTACAACATATGACAAAAAATTGTCTATGCAGGTCAACGTTTTCGTATAGCCCCCCTATAATGGCACCTCCTTATATTCGGTATTTTGATAATGTTAGCGACATTTTTCACCGGAATTGTTTCAAATTTCGCATTTGAAGTTCGTAATGGGTACTACAGCCTATGACAAAAAATTCTAAGGGTTTTTATACGATACACCACATAGTGATAACGGTATTATGTCTTTGTACATTTGGTTGTAACATGGAGAGGGAAGCGAGATATACCCATAGATACTTTTGAGGATTTTCATAGAATCACTTTCTAAGTCGATTTATTTACGAACTGACACGCCCGTCTGTCCATGCATTCTTGTGAACAAAGTGCAGGTCGCATTTATTATCCGACAGAGATGAAATTTTCCAAACAATATTTGTTTGGCCCAAGCACAATCCCTATTGAAGTTGGTGATAGTCGGAGAAGATTTAGATGTAGCTCCCATACAGGGTGAGAAGAAAAAACCGCAACCAACTTCAGACTGCTGTCATGTCTAAGCCACTCGTCCGACAGCTGTTGAAATTATTGCAGTGACATCTCATTATATTGTTTACAAGCGTACAAATGCATTTTGGTCAGAATTTTCCAGAAAAAAAGTTATTCGTGATGGAATTCAAGCGTGATAGTAGTCAAATAAATTCTTTTGTTATGGAAGCTTTACTAAATATGCATAGTGATGTAGGGTATCATAAAGTCGGCCCGCCCGACTTTTGACTTTTCTTTTGACTAATTTTTTAAGTTCCTTCAAAATGGTGGAGGCTATTAAAAGTTCCGGCCAAACTTTGCTGCTTTATTTATTACTTTTTTTTTTTAAAGGAGGCCCTTTATCTATAGAATGGAATATTATAAAGATGATAGTCCTCTAAGATCAAAAAAAAAAAAAAAAAAAACTAAGAAAAACAAAGAAGTCTTCTTTAGAAATGCCACTTTGAAGGAATTTCTCCATACATGTTCTCTACAAAAGATTCTGACATTTTGAGCTGTGGTAAATTTTCCAAAAAAAAAAAACAATCAAATATCCAATCACTTTCGTGATTTCTAAAAGCAAAATGTCAATTATTAACCAAACCTCGTTTTATGTTTACTTTCTCTCTCTCTCTTGGCCACCCTCCTCTGTTCCTCCCCCCCCCCCTTTACTCTTCCCTGTGAAATTTTGCAACATGAACACAATGAAAAAAAAACTACAACTATGGCCATATTTGCGAAAAAATACGAAAATTAAGTGAATTTCCAGAGCCGAGATGATGATAAGAATTTGAATTAAAACGCAGTTACATCCGTGCCTACGTACACACACCAAAAAATACAAATTGATTACAAGAAAGAGAAAAAACAAAAAAAATATAAAAATAAAAAATTACAACAAATTCAACAGTTTATTTATATCAAAATATAAAAAATAATATTTATTTGTGTTTCAGTTGTAATGCATAAATAAACAAAATCGGCAGATGCTGTTTTCTTCCTATCGGCTTTTATTTCGGCATTGTCATTGCAACGGAAAAATATGACGGTTTAATTACAATAAAATTTAATAAAAATTAAAAAAGTAAAAATAATCATCAATAATTGGAAATTGTGTCAGAAGCTAAACGATCGATCCACTGCACTGCATGGATGACTGATTGGATTGATGTTAATAGTGAATTTTCTTTGATAATTAAGTCATTTATTGACGGTAAAAGTGGAAAAAACAAAAAAAAAACGAATAAATAAATTCCAATAAATCCAACTCATATCATCCCCACCTTAACGGAGCAAATAAAAATATTCTGAAGTAAGTATAACTTTTTTTCATAGGTTTAAGATTCACGTTTAGTAAGGGCAATATAATTGAAAATATATTTATACCCTACACCACATAGTGGTAAGGGTATTATGTCTTTGTGCATTTGTTTGTAACATGGAGAAGGAAGCGAGATAGACCCATAGTTACTTTTAAGGATCTCCATAGAATCACTTTCTGAGTTGATTGTCAGTCCGTCTGTCCGTCCGTCTGTCCATGTATTTTTGTGAACAAAATGCAGGTCGCATTTATTATCCGATTGAGACGGAATTTTCCAAACAACATTTGTTTGGCCCAAGGACGAACCCTATTGAAATTGCAGATAATCGGTAAAAATGTAGATATAGCTCCCATATATATCTTAGTCCGATTTGCCTTTTATTGTGCACCAAACGTGTAATATCAGTCCGAATTGTATGGAATTTTGCACGTACGATCATATTGGACCTGAAAATAAGTATATATCGGTTCAGATATAGCTATAGCTCCCATATATATTGTTCATCCGATTTGTTATTCTTGTCCTCCGCAGCCGTAATATACACTCTGTAACAACAATATTTGGGGATATATATCAAATACAGCTCAGAAATACCTTTGCTTAATTTTATCGAGATCGGTTCAGATTTGGATATCGGCCCCGGCCGACTTTAAGACTTTCTTTACTGGTTTTTATTAATATTTTTTTCAAAACATTTAAATATTTTTATGAAATATATATTTTTTTTAAATATTACACTTGTTTAACACGAACTTGGATACCATATATAGGGAACAATTCAACTTTTGAAAAATGGGCCCATATTAGCATTTGGTGCTTTTAGTGATTTCAATTGACCGATACCTTTTTTGGTATCGGTATTTGGTATCAGACAAAATTAAAACAAAGTATATTTCTTTTGTTCGAGGCGTATACGTAATATTCCAAGAATTGTAATCATACGCCACCATGGATGTTATATTTCCATACTCATACGACCAGCAAAACTGTCAGAATTTATTTGAATATACCCTTACCCGAACTAGTTCTTTATCTAATTCCGTGAATTCCGGTCGTTTGTCTGAAAACTCTGCGTATGAGTTATGTGAAATTTATGAAATCACTCATACGATTGGGAACCATTGTACTGAACTATGAACTAGGTTGACATAACTCTACTTATGGATACAGATGGTATATATCGTTTTATATGGCAAAAATATGCCGCACAAGACCACAAGTCTTTCTTATATAAAGATTACACTGTGCGAAAAAATCATTTTCAAATAATTTCGGAAAAAATCCAGGATATTATGAATTTAGAGCTAAAACAGAAGCCATATGTGGAGGCAAGGTCCTCTCCCTCATTACTTTTGGACATTTTTGGAATAAGAATCTTTGGAATGTGTGTATTTTAGGTGTGTTTGCGGTCCTTTTTTACCCTCAGCCATATGGCTACAGAGGGCATATATTATTTGATGCGGCCAAAACGTGCCTCAACGAAATAACTCTTTCAGACCCTAGGTCCCTTTGGACTAAATCCGTTTCAGGACATTTGGAGTCGATCTAGCGATGTCCATCCGTCTGTCTGTCCGATCCAAACATGGTATATCGTAACATTATTGCCACCTTAGATCGGGTTCGGAGATGAGCAATATCGGCCCACTTCTTCTGGTACCTCCCCCCAAAATGTCAACATTTTCAAAGAATATAATTTACTGCACAAAAATAGGAAGGATAATTCGATTTTGCTCCAACTTTGCAAATCCTAATATTTACATCAGTGCTAGGTCAGGTGTGATATGGACAATATCGGTCAACTCCATCAAATACCTCCTCCACAAAGGGTCAACATTTTTTTTTAATAATTATAACTCTTATAAAAAGTTAAGTGTCCGATATTTTTTTTTTTCATATTACACACCTCACAATATTTTTATTAACGCAAGGTTTGATGTGAGAATGAAATATATTGGCCCACTTCTCTTCATTTTTCACACATCTCCATGTTTCTATCAATACAAGATCTGTTATGAAGATGGTAGAGATCAGGACATTTTTTCTGCTTCCTACCCCACAGGGTAGGTCAAAATTTTAAATAACCAAAACGATGATAAAATTCGAGGTAAGAATCTGGTTCTTTAACAATTTCGCACATCCCATTATTTCTACTAACACAAAATCTGCTATGAAGATGGGATATATCGCCGCACCTCTTCTGGTACCTTTCCAGAATATAGTGTTTAAGATTTTGAACAACAAAACGCTCTTAAAAGCGGAACTCGGCTAACACAAGATCCGTTCCGACTAACACAAGATCTGTTGTGAAGATGAAATATATCTGCGAACCTCTTCTGGTACCTCACCCACAAAAGGTTACTATTTTCAAACCTTTTTCTGTAATAACTTGCGAAACAAGTCAGCGATTCCTTACAACTCCATATCACACCCAAAGGACTTCATATATATTAACCAGTAAGGAAAGCTCAAAAGTCGGGCGGGGCCGACTATATGATACCCTACACCACTATGCATATTTAGTAGAGCTCTCGTAAAAAGGTTTTTACAGGGCATTTCAGAGCTCTATGAGATATTTGGTACAAAATCAAAATCTATCTAATTCTATCGTGCATTTTACGAACTATAGCTATCTCTGAACCGGGTTTCTCCAAATTTTACGTATTAGCTTCTAGACTGGTGATTTGGGCTGATATTGACCATTTAGTGCATCCCGAAATCGGATGAAGATATATATGAGAGCTATATCCAAATCTGAACCGATTTCGATAAAATTTAAAACAGCTATTCCTGTGCTCCATCTAATACCTGGTACCAAATATCACGGTTGTGGAGTGAATATTACGAATGTATGGGACTTAAACTCTAAATCGGATGAAACATATATATGGTTGCTACATATATATATCTGAACCGATTTTCACCAAATTTGATATTCTTGCTTCTAGGCTGAATTTGGTCCGATGTACTAAAATTCAGTCCATTTGGACTTATATCGGCCATTTGGTGCACAATTAACCCGAAATCGGATGAAGATATATATGGGAGCTATATCCAAATCTGAACCGATTTCGATAAAATTACAAACAGCTATTTCTGGGCTGTATCTTATATCTGGTACCAAATATCATTCTTGTGGAGTGCATATTACGAATGTGAGAGGCTTAAACACCAAATCGGATGAAAGACATATATGGGAGCTATTGCTAAACTCGGCCACATGTGCCAAAATTCGGGCCATTTGGGCTGATATTGGCCATTTGGTGGTCAATTAACCTGAAATCGAATGAAGATATATATGGGAGCTATATCCAAATCTGAACCGATTTCGATAAAATTTAAAACAGCTATTTCTGTGCTCCATCTAATACCTGATACTAAATATCACGGTTGTGGAGTGCATAGTAGGAATATAAGGGACTTAAAGATCAAATCGGATGAAAGATATATATGGGAGCTATAGCTATATCTGAACCGATTTTCTCCAAATTTGATATACTTGCTTCTAGGCCGAACTCGGTTGGGTGTGCCAAAATTCAGGTAGTTTGGACTGATAGTGGATATTTGGTGCACATTTAACCCGAAATCGGATGAAGATATATATGGGAGCTATATCTAAATTTGATCCGATTCTCACCAATTTCAATAGGGTTCGTCCTTGGGCCAAAAAAATATTGTTTGGAAAATTTCATCTCAATCGGATAATAAATGCGACCTGCATTTGGTTCACA
Source organism: Musca domestica (assembly GCF_030504385.1). Taxonomy (NCBI): domain Eukaryota; kingdom Metazoa; phylum Arthropoda; class Insecta; order Diptera; family Muscidae; genus Musca; species Musca domestica. Next base: position 16,157,556 of record NW_026712219.1, on the reverse strand, counting down.
AGAATACATGGACAGACGGACGGACAGACGGACTGACATGCATAAATCGACTCAGAAAGTGATTCTATGGAGGTTCTCAAAAGTAACTATGGGTCCATCTCATTTCCTTCTCCATGTTACAAACAAATGCACAAAGACATAATACCCTTACCACTATGTGGTGTAGGATATAAAAAATATTAGCGTCAATGTCTCCCAAAAAAAACCAAATGATTCCCTATCTCTTATCAAATTTTCCCTCGGACATCTTTTCGAGTTGACGATTGAAAGTAACATAAAATTTCATTTTAGGCAGAAAGTGTCAAAAGAAGAAATATTCTACAAAACATTCCAAGTTGATTTGATAGACCTCGCTCGTAGATGAAAAGCCCAAAGGAGTTTCTGGTTCTTAGGCCAAATGTTGTTAAGGTCCTTATATAGTTTTGATGATATACAAAGGGGCCCCACATTTTAAGATATATTTTTCAATATTTTTTAGAAAATAGTGTTTCTACATAATGAGATCTTTTTCCAAATTTTAATGGAAAACATAGCTAAAACATAAAAAATATTTGAAATCGGAGATATCTTTACCAGGGGGCTATTCCAAAAAAGTGGACCGATATTGGCTATTTTCTTTAACCCTAATTATTGATGTAATCCAAAGATCTGTGTCAAAGCTCTATCCTAAATGTTTTGAGTAATATCAAGTCCAATTGAAATTTTCTACAACTTAGACTGACTTTTGCAGAGTGAAATTATAGGAAAATATTAAGTGAATTGTGAAAAAGTTTTATATTTTTCAAAAAATAAACAAGGTTTGTTATTAACAAAAATCGAAGCCATTTTTCTGTGGTACATATTAGGTATACACATTTCCTTTGTTCAGAGACTCACAATGAAGTTTGATCTAGAATAATTCCTACTTTGACAATATCCTTAAAAAAATTAAGTTTAAAGGAAGATTTTGACTTGGATCGGAAACGTCTTAAATTTTCAGCAAACATATAAATTTCACTTTGAGTACATACATTTCCAATGTTATTTTCATAAAAAATATTGTACCTACATATTATATTCTGAGATTTATAGTGAAGTTTTGTATTGAATACTTTTCCTTTTGACAACTTCTGCCTAAAACGAAACTGTATGTCACTTCTAGGCGCCTTCTCGAGGAAATATTTATCAAAAAATTAGGAAATATTGATGGAAATATTTTTCCGATATGCAGCGGAAATACAAATTTCTTTTTCGGGGTGATTTATAGTAAAATTTGATGAAGAATATTTTTATCTTTGATTCTATTTTTCTAAAATGATGCTTTGTTGGGGATTTTTGCACAAACTCAAACAAAGTACAGCTTTAAACCTAAAATTAGTTTTTAATATATATGAATTACTGGCGTTTAGGTACGATTAAGACTCTTGATGTCTTCTAGGACTTATAGTAGAATTTTATGATGAACTATTTTGATTTGCTACGATCCCGCTAAAGGGGAGTTTTTAAATATATTTTGAAAAAGTTCCAAAAACACCCCTTTGCTGACTCGCCTTAGGGTTAAAATTTTCCCACGAAATATTCCTTTTTGTATCTGCAATATTTTGCCGAAGGTATTATATACTTAAAAAGCACGAGAAATGGTAATCCGAAAAAGTTCAAAATTACGGAAGATGGTGAACATGCCTCCTCTATTAAGGCTATTTTGTGATGTAAACGTTCAGTACGCCGATACACGTGTCTTCTTTTTTTTTTTTGGCTTCACTTTCATAATCTGCTGGATCTTCCCCATAATTATTTTTTGTGTTGCACAGCGTTATAATCCCCTATACTTATGACTACAGAGGCTATATATCTCCTTTGATACGGCCAAGACATGTCTCATCGAAATAAAGAATTTTGATTCCCAGTTCTCTTTTATGCAAAAATAACGGATTGAAGTATGGGCCTCATAATTCCCAATCAAATTTACTAACCTGGACTTTGATTTCACCAAATTCCAAATTATGACGTGTAACAGTATTCGTCACGTTTTTTTTTTTTGTTTTTGGATTTTCGATATGTCCAATGTTTATCTCACTCCGATCAAATACAACACCACCAACGACACATGTATATTTCTAAATAAATACCAACAATTTTTTTCACGAAGCTCCACAACAATTATCATTTCGTTGCTAATGATGTCTGATGACAATGACAAACACAACATCACACATTTATTGTCAATCCAGGGAAAATATTCATTTCGAGATAAACAACATTCAAAACGGCATCGGAATAGTCAACGCCAACAACACATCATCAAATCCACACACTCCCATGTTGCTGGGATTCTTATTACAACAAAAACGACAGAAAATAACGAAAATTGATTTGACTCAAATGTAAATACAGCGAATTGATTTAAATCGAATTTCCATTTCCCCAGAGAATTGAATTGTTTTTCAACTTTTCGTTCATGAGACTTTCAACGGAATTGAATTGTTCTCCACAGCTCTTTGCCTGTGTGGCTGACACTGCATGGAGTGATTTCCAGTGATGGGTGGTTGTTTGATCTTATCGGGTTTTGTGTTTTCATAGGAAAATGAAAAAGTTGTTAGGGGCCAACAATAATTTCCTATAGAAAAATTGGTGGTAAACAACAATTTTTCGTCTATAGAAAATTTTTCTTTCTTAGAAAAGTTGTTGACGGCCATAGAAAAGTTGTTGACGGGCCCAACAACTTTTCTTCCATAGAAAAGTTGTTGACGGGCCCAACAACTTTTCCTCCATAGAAAAGTTGTTGACGGGCCCAACAACTTTTCCTCCATAGAAAAGTTGTTGACGGGCCCAACAACTTTTCCTCCATAGAAAAGTTGTTGACGGGCCCAACAACTTTTCCTCCATAGAAAAGTTGTTGACGGGCCCAACAACTTTTCCTCCATAGAAAAGTTGTTGACGGGCCCAACAACTTTTCCTCCATAGAAAGTTGTTGACGGGCCCAACAACTTTTCCTCCATAGAAAAGTTGTTGACGGGCCCAACAACTTTTCCTCCATAGAAAAGTTGTTGACGGGCCCAACAACTTTTCCTCCATAGAAAAGTTGTTGACGGGCCCAACAACTTTTCCCTCCATAGAAAAGTTGTTGACGGGCCCAACAACTTTTCCTCCATAGAAAAGTTGTTGACGGGCCCAACAACTTTTCCTCCATAGAAAAGTTGTTGACGGGCCCAACAACTTTTCCTCCATAGAAAAGTTTTTGACGGGCCCAACAACTTTTCCTTCATAGAAAAGTTTTTGACGGGCCCAACAACTTTTCCTCCATAGAAAAGTTGTTGACGGGCCCAACAACTTTTCCTCCATAGAAAAGTTGTTGACGGGCCCAACAACTTTTCCTCCATAGAAAAGTTGTTGACGGCCCAACAACTTTTCCTCCATAGAAAAGTTGTTGAAGGACAAACAACTTTTCTTCCATAGAAAAGTTGTTGGAGGGCCCAACAACTTTTCTTCCATAGAAAAGTTGTTGACGGGCCCAACAACTTTTCCTCCATAGAAAAGTTTTTGACGGGCCCAACAACTTTTCCTCCATAGAAAAGTTTTTGACGGGCCCAACAACTTTTCCTCCATAGAAAAGTTGTTGACGGGCCCAACAACTTTTCCTCCATAGAAAAGTTTTTGACGGGCCCAACAACTTTTCCTCCATAGAAAAGTTTTTGACGGGCCCAACAACTTTTCCTCCATAGAAAAGTTGTTGACGGGCCCAACAACTTTTCCTCCATAGAAAAGTTGTTGACTGGCCCAACAACTTTTCCTCCATAGAAAAGTTGTTGACTGGCCCAACAACTTTTCCTCCATAGAAAAGTTGTTGACGGCCCAACAACTTTTCCTCCATAGAAAAGTTGTTGAAGGACAAACAACTTTTCTTCCATAGAAAAGTTGTTGGCGGGCCCAACAACTTTTCCTCCATAGAAAAGTTGTTGACGGGCCCAACAACTTTTCCTCCATAGAAAAGTTTTTGACGGGCCCAACAACTTTTCCTCCATAGAAAAGTTGTTGATGGGCCCAACAACTTTTCCTCCATAGAAAAGTTGTTGACGGGCCAACAACTTTTCCTCCATAGAAAAGTTGTTGATGGGCCCAACAACTTTTCCTCCATAGAAAAGTTGTTGACGGGCCAACAACTTTTCCTCCATAGAAAAGTTGTTGACGGGCCAACAACTTTTCCTCCACAGAAAAGTTGTTGACGGGCCAACAACTCTTTCCTCCACAGAAAAGTTGTTGAGGGCCCAACAACTCTTTCCTCCATAGAAAAGTTGTTGACGGGCCAACAACTCTTTCCTCCATAGAAAAGGAAAAGTTGTTGAGGGCCCAACAACTCTTTCCTCCATAGAAAAGTTGTTGACGGGCCAACAACTTTTCCTCCATAGAAAAGTTGTTGACGGGCCAACAACTCTTTCCTCCATAGAAAAGTTGTTGACGGCCCAACAACTTTTCCTCCCATAGAAAAGTTGTTGACGGCCCAACAACTTTTCCTCCCATAGAAAAGTTGTTGACGGCCCAACAACTTTTCTTCCATAGAAAAGTTGTTGACGGCCCAACAACTTTTACTCCCATAGAAAAGTTGTTGACGGCCCAACAACTTTTCTTCCATAGAAAAGTTGTTGACGGCCCAACAACTTTTCCTCCATAGAAAAGTTGTTGACGGCCCAACAACTTCTCCTCCCATAGAAAAGTTGTTGACGGCCCAACAACTTCTCCTCCCATAGAAAAGTTGTTGACGGACCAACAACTTTTCCTCCCATAGAAAAGTTGTTGACGGCCCAACAACTTTTCCTCCCATAGAAAAGTTGTTGACGGCCCAACAACTTTTCCTCCCATAGAAAAGTTGTTGACGGCCCAACAACTTTTCCTCCCATAGAAAAGTTGTTGACGGCCCAACAACTTTTCCTCCCATAGAAAAGTTGTTGACGGCCCAACAACTTTTCCTCCCATAGAAAAGTTGTTGACGGCCCAACAACTTTTCCTCCCATAGAAAAGTTGTTGACGGCCCAACAACTTTTCCTCCATAGAAAAGTTGTTGACGGCCCAACAACTTCTCCTCCCATAGAAAAGTTGTTGACGGCCCAACAACTTTTCCTTCATTGAAAAGTTGTTGACGGCCCAACAACTTTTCCTCCATAGAAAAGTTGTTGATGGGCCCAACAACTTTTCCTCCATAGAAAAGTTGTTGACGGGCCAACAACTTTTCCTCCATAGAAAAGTTGTTGATGGGCCCAACAACTTTTCCTCCATAGAAAAGTTGTTGATGGGCCCAACAACTTTTCCTCCATAGAAAAGTTGTTGACGGGCCAACAACTTTTCCTCCACAGAAAAGTTGTTGACGGGCCAACAACTCTTTCCTCCACAGAAAAGTTGTTGAGGGCCCAACAACTCTTTCCTCCATAGAAAAGTTGTTGACGGGCCAACAACTCTTTCCTCCATAGAAAAGGAAAAGTTGTTGAGGGCCCAACAACTCTTTCCTCCATAGAAAAGTTGTTGACGGGCCAACAACTTTTCCTCCATAGAAAAGTTGTTGACGGGCCAACAACTCTTTCCTCCATAGAAAAGTTGTTGACGGCCCAACAACTTTTCCTCCCATAGAAAAGTTGTTGACGGCCCAACAACTTTTCCTCCCATAGAAAAGTTGTTGACGGCCCAACAACTTTTCTTCCATAGAAAAGTTGTTGACGGCCCAACAACTTTTACTCCCATAGAAAAGTTGTTGACGGCCCAACAACTTTTCTTCCATAGAAAAGTTGTTGACGGCCCAACAACTTTTCCTCCATAGAAAAGTTGTTGACGGCCCAACAACTTCTCCTCCCATAGAAAAGTTGTTGACGGCCCAACAACTTCTCCTCCCATAGAAAAGTTGTTGACGGCCCAACAACTTCTCCTCCCATAGAAAAGTTGTTGACGGACCAACAACTTTTCCTCCCATAGAAAAGTTGTTGACGGCCCAACAACTTTTCCTCCCATAGAAAAGTTGTTGACGGCCCAACAACTTTTCCTCCCATAGAAAAGTTGTTGACGGCCCAACAACTTTTCCTCCCATAGAAAAGTTGTTGACGGCCCAACAACTTTTCCTCCCATAGAAAAGTTGTTGACGGCCCAACAACTTTTCCTCCCATAGAAAAGTTGTTGACGGCCCAACAACTTTTCCTTCATTGAAAAGTTGTTGACGGCCCAACAACTTTTCCTCCATTGAAAAGTTGTTGATGGGCCCAACAACTTTTCCTCCATAGAAAATTTGTTGATGGGCCCAACAACTTTTCCTCCATAGAAAAGTTGTTGATGGGCCCAACAACTTTTCCTCCATAGAAAAGTTGTTGATGGGCCCAACAACTTTTCCTCCATAGAAAAGTTGTTGATGGGCCCAACAACTTTTCCTCCATAGAAAAGTTGTTGATGGGCCCAACAACTTTTCCTCCATAGAAAAGTTGTTGACGGGCCAACAACTTTTCCTCCCAGAGAAAAGTTGTTGATGGGCCAACAACTTTTCCTCCCAGAGAAAAGTTGTTGATGGGCCAACAACTTTTCCTCCATAGAAAAGTTGTTGAGCGGCAATCAACTCTTCTTCTAAAGTTTCAGGTGAACAACGTCTCTTCTTATTGGCATTGGCAATTTTTAAATTTCTTATTGTTCATTTTTTCTGCCTCCCCTTTCTTGTGAAACAACCCCATCAATTCTAAAAGTTATTTTTATTTTTATAGAAATTGCAATAAAATATATGCAAATTATTTATTTTTTTAATAATCATTGCATTTTGTCCAGAGAGCCGCGACAACACCTGAAAAGTAAGAAAAAGAAATAAAAGAAGCTTGACAATGGCAAATGTCTGTTTTGTACCAATATCTGCTTGGGAACCGGTTGGTTAACTTGTATTGGATTTTGGTCAAGTCAACCTGTTCAGAGCCAAAAAAAATGCCAGCCATGAAAAGAGAGTATTTTTGCCATCATAACAACAACGCTGTCGAACGACAATGACGATTATGATCATGATGACGTCGATAATGATGAAGAGGATGATCATCGTCACCAAGTTTTTTTTTATTTGTTTTGGATCTTAAATTATTGTAAATATTTATTTACTCATAACCGATCAAAGCGATCGGCAATCATTTTATGAGTGAAATGGTTAAAATGATGTGATCGGATAAAGCGGATCATGATATGATAATAGAGTAAGCGGTGGTATCAACGTTGGTATGGTACCGAATCGAAACAAAAAATAACTAATTTGAGGGAGCGTATATTGCTTAAATTTCAGATACTTATTAGGAGCAATATTTTTATAAATTCCACCAACAATTCTAAGTTCAAGTTATCGAAAGGGTAGCTTACAATTTTTTTTGGCATATTTCAACTTGACACTTCCCTAGAATAATCTATTTTCCAAAAATAGCAGTAAAAACCCGCAAAAAAAAAATTAATTTTCTCCTTCTTCCCACACTTCACATCTGGCACTCCATTGATGATAATTGCATTTCTGATGCAATGGAGTTGGTTGCACTGAGTGCATGTTGTTGCTGTTGTCGTCATTTCTCGACGACATTGACATGCCTGACCATCAGCATCAGAATGTGAATGGAAACTATAGAAACATATGTACGAGTATTTCTTATCGTCGCTTATTTCTGGCTGGCTGGCGTTTTTCTGCGCATTCATTTTGCTTTGCGACAAATTTCAACATCATTTGGCCAGCCTGACAGAGATTCGATATTGAAAAGCGTCATAACTTATGTCCGGCCTGCAGCATTGAAACAAAACGCCCGTTTCTTCGTCTTCATTATTGGCCGTATATCGACAAATTTATTTTGCGAATTAAAATAAAGTTTATGTTTTTAATCTCTCTGCGAATGGTGATGGCAACGCCATTTATTGTATCCCGAAAACTATAGAGATGCGCATCTGCAGTAAGGCGTAGTAAAATTGGAGAGGAAAGATTAGTTTCAGAAATTGCGAGTTAATTTTTAAGATTGTTAGAAAAAAGGTCAGATATAGTTGTTGGCCCGCCAACAACTTTTCTATGGAGGTAAAGTTGTTGACTCGTCAACAACTTTCCTATGGAGGTAAAGTTGTTGGCTCGTCAACAACTTTCCTATGGAGGAAAAGTTGTTGGCCCATCAACAACTTTTCTATGGAGGAAATGTTGTTGGCCCATCAACAACTTTTCTATGGAGGAAATGTTGTTGGCCCGTCAACAACTTTTCTATGGAAGCAATGTTGTTCTCCCGTCAATAACTTTTCTATGGAGGAAAAGTTGTTGGGCCGTCAACAACTTTTCTATGGAGGAAAAATTGTTGGGCCGTCAACAACTTTTCTATGGAGGAAAAGTTGTTGGGCCGTCAACAACTTTTCTATGGAGGAAAAGTTGTTGGGCCGTCAACAACTTTTCTATGGAGGAAAAGTTGTTGGGCCGTCAACAACTTTTCTATGGAGGAAAAGTTGTTGGGCCGTCAACAACTTTTCTATGGAGGAAAAGTTGTTGGCCCATCAACAACTTTTCCATGGAGGAAAAGTTGTTGGCCCATCAACAACTTTTCCATGGAGGAAAAGTTGTTGGGCCGTCAACAACTTTTCTATGGAAGGAAAGTTATTGGTCCGTCAAAAACTTTTCTATGGGAGACAAAGTTGTTGAGCCGTCAATAACTTTTCTATGGAAGGAAAGCTGTTGGCCCGTCAAGAAAAGTTGTAGGTCCGTCAATATCTTTTCTATGGAAGACCGTCAACCACTTTTCTATGGAAGAAATGTTGTTAGTCCGTCAACAATTTTTCTACGGAAGAGGGAGGTATCAGAACATATTGTCCGATCTCTACCACCTTTATAACATATCTCGTGTTCATAAAAATGTGTACCAAGTCTGAATGGAATAGGATGTTAATTTCACGTTTTATGAGCTTCATGGATATTGAAAATATTGACCCTTTGTGGGGGAGGTATCAGAAGAAATGTTCCGATCTTTGCTATCTTTATAACAGATCCTCTGTTGATAGAAATATTGAGATGTGCCAAGTCTACATGGAATCGGATGTTACTTTCACATTTTATGAGCTTAATGGATATTTAAAAATGTCGGCCTTTTGTGGGGAAGGTGCAAGAGGGAGTGGTTCGATGTGTTCCATCTTAACACTAGGCTATTGGTTAATAAAATTATTGGGATGTGTAAAATTTGAAAACAATCAGACTCTTACATCACATTTTATAAGAGTTGTGATTATTCAAAATTTTGACCCTTTGTGGGGGAGGTACTTGATGGAGTGGACCTATATTGTCCATTTTCGCACCTGATCTAGCACTGATGCAAATATTAGGATTTGCAAAGTTGGAGCAAAATCGGATTATCGTTTCTCAGTCTGTGCAGAAAACATATATTTTTGAAAATTTGACCTTTTGTGGGGGAGGTACAACAAGGAGTGGACCGATATTGTCCATCTTCGAACTCGATCTAAGTTTGATAATAATATTGGCATGTGCCAAATTTGGACCAAATCGGATACTCCCTCCGAGAGTTATCACTCTAGCTTTCGAACGAAATGAAGTAGGTTGATAAAATTTTACTCAAATGTGTACTATATCTGCAGGACTTTTGGTATTGAAAATGGGCCATGTAGGTCCACGTCTTCGTATAGCCCCCATATAATGGTACCCCCGATATTCGGTATTTTGATGCTTTTAGCGACATTACTTACCGGAATTGTTTCAAATTCCGCATTTGAAGTTCGCAATGGATATTGCAGCCTATGACAGAAAATCGTCTGTGCAGATCCGCGTTTTATAACCACCATGGCACCTTCTTATATTCGGTATTTTGATGATTTTAGCTACATTATAAACAGATTTTTTTCTTTCAAGTTTTGCATTTGGGAATTGTAATAGCTTGTGACAAAAGTTACCTATGCAGGTCCACGTCGTCGTATATACTTTAATATACGGCTACATTAGGTATTTTCAAGATATTAACAGAATTTTTAACGGATTTTTTTTTGAAAATTGTTAAATTTGTACCAAATGGTGGAGGGTATTCAAAGTTCGGCCCGGCCGAACTTACAGCGTTTTTACTTGTTTTCATAAACAGATTTTGTTTTCTCAGCGTGGAAGCCTTGAGAAAATGTTATGATATATATTTTTTGTAATATATCAACGTTTTCCAGCAAAAACCTCATTTTGAGTACTTTTACTCTGGACACCCTCTTTGATTTCTAACAAAAAGTTCGTGATTTCCAGCTGTGTGAATTTTTCTATAGAAATAAATTTTTAAAGATACCTTATTTTCTACTTGATCTTTTCACACTGATATTGTTCTTTTATACATTCTGTGCTTTTTATACCCTCCACCATACTATGGAGGGTATATTAACTTTGTCATTCCGTTTGTAACTCCTCGAAATACTCATGTCAGACCCAACAAAGTATATATATTCTTGATCAGCGTAAAATTCTAAGTCGATTTAGCGATGTCCGTCTGTCTGTCTGTCCGTCTGTCTGTCTGTCTGTTGTAATCACGCTATCTTTCGAATAAATTGAGATAGATGGCTAAAATTTTGCACACATGTTTATTTTTCCAGTAGGCAGGTTAAGTTCGTAAATGGGCCATGTAGGTCCACGTTTTCATATAGCTCCCATATAACGGTACCTCCGGATATTCGGTATTTTGATGATTTTAGCGACGTTATTCACCGGAATTGTTTCAAATTTGGTATTTTAAGTTCCAAATGGATACTACACCCTAAGATAGAAAATTATCTGTGCAAGTCTATGTCTTCGTATAGCCCCCATATAACGGTACCTCCCGATATTCGGTATTTTGATGATTTTAGCGACATTATTTACGGGAATTGTTTCAAATCTGGTATTTGAAGTTCCAAATGGATACTACACCCTAAGACAGAAAATTGTCTTTGCAGGTGCACGTCTTCGTATAGCCCCAATATAACGGTACCTCCCTATATTCGTTATTTTGATGATTTTAGCGACGTTATTCACCGGAATTGTTTCAAATTTGGTATTCGAAGTTACAAATGGATACTACACCCTAGGATAGAAAATTGTCTGTGCAAGTCTATGTCTTCGTATAGCCCCCATATAACGGTACCTCCCGATATTCGGTATTTTGATGATTTTAGCGACATTATTAACCGGAATTGTTTAAAATTTGATACTTGAAGTTCGTTATGGGAACTACAGTCTGTGACAGAAAATTGTCGGTGCGGGTCCAGTTTCGAATTTGAATATGGTAATGGCTTATGACAAACAATGCATATGTATGTCCACGTCGTATAGACCCCAACATAACGGCTATATTCGGTATTTTTAAAATTTTAACAGAATTTTTTAAGGATTTTATTTTTTGAAAATTTCCAAATTCGTTGTAAATGGTGGAGGGTATTAAAAGTTCGGCCCGGCCGAACTTACTGCTTTTTAACTTGTTTTTTTTTTCTTACATCCACCCTAATAACACTGGTACTTTACTTACCATAAACAAACAACATAGTTTTTTAGATCAAACTCAAACATATTTAAATATTTGTTTTTATCAAAGAAAAAAGATTAACAACTTGTTGCCAATACCAGGAAAAGATCATCCATCTTGTACAAATAAACCTTTTTATGTCAAGACCGATTTGACAAAATTTTCATGTTACCATCATTTCCCCTACCAAACATAGCCATAGGTGTAATTTATCCCAATATAATTTAAACACCTAAAACGCCACACGCGTACCTTTTTTTCAGTCTGGACAAACACACCCCCTATTATCGAAACACACACACATACATATGTACATAACTAATTAGCAAGTGTCATAATTGCCCGGTCTTTGCCAATTTGATTATGTGAAAAATCGTCTGTCTGTCCGTCTGGCTGGCTAGCTGGTTGTCGATGCTGCCAAGACGTAATAAATATTTAAATTTGAAAAATGTTTGAGAAAATATTTTCAATTCATTGCACTTTTCTTGTGGGACCCCCACCCTGACCCCCGCTTCAACGCTGGCTCGCTTTGTAGTCGTCTTCGTCTAATATAATTATAGCTTCTATAAACGGGGCATTGTTACCATAAATTCAATTATCCATGACGCCGTTGGAAAATTTAAGTGTTTTTTGACGTGATCACTCGCTGTTTGTTGCTCGTGTTGTTGTTGTTGCTGCTGCTGTTGATTTATCATGCACTCCCACAATTGTCGACAGATGTAGCTGAGCTTATTCTAATTAAATGACAGGTTTTTGTGGTCTCTCTCTCTCTCTTTCTCTCTTCTAATGTTCTCGTAATTAGTTTGATGATGTTTGTTGGCTCACGAGTTTGTTTAGTGGGAACTTCTTTAGGTATTTTATAGTTTAAACATGTTCTGCAGATAAAAATTCTTTATAAGGTTTTCTATTGGTAGAAGGCCATCCATAGATTTTCCTTTAATAGGAATACTCCTCAGTTTTTCTGTAGCTAGAAGATATTTGAAAATTCTCCAGTTTTTCTGTAATCAGAAAACCTTCCTCTGGCATTCTGTAGCTAACAGATCTTCCACAGTCCTTCGATGGTTAGAAGACGCTCCAAAAGTCTTCTGTAGCTAAAATACCTTTCAGAGTCCTTTTGTTGTTTGAGAAACTAGAAGACCTTCCACAGGTCCTGTGTACGTAGAAAAACTTTCACAGGTCTTCTGTACCCAGAAAAAAAATTTCACTGGTCCTCTGTAGTCGAAAGATCTTCGTCAGGCCTTCTGTGGTCAGAAGGTCTTCTACGGGTTTTCTGTAGTCAGAAGACCTTCCAAAGGTCTTTTGTACTCAGGAGACCCGGTATGGGTCTTCCGTATCTAGAGAACCTTCCACAGTTCTTCTATGGCTACAAAAATCAGAATACCTACTGCAGCTACAAGACCTTCCATAGGTCTTTTGCAGCACAAAGATCTTCCACAGCACTTCAGTAGTCAGAAACATTCCACAGCTTTTCTGTAGCTAGAAGACCTTCCATATATCTTCTTTTATTAGAAGACCTTCCACATGTCTTTTGCAGCTAGAGGACTTTCCACAGGTCTTCTGTAGCTAGAAGAACTTCTGCAGGTCTTCTGAAGCTAGAAGACCTTCCACAGGTCTTCTAAAGTCAGGAGACATTCTTAACTGGACCACTGGCCTTCTGTAACTAAAAGACCTTTCACAGGTTTTGACTCTGTAGTCAAAAGATCTTTTACAGGTTTTCTGTAATCAAAAGATTCTCCACAGGTATTCTATATTTGGGAAAACCTCCCCACGTGTTCTGCAGTCAGAAGAACTTCCACAGATCCTCTGTAATTAGAAGACCTTCCACGGGGCTTCTACAGCTAAGACCTTCAACAGATCTTCTGTATTCGGTAGGCCTTCCCCGGGTCTCATGTAGTCTTCCCAAGACTTCCCAAGCTAGAAGTCCTTCTACAGGTCCTCTGTAGCTAGAACACCTCCCACAGGTCTTCTGTAGCTACAACAACTTCCATAGGTCTTCTGTAGCCAGAAGACCTTCCAAAGGTCTTCTGTAGCCAGAAGACCTTCCAAAGGTCTTCTGAAACTAGAAGACCTTCCAGAGATCCTCTGTAGCTAGAGGATATTCCACAGATATTTTGTAGCTAGAATAACTTCCACAAGTCTTCTGTGGCCAGAAGACTTTCCACAGATCCTCTATAGTCAGAAGACATTCTGCAGGCACTCTATAGCTGGAAGAACTTTTACATGTCTTCAATAGCCAGAAAACCGTTCACAGTTCTACTGGAACTAGAAAACCTATCGCAATTTTGCCTTGTTTAAAAGATCTCACACAGGTTTTATGTGGTTTGAAGACCTTCCACTGTGCCTTCTACAGATCGTCTGTACCTAGAAGACCTTCCACAGGATATACCCTGATATAATATTTCCTTTCGTTGTGAAATAATTCCATTTTCACACCCAATCAAATCGAGTAATTTAATGAAAATTGGAGTTATTTTGTTGTAGCTGATGATCTCGCTCCCTCAGTGGTGGCAATAGCGACGATGTGGGGACATGGCACAACGACATTTCACAAATCAAAATCACACCAACAACAAACAACAACAATTACGGCAACAATTGTAAAAGATTCAATTAGTGTTTATTAATCCATCAAACTAATACATGAAAGCCTAGCCAACTACAACGACGTGAAGGGGTGAGGAGAGGGGCCCAACAAAGAGATCAAGCGGCTGCTATTTGCGTGACGATTAAATAGTGCAAACAACATAAAGCCTAAGAATTATACGATATCACAGCAATAGCAACAACAACAAAATCTTTAATTGAATTAACGCCTCCATTCATTACACTCACACAAACACAGTCACACATATTTCTTCTTTAAAAAGTAGGGAAGATCATCGCTCTATTGTGATTGAAAATATTTGTATGGAAGAGTGTGTGTGTGCCTTTGTGTGAACGCTGTTCTGAGAAGCGAGTATTGTTTATTGTGTGTGTATGTAATTTGATCTCAAGAATTTTGTTTTCGCTTCATTAAAAAATACCTTTACGCACTGGGGTGGACAGTGGGAGAAAGTAGAAGTTTTAATGCATGGAAAAGTTTTTATGCATGAAGGCGATCAAAGAGCTCCAAGAGGTGTTTCTTCTAGATAGGGTAAATAAAGCACCGCAACGTTATGTGTGGCAGATACTGGATCTATAAAGATATTTTTGCCGGAGGAAATTGTACCTTATGAGAACATAAAATATAGGGTCAGCAATTTAACTTTTTATATCATCCACCATACATAGTATGGATAGTATGGTATATTTAGATAATCATTCCGTTTGTAATAATGTTAGACATAACAAAGTATATTTATAGTCTTGATCGTCGTAAAATTCTAAGACGATTTAGCCCTGTCCGTCCATTCGTCTGTCCGTCTGTTGTGATCACTTTAGAGTCAAAATGAATAAAGATAGAAAGCTAAAATTTTGAACAGATCAGTCCTTTGTCTGCAGGCAGGTCAAGATGGTCTATATCAGTCCAAGATATCGTATAGTTCCCCTATAACGGTACCTCCAATATTCGGTATTTTTATGATTTTAGGCACATTTTTGAATGGAATTGTCTAAAAATCCACAGAAGGACTTCATTTTGGGCTCTTTACCGCCTGTTAACTGTTAACTGATTTAAACTGCTAAGGCGATATGCAATTTTTTGGATAGGTCTATAGAATAGAATTTTGAAACCAAAATTTTGGAATTTTCAAATTTTGATTTGTTATTCGTTTCTGTAATTGTGGTTTTTTTTATTAACATGTCTCTGCCATGAATTGTTACTCTATGTATCGTAGACACAAACCCTTTCCTCAAAATGCATTTTGTCTAGTCTTTACCATTTTAGGTCTTTGTATATATATTCTTAATCAGCGTTAAATTTTAAGACGATTTAGACCTTTCCGGCCGTCCGTCTGTTGTAATCACGCTAGAGTCAAAACGAATAAAGATAGGAAGCTAAAATTTTGCATAGATCCGTCTTTTGTTTGCAGGCAGGTCAAGTTCGAAGATGGGCTACATCATTGCCTCCAATATTCGGTATTTTTATGATTTTAGGCACATTTTTCAATGAAATTGTCTGGAAATCCATAGAAGGACGTCATTGTGGGTTATTTAGTAGTTTATTCTGACATAGTTTATTCTGAGGTCTTCGTATAGGCCTCATATATCGGTACCTCTCTATATTCGGTATTTTGACGATATTAAGTACTATATTTACCAAAATTGTTTGAAGTTTCGTATTTGAAGTTCCTAATAGGTACTACAGCCTATGAAAGAGAACTGCCTATGCAGGTCCAGATCTTCGTATAGCCCCCTATATCAGTACCTTCCTATATTCAGTATTTTGATGATTTTAGCTACACTATTCGTCGGAATGGTTTCAAATTTCGTATTTGCACTAAGTAATGGGTACTTCAACCTGTGACAGAAAATTGTTTATGCTGCTCCAGGTCTTCGTATAGGCCCCATATATCAGTACCTCCCTATATTCGGTATTTTGACAATTTTAGGTACTTTATTCACCGAAATTATTTGAAAGTTTGTATTTGAAGTTCCTAATAGGTACTGCAGCCTGTGACAGAAAATTTTCTATGCAGGTCTACGTATAGCCCTCAAATATCAGTACCTCCCTATATTCGGTATTTCGACGATTTTAGATACAATATTCACCGAAATTGTTCGAAATTTCGTATTTGAAGTTTCTAATAGGTACTACAGCCTGTGACAAAAAATTGCCTGTGAAGGCCTGCGTTATCGTATAGCCTCCATATAACGGTACCCCCCGATATTCGGTATTTTAATGATTTTAGCTACATTACTCACCGGATTTTTTTCAAGTTTTGTATTTGAATATTGACAGAAGTTTCCTATGCAGGTCCACGTCTTCGTATATCGGCTATATTCGATATTTTCAAGATTTTAACAGAATTTTTAACGGGTTTTAATTTTTTTTTTTGAAAATTTCCAAATTATTTCGAAATGGAGGAGGGTACTCAGAGTTCGGCCCAAACGAACTTACTACTTTTTTATTTGCTAATACTTTATTCGTTAATACTTAGCTCATTTGAAAGATAATTAGTTTTATCCTTCCGCTGATTTAGCTAGGAGTTGAGGTAGAAACCTTCAAAACACCGAAAATCAGGAGGTACATTTATAAGGGAGCTCTACCAATTAGTTGACATGTATTGCAAATTTTTTGTAAGCATAAAAATCTCTTGCAAACTTATCTGTGGAATACTTGAATAATTCTTTCTTGACGGCCCTAGAAGTTCAATTTTAGCCCACTGTCCAGCTCCAGATTTCAGTATGTATTTACGCATATATGTGTGTTTGTAAGTTTGTATACAAATTGTGCGTATGACCATCTCTCACACGTTCTGCTTGTCGTGTTGTAATGTAATTGAATTTAGATCAGCGACACTTGATTCGTATCCGGGTAAATTAAATAATTTCGTAGACAACCAACTAACTTCGATGGTGTCGATGGAGACGGCGATGAAGATAAGGCAATCGACCATCTCCATCATCTTGAGATGAAAAATATTGCAAAATCATGGTAGGCAAACCAGTTTCACACAGAGATCATCATCGGTTAATCAAATCTTTATTTTTTAAGACTTTGTTGTTGTTGTTGCTATTGTAAAAAGTCACAACAACAGCACAAAGAACACAAATAAAAAACACTGGAGCAATCTTCGGTACCACCATATCATGTGATCTTCGGCCGATTTCCATTAAAAAAACACCAAAAACAAATCATTAAAATTTGGGCCAACCATAAAAGCCGTTAAGGCCGTCATTCGCTTTATGGGCCCAGAAAATTAATTCGCATCGACAGAACGCATGGAAATTTCAGATTCAAAAATCCCCGCCACTTTGAAAATTAATTATTCAAATTCTATGCCAATAAAAATGTTAAAATGTTAGTTTGTTCTTCATATATGCATTTCTATAATAGAGAGAGAGAGAAAGATATAGAATTCTCTCCCAATCACTCTCTCTCTCTCTCTCCGTCTGATCTCTTTGATCCGGGTGAGTGGTTATTAAATGATAATTAAATGTTAACGTAATTAATTTGTTCAATGTATAACTTTATTATCAAATTGTATTAATGTGTGTGTGTGTGTGTGTCCACACATAAAAAAAACAACAGCAACAATTTAAATGACATAACACAATGTTAACATATTAAAAACTCACACTCTCGGGGGAAATATCGTACACCTGTGTGTAAAAAATCGCTTTAGAACAATTAACGGAAATAGCACGTGTTATTGTTAAAAGTGGTAGTAAAAGTTTAGATGAAGATTTGTTAGTTAAGATTAAATCGGTTACTTTAAGTAATGTACTATTACAATTTTTGGAAATAATTAAAGACCAGTAAGTAGGAAAAATGTAATAAAGGACTAGTTTTACACGAGACCAAAATGGTCTTCCTTTATTAAAGAACTAGCAAATGACTGCTACTTCGTCAGAAAAAAGTACACCCCAAAATTTTAGATTCGTTCCAACAGTTCATGTAATGCCTTTTTATATCCTCCACCATACTATGGAGCTCCTCTAACTAACTCCTCGAAATATTCATGTCAGACCCAACAAAGTATGCATATTTTTGATCAGCGAAAAATTCTAAGTCGATTTGGCGATGTCTGTCTCTCCGTCTATCTTTAAAACGAATTGAGATAGAAGGCTAAAAGGCTAATTTGCACACATGTGTATTTTGCCTGTAGGCAGGCTAAGTTCGTAATGGGCCACGTTTTCATATAACACCCATATAACTATACCATCCAATATTCTGTATTTTGATTATTTTAGCGACATTATTACCGGAATTGCTTCAAATTTTGTAACTAAATTTTAAATGGGTACTACAATCTGTAACAAAGCCCCCGATGTTAGCGATATTACTAACCGAAATTGTTTTAAATTTCGTAGTTGTAGTTCGTAATGGGTTCTACAATGTATGACAAAAAAGTGTCCAATTCTACGTATAGCCCCCATATAACGGTGCTTCCCAATATTCGATATTTTGATGATTTTAGAGACATTTTCCCCCAGAATTGTTTCAAATTTTATATTTAAAATTCGTAATAGGTACTACAATCTGTAACAAAATATAGTGTATTCAGATCCACGCCTTCTTATAGCCCCCGTATAACGATACCTCGCTATATTCGATATTTTGATGATTTTAGCAGTATTATTCACTAGAATTGTTTTAAATTTCGTAATTGAAGTTCGTAATGGGTACTACAGCCAATGCCAAAAAATTACTTATGAACCCATATAAGGGTTTCATTTAAGAGAAATTTTTCAACGGATTTGTTTTTGAAAATGTTCAAGTTCCATCAAAATGGTGGCGGGTATTAACATTTTGGCCCGACCGACCTTAGCTGCTGTTTTAATTCTTAGTATTCAACATCAACTGTTCAGTTTGACATTTTTTTTAATCAAAACTGTATGCATCGTTACATAATTTTCAGACTTTCAAGTTTTTCATTTTTCGGAAAGAAGTTTACCGTTGAGGATATTAGATAAACTATTTAGTACACATTTAAAAAAACGCCTCCATATCTTAACCACAGACACCAACATCAAATTTCACGATTTCAGCTCTATACTTTACCCAATTCCAAATTTAGTACTAATTAATACTTTTCGTACAATTATAGTACACATTTCCAACACCACCTCAATATATCAATTCCAGATACCAACAGAGACATCAATATCGAATTTGAGGATCCCAACCCAATTCCTTCACTCAATACCAAATTTTAGTGTCATTTAGTACTTTTCGTACAAATATAGCACGCATTACAACGTGCCCGATTTGGACTATATCGACTACTTCCTTCACTGTAAATAAAATAAAATTGTAAATATATGTGTGAGGTACCGGAGGTACCGGAATGTATTGGACCAAAGCATTTCACTTCATCTTATACTGTTAATACTATGTGAAATTTTGAAGAAAATCGGACATCTATAATATTTTTTGGGAATAATCTGGTGTTTCGCCCATTATGAGAGACATAAATATCGCCAACCGTGAACCTTTGTGAGAGAGGTACCAGAAGGGTTTGGCCAATATCTAAAAGTTTTCACACCGGAACTTGCGTTGGACAAAATATTGGGATACATGAAATTTTAGCAGAATCTGATGCTTATTTTACATTCAATGAGAGGCACACTTACTCAAAATTTTGACCCGTTTTGCGGGATATACCAGAAGGAGTGGTCCGACATATTTCATCTTAACACCTGGTTTTGTGTTAATAGAAAAATTGAAAAAATTTAAAGAGTGTTATCATTATTTAACATTGTGACCCTAAGTAGGGGTGATACCAGATGTGGGACGATATCTATCATCTTCTCACCAGATCTTGTGTTAATAGAAATATTGGGATGTGTGAAACTTAAAGGGAATCGGATGCTAACTTCGCATTTTTAAGCGTTTTGGTTATTCAAAATGTTGAGTTGGAGCAAAATTGGATTTTCCTTTATCTTTCTGTGCAGTAAGATATTTTTTGAAAATGTTGACCTTTTGTGGGGGAGGTACCAGAAGGAGTGGACCGATATTGCCCATCGCCGAACTTGATTTAAGTTTGATAATAATATTACGATGTACCAAATCGGAAACTCCCTTCGAGAGTTATCGTGCCAGTTATCGTATCTCTAGCCAAATAGCAAAGAAAATAATTTATTGCACAGAAAGAGAAAGGATAATTCGATATTGCCCCAACTTTGCAAATCCTAATATTTCCATCAGTGCTAGGTCAGGTGCGATAATTTACAATATCAGTCCACTACCTCAAGTACCTCTCCCACAAAGGGTCAACATTTGGAATATTCATGAAGCTCATAACACCAAAATAACCATCGGATGTCATTCAAACTTGCCACATCTCAATATTTATATTATAGCAAGATCTGTGATAAAGATGGTAGAGATCGGACCATTCCTTCTGGTACCTCCCTCACAAAGAGTTAAATTTTTGAATAACCAAAACGACTGTAAAATACGAAATATGCCCCCGGTTCTCTACATATCGCACATATCTCATTATTTCAACTAACACAAGATCTGCTGTGAAGATGATATATATCTGCCAACCCCTTCTGGTACCTCACCCACAAAGGGTAATAATTTAAAATACTTAAAACAGTCATAACTTGCGAAACAATATTTCTCGCCACTAGAAATCTGGTTTCGCATAAAATTGGATACAGGTGTTCGATTTTGCACACACAAATATTTTTATCTGTATTAGATGAAGAATGGAAATGGAATAATTCAGTCCGCTATACCTGCAACCTCACGCATATTTCCACATTTTCGAAAAATTTGCACATATCTCATATAAAGTATAGGAAATAGCCTATATAGTCTAAATCTGGCACGTTGTAATATTTATATCAGTCCTAGGTCAGGTACAAAGGATCAACAGTTTAAATAATCTGGCAGAGGGTATACGTTTGTCGGCAAAACCGATTGATACTATTTTACTTATTTTATATTACAAAGAATTCTTATTTTCACGTTCATATCTACAAATATTTCATCAATTTTGTGGGTTTTAAATGGGTAGGGAAAAATTAAGTTTTAGCAAGTAAAGTTGAATTCTGGATTACTGTGCGATCTGAGGGCCGTTTCAACTTGTTTTACATGAATTTCTCCTAATTAATCAATTTCAACTGATAATGAATAATTATTCGACGATTAACATTTATAATCGGCGAAGTAAACAAGATGACGACGACGGCGACGACAACAATAACAAATCAGCAGCAGTAGCAACAACAACAATGGCAAATACTAACCCATCACCATCTTCATAGAAAAAGTTCCCAAGACATCGTTGTTTTTATTGGCATTGTTGTTTTCCTTCAAAGTGATAATAGCATGGCATGATAAGAAAACATCAGAGTATTTGCGACTTTTCCTTCTTGCAAAATAAACAGAATTCCGAGCTAATGAATAATGTTTCGTTTGCTTTTTGCATGATTTGCAAAATAAACAGAGAAACGTGTATTTTATTGTTTTTATTATTAATAGTATTTTTTTACTTCCAGGTTTTTTAAAATTATTTCGATTCTAATTGGATCAACATCGACATTACAAACCATAAAAATTACAAGGATGCTTCAAAGGACACAAGAAGTTCGAAAACATAAAACGATTTGCCATGGATTTCTTTAATGATCAAATATTAACCGATTTAGGTGAGTTTGATGTGACTTCTTCATATTTCTTTAATTTGAAACATTGAAATTGAATTGTGAAACTTTCTTGATTAAAATTTTGTTTGACTGAAAATTTTTGTTTGACAATTTGCTGATCATTAACCTCGCGTGAGCGATAAGCCAACAACAAACCATAAATTGTTTTAAACGAGAGCCACGACAAATTTTCTTATTTAAAAAATTTCCAAAAATAGACGACAGATGTTTGAAATCCTTATCATAAAAGTAGCGTATAAAAACGTATTCGAAATCACCCAAGCCAATAATTGAGTTTATTAACCCAATGAAGAGTGTTCCATGGTGAGATAAAACGCCATTTCAGATTGAGAAGGCAGGTTTCAAAGTGCTTTAATTTTCGATAACGCTTTATGATGGCTATAATGATTTCATATATGTTAGAGTGATATGTGAAGTGACATTTGCCATAATTTTCTTTAGCATTTTTATAGATGACTTTTAGGCGTTCCCCAGAATTCGGAAACTAAAACAAGGTATTGTACAATATACAAAATTTCTGAGAGCGCATAAAAGCATGCTATGACATTTCGATAATAAAATACGACAAAGACATCACATCAAAATTGTAAATTTTCGTGTTAAAAACAAAGTCTCAATAAATTTGAATTAAATTGAATTAAACTTTTACGATGGTAAATTGAATTCACATAGTCCGAAACCAAATTGCAGCCGTCCCTACAGAAAAACTTATTACTGTTAACTTTCAAAACATATGGCAATACCTCGCATTACTTTTCAGAAAAGACTAGAGTCATATGTGGAAAGACTTTAACCACATTTGTATAGCATACTTTTAGGCGCCCACAGCATTTTTATACCCTACACCACAAGGTGGCCAGGGTATTATGTCTTTGTGCATTTGTTTGTAACAGGCAAAAGGAAACGAGATAGACCCATAGTTCCTTTTGATGATCTGCATAGAATCACATTCTGAGTCGATATATGCATGTCCGTCCGTCCGTCTGTTCGTCTGTCCATGTATTTTTGTAAACAAAGTACAGTTCGCATTTATTACCCGATCCAGATGAAATTTTGCACAAATCATTTGTTTGGCCCAAGGACGAACCCTATTGAAATTGAATATAATCGGTCAAAATTTAGATATAGCTCCCATATATCTTCGTCCGATTTGCTTTTTATTGTGCACCAAACGTGTAATATCAGCCCGAATTGTATGGTATTTTGCATATACACCCAAATTAGGCCTGAAAATATGTATGCCAAATTTGATCGAAATCGGTTCAGATATAGCTATAGCTCTCATATATATTGTTCATCCGATTTGTTATTTTTGTCCACCGCCGCCGTACTATGCACCCTGTAACAACAATATTTGGGGAAATATATCAAATACAGCTCAGAAATACATTTGCTAAATTTTATCGAGTTCGGTTCATATTTGGATGTAGCTCCCATATATAACTTCGTCCGATTTACCTTTTAGTGTGCACCAAACGTCTAATATTTGGCCAAATTAGATGAAATTTGGCACTTACGACCGAATTGAGTCTAGAAGCTAGTATGTCAAATTTGGTGAAGATCGGTTCAGATATAGCTATAGCTCCCATATATACTGTTCATCCGATTTGTTATATTTGTTACCCACAGCCGTAATATGCACTCCAACGAGTCAAAATCAAATACAGCTCAGAAATATCTTTTCGAAATTTTATCGAGATCGGTTCAGATTTGGATATAGCTCCCATATACATCTTTATCTGATTTCAAATTAATTTTGCTCCAAATGGGCAATACAAGTCCGAATTTAAAATATACAAACGCTTCGGCATATTTAGTCCTTTGAATTTTAAATTATAATTATAATCATAGCGTGTATGATTGAATTCTCCCATAAAATCTTTTAATTGTTTTGCGCAGCTCTACTAAATTAGCAAAGTGGTGTAGGGTATCATAAAGTCGGCCCGCCCGACTTTAAGACTTTCTTTACTGGTTATAGATGACTTTTAGGAGTTCCCCAGAATTTGGGAACTAAAACAAAGGTATTGTATAACATAAAATTTTTGACAGAACATAAAAGTATGCTATGACATTTCAATAATAAAATACGACAAAGACATCACTTCAATATTGTAAATTGTCGTGTTAAAAACAAAGACTTAATAAATTTGAATTAAATTGAATTAAACTTTTACGATGGTAAACTGGAGTTGGTTGTTCGAAAACCAAATTACATTCGTTTCTACAGAAAGACTTATTGCTGTTAATTTTTAAAACATATGCCAATACCTCGCATTACTTTTCAGTAAAGACTAGAGTCATATGTTTTATCACATTTGTATAGCATACTTTTAGGCGTTCACAAGAAACACTGCACTATAGAAATAATACACACAATATTAAAAAGTATCAGTCGGTTTTGCCAACAGATGTATACCCTCAGACTCTACTTGATTAATTTAATATACAGGTGAGATGAAAAAACTGCAACCAACTTCAGACTGCTGTCATTTTTAAGCCACTCGTCCGACAGCTGTTAAAATCATTCCAGTAACAGCTCATTATATCGTTCACAAGCCTACCAAAGCATTTTGGTGAGAATTTTCCAGAAAAAATAGTTATTCGTGATGAAATTTAAGCGTGATAGTGTGATTTCTTTATATTTGGCTGGAAAACCACAAGCGGCTATCGTTATAGCACTCCAGCATTTAAATGTGAATAAATATTTTGTGTCTCATACCATCGCTCGTTACTGTGATACTGGTGGTAGCCCGACGTCAAGGAAGTGGACGGAAGAAAACAGAAACATCAGCAGAAATGATTCGAAAAGTAAAGAAGCGGCTTGATCGAAACCCTCGTCACAGTGACCGAACAATGGTTTGCGAGCTGAACATATCGCAATATTTGAAAAATGAGCTCGGGATAAAGCCATTGAAATTCCAAAAAGTGCAAGAACTTACACCGCAACAGAAAGAAAATAGACTCAAAAGAGCTAAAGAGTTGCTTCGCTTGGCCGAAAGTGTTGGACTGCCGAATTTGGTTTTCTCCGATGAAAAAACATTCGTTGTCCAGCAATTTGTAAACAAACAAAATGATCGTGTTTACTTTCCAAAGGGATCAGCTGAAAATGTGCACCTTCAGTTGGCGATCAGAACTCAAGCGCAGGCCATGACGCGCTTTTCGCTCGTATTAATCGACCGACAGAATAAATGCCAAATATTATCGCGAAAATATTCTGGAGGGTGTATTAAAACCTTGGGCACGCAAACATTTTGGCCGCAAACCTTCCAACAGGATTTAGCACGCGCCGCCTAATAATGGTTACAAAATGAGGTTCCTCGCTTCATTTCCAGCGCACAATGGTCACCAAAATCTCCAGATACCAATAGGTTGGACTATTGTGTCTGGAGTCGGGTTCGACTCCTTAGGTCCTCTACAATGGCTAGGAAACCATTGCAGCTAGCACTTCGGCTTATGAGTTCCTCCAATTAACTATCAATAAGTTATGATACGAAATTCATGTGGAAATTCATGGAAACGGCGAGCCGAATGCTTTGGTATTATGTGAAAAAAAAAAATTGTTTTAGGGTCCCTGTGGGTTATAGGTTTGTGATAAAGATGTGGTTTCGGCGATGGGTAGACAAATGGGCGAAAAGTACTAAATAGTACTATATTTGGTACAATTTGGTATTGGATGAACAGATAGAGATTGAATTCAAAAATTTATCCTTTGAATCGCTATTCATGTGTAGCCTGGACATATTGATGTGGTTTTGGAAGTTTGCAATTGCACGAAAAGTACTAAATAGTACCTAATTTTGTATCACCGTTGCTGTGTAGAATGGTAAAATGTAGTTTGTTTTAAATATGTGTACAAAATGTTACTAAATTTGGTGAAGGGACATTCGGTATTGAGTTCTCTAAGGGGCGTTGAAATAGTTTTGGACAAAAAATTGGGTATAGACCAACACTCCAAAAAATTGACAAATGGTTTCATTTTGGTATTCCACAAAATATATACAATTGTAAATTATAGGTTACACTCCAACCTTTTTTTATTATTTATTCTCTTATTATTTTTTGTGGATCCAGAAATATGGGCTTTTAAAAAAGGACAAGCCAATTTTGTGCAATTTTTGTATTGTATGCTGTTTTAGACAGGCGGTCTTCGACTGGGGCTCCTCTGGGTATGTCTTACACCCGCTACGCGAACCAAAGATTTTCTAAACTTGATACTCCTTTTAAGTAGCCGGCCTTCGACCGGGGATTTTTTTTTTAAAAAATTCGTGTTAAAAAAATAAATAATTTTGAGACAACTCCCGAACTGTTTTAAAAAGCATCACGTGACCACTTGTTGGGTTGGTATTTTCATTACTTTTAAATGATACCTATACTCCGTATGGGTTTAGTAGGTCCGAGTGTAAGCTGGATCTTGGACCCGGACTTTCGGCATTTGAGTCCCTCTCCCAAGAAAAAAATATTTTCACGGAATCAGGGTGGAAATACATACCTCTGGAAAATATTTCCGAGAGTTCTTCACAATATCACTGCAAAATTTTGTTCAGTCAAGTTTTCGATTTTTTAACACAACTTTTGGACATTTAATGAAAACAATTTTTAATTTCCCAATCAAATTGAAAGTTTTAATGGATATTTCATTTTTCCTTTTACAATGAGTAAGTATTCCAGCTCTATTCAGATCTATTCCTTTATTTACTTCTTTTCTAAATCTCTATTATGTTTTAAGTCTCTCTCATATTAACACGGTGAACACTATCTCATGGATATGGTTTTGATGTAATCCGCATTTTCTGTACTTAATAATGTATCTTAGTTCCACAAATGACGTGCCTAACCCATCCAAGTTATTTCGATATGTTGGGAAAATATTTATAAATTAAGTAAAAAATGTTAATGAGCTAATCAATTGTTTTTTGGTAAGAAATAAACATATCTACATATTCGTGTTTCATTAACAATTACTTGAGTCGTGACTTGTCCACTCATCAAATCATCTATGTACCTTATTCAGTTTTTTGTTACCTTCTACACATGGCTTTCTGGCTATTTTTTTTTTTTTTTTTTAAGATTCTTCTCGAAGACTTCCAGTCTTTGTAATGTCGAATTGGTGTTAGATTCACATGTGGTGGTCTTTAAACCTTTGCTAAGCAACAGTTCTTGGCCAAATAAATGTTTTACACAATACAACAAATACATTTGTCATGATGCGACGAAACATGTGACGAAGAAGAACAGTAAATGAAGAAGAACAAGAAGAAAAAGAAGAAGCGACAACAATGTGTTAAACTGAAATGGATTCAGACAAAAATAAAAATCGTAAAATAAAACAGTTATTTAAAGGACTGCGAACGTGATAAGAGAATAATTACAAAAATAAAAATGGAAATAAACATGTATGTGATATTATATATGTGTGTGTCTGTATGTAACTTTTGTATGTGTGGTTATTCCCTTCTTACAAGTAATAAAAAGTTTCCACTTGATTTCAGTATTTCCGTTGGAAAACTGATTTCACATTTTTTTAATGATAGATGGGATGATGATTCAGTTGTAATTATGAAACTGGATTTTTTCATTTTTGACTGAATATGGAAAAAGTAAAAAATTGAAAAATGCCAAATATGTCATTAAGAGTTGAAAACAGAATAAAATAGGATATTCTGATTAAAATGAGCTTGGATTCTAATTATCCTATTTTTTACGGGAATTTTAAAATGTAGACATTGAAATTTATTCGAATCTTGTAAATATTCTAATGAATGAAACTCTTTACAGTTCTGCAATAAAAAATTCCTAAGCAGACACATTTTCCATGTGAAAATATCAAATCAAGTCAAACCACACTATCATCTCCACGAAGACGGCACAACACATTTCTTCCTAACAACAATCAAACAACGAGCAGATGAACAGTGTTTCAAAGAAGGATTTTACTTAGAAAGAAATAATTTTGAAAATTTTAAGGAAGTCTTGCGGAACTATTCTTTTCAAATCCCTGATTTTTGCTGTGATAGTCTTTGCCAAAATTTTCTTTATAAAATTCACGATTATAGCTCAGATAGTCCTTGTAAAAATAGTTTTTATAAATCCAGAATTATAACCCTGATGCTCCTGGCATAAATATTCTCAAAAAACATATATTTCAAAATCCTCGATTATGGTTCCACTATCAAAAATGTGCCACCACCATATCTAAATCCGAGAAATCAAAAGTGATCACAATATCAACTTTCAGGAATCAAGATCTATCCATTTTAGTACCATTTATAGTAGTGTACATAGTACACATTCCCAAACTCCTTATCTCAAAACTATATTCTAACAGTGGCATCTATATCAAACTTCGGGATTTCAAATCTACCCCAGATACCAATAGAGACCTCAATATCAAATGTGAGGATTTCGACATTAACAATTCACACAGTACAAAATGTAGTACTATTAAGTGCTTTTCGAACTTATCTAAAGCATATCCAAAGCATACTACAGACACCAAGAGCGATATCCATATCCAATTTTAGAATTTACGCAGTACCAAATTTGGTACTTTTTAGTACGTTTCGTATTATTATAGTACACATATTTAAAACAATCTCCATATCGCAACCTCAGATATCAACAGTGAACTTAATTTCAAATTTCAAAATTTAAGCTCTTTAATTTCCCCATTACGAAATGTTGAACCGTTTAGTACAAATATAGTACGCATATCCAAAACAAGCTCCTTATCTCACCACTGACACCAGCAACTATATCCATATCAAGTTTTATACGTACTTTTCGTATAATTATAGCACATATTTCCAAAAACCACTTTCATATCTCAATTCCAAATATCAATAGAGACATCTATATCAAATATGAGGATTTCAGCCCTATTCCTTTACTCAGTATGGAATTTAGTACTATTTAGTGCTTTTCATACAGTTATAGTAAACATTTTTAAAACTACTTCCTTATCTCAACCCCAGATACCCACAGAGACCTTGATATCAAATTTCAAGAGTTCAGCTCTATTACTTCACCCAATACAAAATTTAGTACTATTAAGTACATTTCGTACAGCTATAGTACAAATTTCCAAAACCACCTCGATATTTCAATCCCAGATTCCAACAAAAACCTGAATTTAGTACCTTTCGTACAATTATAGTACGCATATCCGAAACCACCTCCATATCTCAACCCTAGACCCTAACAGAGACATCCAAATCAAATTTCAGGATTCCAGCTCTATTCCTCTACTCAATACTAAATTTAGTACTATTAAATACTTTTCGTACAATTATAGTACACATTTCTAAAACCACCTCCATATCTGAATCCCAGATACCCACAGAAACTTCAATATCAAATTTCGAGATTCCAGCTCTATTAGTCACACAATACAAAATTTAGTACTATATAGTACTTTTCGAACAATCATCGTACATATTTCCAAAACCTAATCTATATCCCAATTCGAAATGCCAACAGAGACCTCAATATTAAGCTTCGGGGTTCCAGCTATATCCCATCACTCAATACCAAATTTGGTACCCTTTGGTACTTTTTTGCAATTATAGTCCACATTACCAAAACCTCCTCCTTATCACAATCCCATATACCAACAGAGATCTCAATATCATGTTTCGGGGTTCCAATATCCCTTCACCCAATACCAAATTTAGTACTATTTAGTACTATTCCAATCCCAGATACCTACGGGAAACTCAATATGAAATTTCGGTATTCCAGCACTATCCCTTTACCCAATACCCAATTTGTACCACTTGGTAATTTTCGTACAATTATAGTACACACTTCCAAAACCACCTGCCATATCTCAATCCCAACAGAGACCTCAATATTGTATTTCGGGATTCTAGTTCTATTTCTCCAGCCAATACCCCAAATTCAGAAATATTTAGTACCTTTTTGTACATTTATAGTACACATTTCCAAAACCACCGCCAAATTTCAAACACAGCAGTAACCTTAATATCAAATTGAAGAATTTTATCTCCTACCTTCACCCGATGCCAAATGTAGTACTATTCAGTACTAGCGACCCTAATACCAAATTTCAGATTTTTTAAGCTCTATCCGTTCACATAATACAAAATGGTACCATTTTAAGAGCTAAGTGGCATTGTTGAACTTTTCGTAACCTTAAAGTTCGAATTTCCAAAAACCCTTTCGTACATCGTTCCTACACTTCATCAGTGACTCTCATTTCTAATTCCAGCTCATTCCGTTTTTATACCCTCAGCCATATGGCTATATCATTTGATACGGTCAAAACGTGCCTAGTCGAAATAACGGTTTTAGGCCCTACGTCTCTTTGGACCAAATCCGTTTCAGAACATTTGGAGTCGATCTACCGATGTCCGTCCGTCCGTCTGTCCGTCTGTCTGGCTGGCAGGTGCGCACGATAACTCTCGAAGGGAGTATCCGATGTGATCCAAACTTGGTATATCGGAATATTTTTGTCAAACGTACATCGAGTTCGGAGATGGGCAATATCGGTCCACTCCTTCTGGTACCTCCCACACAAAATGTCAAAATTGTTAAAGAAAATTATTTATTGCACAGGATGAGAAAGGATAATCCGATTTTGCTCGAACTTTGCGAATCCTAATATTTTCATCAGTGCTAGGTCAGGTGCGAAAATGGACAATATCGGACCACTCCATCAGGGACCTCCCCCACAAAGGGTCAACTCTTAAAAAATATGATGTAAGAGTCCGATAGTCTTCAAATTTTACACATCCCAATAATTTTATTAGCACAAGGTCTGATGTGAAAATGGAATGTATCGGACCACTCCTTCTGGTACCTCCCCACCTCCCCCACAAAAGGTCGAAATTTCAAAAAAATATTTTTTGCACAGAAAGAGAAACGATAATCCGAGTTTGCTCGAACTTTGCAAATCCTAATATTTGTGTCAGTTCTAGGTCAAGTGCGAAAATGGACAATATCGGTCCACTCCATCAAGTACTTCCCCCACAAAGGGTCAAAATTTGGAATAAATACAACTCTTATAAAATATGATGTAAGAATCCGATAGTCTTCAAATTTTACACATCCCAATATTTTTATTAGCACAAGGTCTGGTGTGAAAATGGAATGTATCGGACCACTCCTTCTGGTACCTCCCACACAAAATGTCAAAATTTTCAAAGAAAATAATTTATTGCACAGGATGAGAAAGGATAATACGATTTTGCTCGAACTTTGCGAATCCTAATATTTTCATCAGTGCTAGATCAGGTGCGAAAATGAACAATATTGGAACACTCTATCAGGGACCTCTCACACAAAGGGTCAAAATTTGGAATAATTACAACTCTTATAAAATATGATGTAAGAGTCCGATAGTCTTCAAATTTTACACATCTCAATAATTTTATTAGCACAAGGTCTGGTGTGAAAATGGAATGTATCGAACCACTCCTTCTGGTACCTCCCCCACAAAAGGTCGAAATTTCAAAAAAGTATTTTTTGCACAGAAAGAGAAACGATAATCAGAGTTTGCTCGAACTTTGCAAATCCTAATATTTGCGTCAGTTCTAGGCCAAGTGCTAAAATGGACAGTACCGGTCAACTCCATAAAGTACCTCCCCCACAAAGGGTCAACATTTAAATAATTATAACTCTTATAAAATGTGATGTAAGGTTCCGAACGTTTTCAAATTTCACACATTCTAATATTTTTATAAACCCAAGATCTGCTGTTAATGTGGAATGTATCGGTCCACTCCTTCTGGCACCTTACCCACAAAGGGTAAAACAATTTAGCAATTCTTTACTACTTGCTATGCTCAAATAATTCTCTCAATAAGAAGCCTGATATGAATACACACAAACCCACAAACCCAGAGCCTACGCTTCAAGACAGCCCCTTGTACAAAATTTCAGGATTCTAGCGTCAGCCGTTTCGTCTGTGTGTCGATTCTTGACCAGTCATTTATTTCACAGCTCTTTTATTCCCGGATAAAAATATGTTTAAAATCCAAAATTAGGGCTTACATGATCCTCAAAAAATATGTTTTTTGTTTATTCCAGAACACTGTGCAGTAATTTCATCAAGCCTTTGCCAGAAAAGATATATTGTTTTTTACCAGTTTTATATTATTTTCCATTTTTTTTTTTGCATTACAAATAAATGGAGTCATTGTTGATTTTGCTATTCGTGTTTATATTCGATGTCATATTTATTAAAATTTCTGGTTACCAAGGAAAGTTGTTTGATCAATAAATGTGGAACACAAAACTCGAATAGCCTGTTTTACACAGCAAGGAACAGCGAAACGAAACAGTTGCGTTTGGGATTTTGAAAACTATTGGCCATCGTCGAAATAAAAAACAAATTAAAAATAAATACAAAAATAATAAGAAAAAAAACTTATTTTTAACGATAACTTATCGGTCTTTTACGTTTTAAATAAATTTCGTATAAAAATAGAAAAAAATGCTAACTTATCGTTTCATAATGTAAAATGGAAATGATTACATGCCGCATAATTATCAAATAGAAATAATTTTGCAAAATCGCCATAAAATAAAATCGTAATAATAGAAAATTCATTATCATAGTCTTTGTTATGATTTTGTTTCGAAAAAAAGAAAGAAAAAAAAAAAAAAACAACGCATAATAAACGCCACATCGTTTGCAATTACAAACCCGGACTATCGGCAAATAGTTTTATGAAGTAAACAAAAAAAAAACACTTCCAACAATGACGAAATAAAGAAATTCAAAATGACTGTCGCCATGGTTAAATAGAAAATAAAACAATAAATAAGAAATTAATAAATAACAATTGTGTGTGTGTGTGTGTTTTTTTTCTCAATTCAACTTCACAGGCATTTGCTAAACGAACCGTTTTTCTATCACATCGTGGCTCGTGTAATCCCAGCCTTAATCTTATTAACGGCCGAGTGTGTTTTTCTCTCTCTCTCTCTCTCTCTCTCTCTCTCTCTCTCTCTCTCTCTCTCTCTCTAAAAAGAAAGGCGTTAAATGTTATAACTTATTAAAAAAATAATCTTATTAAATTAAAATCGTAAAATAATTGTTTAATAAACAATTAATAGGAAATCATTTAATCAAAACGCAATTTAGTTGTTGTTGTTTTTACTGTTGTGCTGGCAAAGTGTTAACATTTTAATTGAACTAACAACCGAACGAGAGAATGAATGAATGAATGGACACCGTGTGAACATGTTTTGTAAAAACAGCACCACATTCCAAGATGCAGCTGGTAATAATCATAATTGTCTCTGGATAATGTTATTAATGTTGGAACACTGGATTTCAAAACCATATAACATTGTAAATATATACATGTGAACATAAGATAAGGGAACCAATTATTATTACGTTTACATTGGCTTAGAAAATCGAGCGAATGCGATATTTGTTTCTTTACTTTTTTGATGTTAAAACTAGTAAAAAAGCGAAATATTAAACTCAGAGTACATATTACGGATGAACAATATATGTGGGATCCATTATATCTATATCTGAGCCGATTTCGATCAAATTTGCCATACTTATTTTGAGGCCTAATTTGGTCGTATGTGCAAAATTTCATACTATTTGGGCTGATATTACACGTTTGCTGCACAATAATAGGCAAATCGGACGAAGATATATATGGGAGCCACATCCAAATTTTGGCCGATTAATTCCAATTTCAATAGGGTTCGTCCTTGGCTCAAACAAATGACTTATGCAACATTTCATCCAAAAAGGAAAATAAATGCGACCTGTACTTTGTTTAAAAAAAAAATACATGGACAGACAGACGGACGTGTGGATGGACGGACATGCATAAATCGACTCAGAATGTGATTCTATGCAGATCATCAAAAGGAACTATGGGTCTATCTCGTTTCCTTTTGCCCGTTTCAAACAAATGCACAAAGACATAATCAGGGTATTATGGTGTAGTGTAGGGTATAACTGTCTTTTAATACCCTCCACCATTTCGAAGGAAATTGAAAAATTTAAAAAAAAAAATCCGACAACTACCACTTAAATGAAAACCGTTATATGGGGACTATACGAAGACGTGGACCTGTATACGAAATTTTTTTGTCATATGTTGTAGTGTTCATTACGAACTTCAAATACGAAATTACAATTACGGTGAATAATGTCTCAAAAATCATGAAAGACGAAGACGTGGACCTGAAGGGACAATTTTCGGTTTTAGGTTGCAGTACCCATTAGGATCTTCTAGTACGAAATTTGAAACAATTCAGGTGAATAATGTTATTGAAATTGAAATATAGGGGCTATAAGAAGACGTGGATCTGCATATAAAAATGTTTGTCATAGGCTGTAGTACCCATAACAAACTTCAAATACCAAATTTGAAACAATTCCGGGGAATAATGTCGCTGAAATCGTCAAAATACCGAATATCGGGAGGTACCGTTATATGGCGGCCATACGAAAACGTGGACCAACCATTTACAATCTTAACCCGCCTACTAGTAAACTATGCATGTATGCAAAATTTTAGCCTTCTATCTCAATTCGTTCGAAAGATATAATGATTACAACAGACAGACGGATAGCCAGACAGACGGACATCGCTAGATCGTCTTAGAGTTTTACGCTGATCCAGAATTTATATACTTTGTAGGGTCTATTATGAATATTTCGAGGAGTTACAAACGGAATGACAAAGTTAATATACCCTCCACAGAATGGTGGAGGGTAAAAAAACGTCAGTCGCCGCAATACAAGATTTACTAGTCTTTCGTGATGCGAACAGATTTTCTCAGTTTTTTTCAGTAGTGTCAAAAATAGTAAAATTTATATATTTTTCCAAGTTCTGAAATGGAGCCACTGTAAACACATACATATATGATAAGGGAACCAACATAATAATATTGCTTTGTTCCAGAACTACAAGAAAGTACAAATTTTTACTGCGGTAACCAATTTTTTTCCTTATGATAACGAAAAAAATATATTGAAAAACAAGAATCTTCTTGCAGAGCCTTTCCTTACGTTCTCTTTCTGATTTGCCTTTAATTGTGCACCAAACATACCACATCAGTCCAAATAGTATGGAATTATTGATATACGGCCAAATTAAGCCTGGAAATAAATATGCCAAATTTGGTGAAAATCGGTTCAGATATAGCTGTAGCCCACCCATCTTTCAATTGTTCATTCCATTTGTTATTTTTGTCCTCCTCAGCCGTGTACTCTGTAACAAATATATTTGGGGAAATATATCGGTTCCAAGCGAATCGGTTCCAAGCGAATTCGTTCAAAAAGTTAATACTTAAAATTTGGTGGAAATCGCTTCAGATTTAACTATAGCTCCCATTTATATGTTTAATCTGATTTGGTGTTTAAATCTCCAACTTTCGGAATATGCACTCTACCATAATCATATTTTGTTACATATATCTCATAAAGCTCAGAAATGCCCAATATAATCGAGAACTCTACTAAATATGCATAGTGGTGTAGGGTATCATATAATCGGCCCCGCCCGACTTTTGAGCTTTCCTGTCTTAAGTTTTACTACAATTTTTGTAATTAAAACCTAATTTCTATGAACAATTTGGTTTTCATGTGGTATGTACCAAAAGAAATAGGCCGATATTTCCCATCCTGGTAGTTTGATAACGAATATTACTAGTACAATGGTTGTTGCAAAATAGTTATAAAAACAACGCTCATATATTACGAAATATATGGATTACCTTAGCAAAATACACCTGTTGGGATTATAAACACATTTGAAGTATTTTTTTTTTTCATTGGCAAAAAAATTATACAAAACTCCTTCTCCTACAAAACTTTTGGGTAAATAAAAAAATGTAGTAAAACTTCAAAACGGAGGTACTGTTATATTGGGGCTATACAAATGTATAAATGTAAAGTTTTAGCTGATTTAGTTGGAAATTGTGGTAAAAACCTTCAAAATAACGAAAATCTGGAGGAACCTTTATATGGGGTATATGCCTAAACGTGGACCAATATAGCCCGTTTTCAATACCAATCAGTCTGCATATAATATATACCTTTGTGCCAAATTTCAAACCTCTTGATTAAATAATGTGGACTATATCGTGATTTCAACAGACAGGCAGACAGACTGACATAGTAAAATCGTCTTATAATTTTTTTATTCTGGTCAGGTTACTATATATTTTTTTGGTTAATATATTTTTCTTTTTGGGGTCTATAAATATCGAGGTTTTGCTAACGGAATGTACGTAACTTTAAGAGCGCTTATGGGAACATGGTATTAGTTTCAGTGAGTATCACCCATTGTAGAATAATGCAGGTAGATGCATCAACGCTTGGGCACATAGATATGTGAAACATTTTTAAATGTTTTTTTCCTATACGTCGCCAATCGAAAGGTTGTTATAATATGAATTTATTTTTAACAATTTTTACAAATTTGAACAATTTTTTATTTAAAAATGTAAATTCTAAAATTGGTTTGACAGTTCATTATTTCAGCAGCTGTGTCGATGCCACTACCTGTGTTCTTCTACCATGATTCTAGTATTGAACAATTTTCAGAGGACAGTTCTCGATCAAGGTCGCATGTTAGTCAACGGATTTCTATAAGTCAGGCGTCACCGAAAATTGTTTTATGACTCGCCAAATGTGTGTAGTATATAATTTGAGGATTTCCTTTTGTTTCGAAAATATCATAATTTTTGGCTTCTCTTCGTTGATTTCATTATTATTTATTTTACTTTTTGCAAAAATAGAATAGTAAAGATTGTCATGGAGACGACACAAAAACTGTTCTCACTCCCTAAATAAACAAAACTTGTTGGGAAGTTTTCTTTCTCCCTCCAAACTTTCTTGTCTATTGCAAAAAAAAAAAAAATAAATGTGTAGAAATAAAATAGTTAAATTAATGACTTTGTTTATTGTTGTAATTTACATTACCTGTTATTTATACAAAAATAACAAAGTAGACATTTAGGTATTTTACATACGTCAGAGTTAACAAAGAGAATTTCTGTGATTTATGAAAAGATATCAATTGGCATAGAAAAAGAGGAAGAATTGTTTCCCGATTTCAGTCTTTTATTATTTGGTGCCAAATATGGAACTCGCAAGACAATTTATTGTTTAGGGAAGGAAGGAACTAGAAAACATGGTCACTGAATTTTTTCTCAGTGGGTGGATATTTTATATAGAGATCCAAAATTGTATTAAATTTTAACAATAACATACAGGGAGAGATGAAAACAAGTAAAGAAAGTCCTAAAGTCGGGTGGGGCTGATTTTATGATACCCTACACCACTTTGCTAATTTAGTTGAGCTCCACATAAAAATTAAAAGTTTTTATGGGAGAATTTCACGCTATGATTATAATTATAATTTAAAGTTCAAAGGACAAAATATGCCGAAGCATTTGTTTCTTTTAAATTAGGATTTGTTTTGCCCATTTGGTGCACAATTAATTTGAAATCAGATAAAGATATATACGGCAGCTATATCCAAATCTGAACCGATCTCGATAACATTTGGCAAAGATATTTCTGAGCTGTATTTGATATATTTCCCTGAATATCGTTGTTACGGAGTGCATATTACGGATGAACAATATATATGGGAGCTATAGCTATATCTAAACCGATCTTCACCAAATTTGGCATAATAGCTTCTAGACTCAATTCGGTCGTATTTGCCAAATTCCATCGCATTTGGACAAATATTAGATGTTTGGTGCACAATAAAAGGTAAATCGTACTAAGTTATATATGGGAGCTATATCCTAATCTGAACCGATCTCGATAAAATTTAGCAAAGGTATTACTGAGCTGCATTTGATATATTTTTCCAAATATTGTTGTTACAGAGTGCATATTACGGCTGCGGAGAAAAAAATAACAAATCGGATGAACAATATATATGGGAGCTATAGCTATATCTGAACCGATTTCGATCAAATTTGGCATACTTATTTTCAGGCCTAATGTGGTTGTGTGTGCAAAATTCCATAATATTCGGGCTGATATTGCACGTTTGGTGCACAATAAAAGTAAAATCGGACGAAGATGTATATGGGAGCTATATCTAAATTTTTACCGATTATCTCCAATTTCAATAGGGTTCGTCCTTGGGCCAAACAAATGTTGTTTGCAAAATTTCATCTCAATCGTATAATAAATGCGACCTGCATTTTGTTCACAAGAATGCATGGACAGATGGACGGACGGACGGACGGACTGACATGCATAAATCAACTCAGAAAGTGATTCTATGCAGATCATCAAAAGGAACTATGGGTCTATATCGTTTCCTTTTTCCTGTTACAAACAAATGCACAAAGACATAATACCCTGACCACCTTGCGGTGTAGGGTATAAAAACTGCAACAAAGTCAAACGCCATAATTTTTACATTTTTTTTATTTTTATTCAGTGTTCTTTAAGCTGCAGAATATATCTCAGAGATATTCAATTTGTGGAAACGTTCTCAATTACATTTAGTCTGTAGAAGACCTCTCACATATGTGACACATATAGAATAAGAATAAGTTTTAGAATAAGTTTAGATTTATTCGAATTGGTCACCTTTAGCACGAATTATGACCTTCAAACCGCCAACGAAACCGTCTCACGCTGCCCGAAGGTTGCTCTGCTGTATTTCGGCCCATTCCCGGCGAAGCGCTTGCTTGAGGTAATCAACACTTCTGTATTTTTAGTGCCAACCTTGCTTTCCAAAATACTCCAGACACAATAGTCCAACGGATTGCTATCCGTAGATTTTGGTAGACATTGTGCGCTGGAAATGAAGCGAGGAACCTCATTTTGTAACCATTCTTGGGTGGCGCGTGCTGATTGCGATGGTGCTGAGTCCTGTTGGAATGCCCAAGGTCTGCGGCCAAAATGTTTGCGTGCCCAAGGCTTTAATACACCCTGCAGAATATTTTCGCGATAATATTCGTCATTTATTCTGATGCCACGATTGAGAGCGACCATCGGATGTTATGGCGGCCCACACCATCACCATGGCCGGCGCTTGAGTTCTGGTGGTCAACCGAAGGTGCACATTTTCAGCTGACCTCTTTGGCAAGTAAACACGATCATTTTGTTTGTTTACAAACTGCTGGACGACGAATGTTTTCTCATCGGAGCGGAGAAAACCAAATTCGGCAGTTTACCACTTTCGGCCAAGAAAATCAACTCTTTTGCTCTTTTGAATCTTTGAATATTTTTTTTCTGTTGCGGTGTATGTTCTTGCACTTTTTGGAATTTCAATGGCTTTACCCCGAGCTCATTCTTCAATATTTGCCGAATGGAATATTGCGATATGTTCAGCTCAGGAGTCATTTTTCGGCCACTGCGACGAGGGTTTCGATGAAGTCGCTTCTTTGCTTTTCGATTATGTTGCTGTTTTCTTCTGTCCACTTCCCTGACGTCGGGCTACGCTACCAGTATCACGGTAACGAGCGATAGTACGAGACACAAAAGATTTATTTACATTTAAATGCTGGAGTGCTCTAACGATAGCCACTTGTGGGTTTCCAGTCAAATATAAAGAAATCACACTTCCACGCTTGAATTCCATCACGAATAATTTTGTTCCTGTCAAGTTCTCACCAAAATGCTTTTGTACGCTTGTAAACAATATAATGAGCTGCCACTGGAATAATTTTAACAGCTGTCGGACGAGTGGCTTATAAATGACAGCAGTCTGAAGTTGGTTGCAGTTTTTTCATCTCACCCTGTATATAACATACAAATTTACTCTATCTCCGATAAGCAATGCGGATTGAACTTTTCCATGACAAACTACTTTGTATCAATCATTTAATTTTGAAACGCCCAGTTTGCGAAAAACATATATTTTATTCCAAAAACTAAATTAAAACCCAAAACGAAACAAACAACAACCTCAGCACCTCTCTAATAATTCGGTTGTTTGTTATTTCATGTTCAAAAAAGAAGATATTAATCTGGAGCTGCGCATCATTTTAATGAGACATATCATTATTTGGCCGATCATTATGTTATTCCATGTTACTCCACATTTTTATTATTTAATTATTGGTGGAGTTGTTGCATTTATTTTTCTAGCGAACGTAGAAAAATCTCAGTCATGAGTGAAGTGCATCAACCGCTTATATATCGGTATGTGGTATTTTAAAAAAAAAAAAAAAAAAAACAATAAACAGATGAAAAAATAAAAGCAGAAATGTGAGAGAGCTACTGTCAATATATTGCAAAGCTGTTTGGTTGTCGAAAAGGTGGCACAGTGGGGTGAATTTTAAATCTTCAAAGGTTTTCAATCTATAAGCAATCTCCCAAACTGTGTTGGATTAGTGAGTACCTCTAAGGGATATTTAGATAGAGAATCTTCTCCATCAAAAATAAATGTGCTGCAGATAACAAGTCTTTAAGGAATAGATAGAAAGACTTTTAGGAGGTTTTTAATAGATCGAATACCTTTGAAAAGTCTTCACTGAAAGGAATTCGAAAAATAGAAGATCTCTGAGATAGAGGTTATAATGATAGAGGTATTTTACAACAAAATTTCTTTTGAGTGGACTTTAATTTACCGAATACCTTAGTGATGCCTTTTAGGGGGCATCTGATCTGATAAAGGTCGATTATCAGAGGGGTTTTCAGATAGAAGAATGTTTTCTACATATAGGCGACCTTTGATAGATCTTGTGTTTATAGCTGTAGCTTAAAGGCCACTGAGAAGTTACCTATGTATAGAGGACCTTCGGGAAGTTTGCCGTAGGCAAAAGTACTTACTGTTCAAGACCTGAACAGAGGGACGACCTCTGACGAGTCTTTTACATATTGAAGGCCTTGAGCGGCATTCTATGGACATAAGACCTTTGAAATGTCTTTTATCGATAGAAGAGACACGAGAACAGTTCTATACATTCAAGTTATCTTCTACAGATCGAAGATCTTTTAGGGGTATTCTACTGATAGAAAATCTTTAAGAGGTCTACTACTGTCTGACCTCTTTGAAGATGAAAAAACTGCAACCAACTTCAGACTGCTGTCATTTCTAAGCCACTCGTCCGACTGCTGTTAAAATTATTTCATTATATTGTTTACAAGCATTTGGTGAGAATTTTCCAGAAATAAAGTTATTTGTGATGGAATTCAAGCGTGATACTGTGATTTCTTTATATTTGGCTGGAAAACCACAAGTGGCTATCCTTAGAGCACTCCTGTGAATAAATCTTTTGTGTCTCGTACCATCGCTCGTTACCGTGATACTGGTAGCGTAGCCCGACTTCAAGGGAGTGGACGGAAGAAAACAGCAACATCAACAGAAATGGTTCGAAAAGCAAAGAAGCGACTTGATCGAAACCCGCATCGCAGTTACCGAAAAATGGCTCGTGAGCTGAACATATCGCAATATTCCATTCGGAAATATTGAAAAATGAGCTCTGGGTAAAGGTATTGATATTCACAAAAGTGGAAGAACTTACACCGCAACAGAAAGAAAATAGACCCAAAAGAGCTAAAGAGTTGTTTCGCTTGACCGAAATGGTGAACTGCCGAATTTGGTTTTCTACGCTCCGATGAGAAAACATTCGTTGTCCAGCAGTTTGTAAACATTGTTTGATGGTGTTGGTGCACCTTCGGTTGGCCACTAGAACTCAAGCGCTGACCAAGGTGATGGTGTGGGCCGCCATAACAGCCGATGGCCGCTCTCCGCTCGTATTAATCGACCGTGGCATCAGAATAAATGCCGAATATTATCACAAAAATATTCTGTAGGGTGTATTAAAGCCTTGGGTACGCAAACATTTTAATCGCAGACCTTAGAAATTCCAACATGACACGACTCGAATGGTTACAAAATGAGGTTCCTCTTTTCATTTCCAGCGCCCAATGACCACCAAAATCTGCGGATACCAATCCGTTGGACTATTGTGTCTGGAGTATTTTGGAAAGCAAGGTTGGAACTAAAAAAAGTGTCCATCACCTCAGGCAAGCGCTTCGCCGTGAATGGGAGCAACATTCGGGCAGCGTGTGCCGGTTTCATTGGCCGTTTGAAGACCATAACTCGTGCAAAAGGTGACCAATTCGAACAAATATAAACTTATTCTAAAATTTGATGTTGTTTCCGACATTTTTTGCTTTCATTCAATAAAATTAAAAAAAAATTAAAAATTATGGCGTTTAACTTCGTTGCAGTTTTTTTATTCTCACCTGTCTATTCTCACATTAAGCCATTTTTATACCCT
Source organism: Musca domestica (assembly GCF_030504385.1). Lineage (NCBI taxonomy): Eukaryota > Metazoa > Arthropoda > Insecta > Diptera > Muscidae > Musca > Musca domestica. Next base: position 16,115,617 of record NW_026712219.1, on the reverse strand, counting down.
CCACCCTGCAAAGTATATATATATATATATTCTTATAGTATTCGAAAATTCAAAGTCGATATAAGGTTGTTCATCCGTCCCTGGAAATCACTCTAGCTGCCGAACGAATGGAAGTAGGTTATAAAAAATTACTCAGATGTGGGTTCGATTTGTAGGACTTTTGGTATTGAAAACGTTGAAATTTAGGTCCACGTTTTGATATAGCCCACATATAGCGGTGCCTCCTACTAGTCGATATTTTGATAATTTTAACTACATTATTCATCTCCGTATGTACGGTACTAGAACCTGTGACAGAAAATTGTCTATTCAGGTCCGCGTTCTCGTATATCCCCCATATAATGGTACCTCCTTATATTCGGCATTTTGATGATTTTTGCCACATTATTTACCCGATTTGTTTCAAATTTCATATTTGAAGTTCCTTAAAGGGTACTTCTATCAATGACAGAAAATTTAGCAACATTAACCACGGAAATTGTTTTAAATTTCGTTTTTGTACTTCGTTATGGGTACTACAGTCTGTAACAGAAAATTGACTATGCGGGTCCACCTCTTCATACAGCCCTCATATAATGATATCTTCCTATATTCGGTACTTTGACGACAATTCACCGGAATTGTTACAAATTTCGTATTTGAAGTTGGTAAGGGTTACTTCTGTTAATTTTCGTATTTGAAGGTCCTAATGGGTACTACAGCCTATGACAAGAAATTGCATATGCAGGTCCTCGTCTTCGCATAGCGGTATTTTTCGACGAAAATTCCTTTTATAAATTCCTTCCAAATGGTGGGGGGTATTAAAAGGATCTCGTCTTCGCTTAGCGATATTTTTCGATGAAAAATTCCTTCTTTGAATTTCCTTCCAAATGGTGGAGGATATAAATAAATTCCTTTTATTAATTCCTTCCAAATGGTGGAGGGTATAAAAAATTTAGCTGCCTTTTTACTTGTTATTTTTTCGAAGGCCAAAAACACTAAATAGGCCTCTAAAACATTATTCTATTGATAGAAGAGGTTTCCATATATCCCTTGCATGCAGGAGATATATAAAGACCTTTTTAGAGGTCTTAAAAAAAATCGCCTTTAACTCCAACCCACTGTGCCGTCATGTTCAGCCATTCATTCATTCTTCAACGATCATTCGCATGAAGCTTGTGCAGTTTCTTTCAAGCAGTAAATACGTTTGAGTAATTGTTCAGCAGATTGACTGGAGTTATTTTTCCCGATTTAATTTTTAACACCAGCAGCGGCAACTGCATGAACATCTTTGCCATGATGTTGATGTTGATGATGATTATGGCGATAATGATGTTATGTGATTATCATAATTAACATCTTTATAATTGCCTTCATTCCAAGGCATTAGATAATTTCTCAAAAAATACATACCAACTACAACTCAATATCAGTCGGAACAGTGCAACAAATAACATCAGCATGGACGAAACAGAAGCTGATTACTTTATTAATTTTTATTGATTTTAAGAAAAGTGAAAAGAATTTTTTATAAAAATAAAGAAAAAGAAGAAAAACGAATTAAATTCTAGTAACAAAAATATAAACAAAGAAGTCTAATTTACTTAAATATCATTCCGCAAAACGGAACTATAGACGGTATATAACAAGAAAGTGTTTAACCGGTGTCATCTGCTTCATGCGACGTAAATTAAAATGTGAATAATTTGCAAACAAATTTCAATAATTTATTGATATTTGGATTCGACTTGAGATTATTATCAACAATAACCGCTAGTCTGAATGCCGGCATCTTCGGAACGTGTGTGTGTCTGTGTGTGTGTGAACGTAGACAAAATCAAGGCAATATTTAATTTATAGTAGACCGTCCGGATTCAAACTAACTGAATATATTGTCTGTGTCGTGTGTGCGCTAAATGACCATTGTGGTGTCGTGGTGGTATTGTATGGAAAAATCCAAAATCAATAAATCAATATTTTTTGTGTGCATAGTTTTGAAACGACAACTACGACGACTGCAGAACTACTGAAGATCAAAAAACAAGCGACAAGGTTCTTATGGATTATCACAAAACGTGTAATGGTAATTAATTAATATGATAATAATATTTACTATTTAATTTAAATATCACAATACTATTTTGGGATTCTGAAACGGAGGATTTCAAAAATATTTAAATTAAAAAATCTGAAATCAAGATGAACATTTAAAGGAAGGATAAAGTGAGATTCGTAGAAAAATATAAGAAAATAACAAGTTTAAAAGTAGTAAGTTCGGCCGAGCCGAACTTTGAATACCCACCACCATTTGGAACGAATTCCAACATTTACAAAAAATAAAATCCTTAAAAAATTCTGTTAAAATTTAAGAATACCAAATTGGTGTGAATACGACGTGGACTTACAAAGGCATTGTTTATCATAACCCATTACCATATTCAAATTCAAAACTTGAAATAAACGGTGAATAATGTAGCTAAAATCATCAAAGTATCGTATATAGGGAGGTACCATTATATCGGAGCTGTGCGATGACCTGGACCTGCATAAACAATTTTCTGTCACAGGCTGTAGCATCCATTATGAAACTTCAAATACGACATCTCAAACAAATTCGGTGGGTATTGTACCTAAAAGCGTCAAAATACCGTATATAGGGAGGTACTGATAAATGGGTTCTATACGAAGACCTTAACCTGCAAAGACAATTTTCTGTCGCAGACTGTAGTTCCCATAACGAACTCTAAATACGTAATTTGAAACAATTCTGGTGAATAATGACGCTAAAATCATTAAAATACCGAACATTGGGAGGTACCGTTATATGGGGGCTATACAAAGACGTGGACCTACACAAACAATTTTCTGTCTTAGGATGTAGTATCCATTGCGAACGTCAAATACCAAATTTGAAACAATTCCGGTGAATAATGTCGCTAAAATCATCAAAATACCGAATATATGGGGGTTCTGTTATATGGGGGCTATGTGAGAACTTGGACCTACATGGCCATTTACGAACTTATCCTGCCTACTAGAAAAATAAACATGTGTGCAAAATTTTAGCTTTTCTATTTCAATTCGTTCGAAAGATAGCGTGATTACAACAGACAGACGGACAGACAGGCAGACAGACGGACAGGCGGACGGACTGACAGACAGACAGACATCGCTAAATCGACAATATAAGGGCTGTTTCTGAAACTGCAATATTGAAAATAGGCTATATAGTCCACGCTTAGTTATTGCCCCCATACAACTGTACCTCCCTATATTCGGTATTTTGGAGATTTTAACGACACTGGAATCGTTTAAAATTTCGTATTTGAAGTTCCTAATGGGTACTTCAATCTACAACAGAAAATTGTCTATGCAAGTCCAGGTCTCCGAATAGCCACCATATATGGGTACATCCCCATATTCGGTATTTTGCTGATTTCAACGACATTATACACCGGAATTGAGTCAAATTTCGTATTTGAAGTTTCTAATGGGTACTACAGTCTGTGACAAAAATTGTCTATGCAGGTCCAGCTCTTTTTATAGCTCTTCAATATCGGATTTTACTTTTTTTTTTTGAAAATTTCCAAATTTGTTCGAAATGGTGGAGGGTAGGCTGGGCTTGAAATTCGTACTTAAAAGGTACAAAAAGTACTAACTGACTAGAACTCTTAACTTTGGAATGAAGGCCACTGAGGGTGTGTACAGGTTGATATGAAAAAACTGCAACCAACTTTAGACTGCTGTCTTTTCTAAGCCACTCGTCCGACAGCTTTTAAAATAATTCCAGTGACAGCTCATTATATTGTGTACAAGCGTACAAAGGCATTTTGGTGAGAATTTTCCAGAAAAGAAGTTATTCGTGATGGAATTCAAGCGTGGTAGTGTGACTTCTTTATGTTTGGCGGGAAAACCACAAGTGGCTATCTTTAAAATGCGAATAAATCTTTTGTGGCTCGTATCATCGCTCGTTACCCGACGTCAAGGAAGTGGACGAAAGAAAACAGCAACATCAGCAGAAATGGTTCGAAGAGTAAAGTAGCGAAACGAAATTGAAAAATGAAATTCCAAAATAGCAAGAACTTACACCGCAACGAAAAGAAAATAGATTCAAAAGAGCTAAAGAGTTGCTTCGGTTGGCCGAAAGTGGTGAACTGCCGAATTTGGTTTTCTCCGCTCCGATGAGAAAACATTCGTTGTCCAACAGTTTGTAAACAAACAAAATGATCGTGTTTACTTGCCAAAGAGGTCAGCTGAACATGTGCACCTTCGGTTGGCCACCAGAACTAAAGCGCAGGCCATGGTGATGGTTTGGGCCGCCATAACAGTCGATAGTCGCTATCCGCTCGTATTAATCGATCGTGGCATTAGAATATTTGCCAAATATTATCGCCAAAAATTTTCTGGAGGGTGTATTTAAGCGCCGGGCACGCAATCATTTTGACCGCATACCTTGGACATTCCAACAGGACTCAGCACCATTGCAATAAGCATACGCCACCCAAGAATGGTTACAAAATGAGGTTCCTCGCTTCACTTCCAGCGCACAGTGGCCACCAAAATCTCTGGATACCAATCCGTTGGACTATTGTGTCTGAAGTATTTTAGAAAGCAAGGTTGGCACTAAAAAATACCAAAGTGTCGATCACCTCACGCAAGCGCTTCGTGGGAATGGGCCAAAATACCGCAGAGCAACATTCGGGCAGCGTGTGACGGTTTTATTGGCCGTTTGAAAGCCATAATTCGTCCCAAAGGTGATCAATTCGAAAAAATCTAAACTTATTCTAAAATTTGATGCTATTTCCGATATTTTTTGCTTTCATTCAATAAAATTTAAAAAAAAAATGTAAAAATTATGGCGTTTGACTTTGTTGCAGTTTTTTTTTATCTCACCACCATATTATGGAGGGTAAATTAAGTTTTCCGTTCCATTTGTAACACCTCGATATATACATTTTAGACCCCACAGAGTATATATTCTTGATCAGCATCAAATTCTATGTCTGCCTGTCTGTCCGTCTATCCGTCTGTGGAAATCACCCTAGCTTCCGAACGAATTGAAGTAGATTGATAAAATTTTACTCAAATGTATATTATGTCTGCAGGACTTTTGCTATTGAAAATGGTCTACGTTTTCATATAGCCCCCATATAATGGTACCTCCCGATATTCGGTATTTTTATGATTTTAGGGACATTTTTCACTAGAATTGTTTCAAATTTGATATTTGAAGTTCGTAATGGATACTACAGCCTAGGACAGAAAATTGTCTGTACAGGTCCACGTCGTCGTATAGCCCCCATATAACGGTACCTCCCGATCTTCTGTATTTTGATGATTTTAGCGACAATATTCATCGGAATTGTTTCAAATTTGATATTTGAAATTCGAAATGGTTTCTACAGCCTAAGACAGAAAATTGTCTGTGCAGGTCCACGTCTTCGTATAGCGCCCACATAATGGTACCTCCCGACATTCCATATTTTTATGACTTTTCGCCGATTTTTTTAAGTTTCGCATTTGAATATTGTAATGGCTACATTTGGTATTTTTAAGATTTTAACAGAATTTTTAACGGATTTTATTGTTTTTAAGATTTGCCAAATTTGTTCTAAATTCGAAGTTCGGCCCGGCCGAACTTATAGCTTTTTTACTTATTTGTTATAGTCTGTAATACCGTTTTCGAACTTCAAATACGAAATTTGAAACAATCCGGGTCATGTAATGTCGCTAAAATCATCAAAATACGTTGACCTGCATAGACAATTATCGTCATAGGTTGTAGTACCCATTACGATCTTGAAAATGCGAAATTTGAAACAATTCCGTTGCACAATATAGCTAAAATAATCAAAATAACGAATATAGGTAGGTATTTTTATATATTGGCTATACAAAGACGATTTTTCGTCACAGGAAGTAGTACCCATTACGAACCTTAAATACGCCTTAAAATATGTTATAAAAATGCTTAACATACATGTGGGAAAAGTAGTTTTACATATGACACTAATATTAGGTGTATACAAGACGCAAAGCTCGATTACACATGATGTTAAAGTCAAGTGTTAAATGTTTGAACGTAAAAGAAGCGACACACTTCTATTTTATTTTTTCTATAATTTTAGTATATTTATATTAACTCATATTATACTTCAAGTGTGTTTATTACGTTAAAAACTTTCAACGATCGCCTAAAAGTATGCTGCAGATAATTGTGAAATATGTCCCTTTACATATGACTCTAACATCATGTGTAATTTAGCCATTAAGGATCATTAATAATCTATGACCTACGGATTCTGTACTAAATCGGAAAATTAGCCTAAAAATAACAAGTAAAAAACACTAAAAAACTAAAATAATCAAAATGCCGAATATCGGGAGTTACCGTTATATGGGGGCTATACCAAATCGTGGACCTATAATTACAATGTTTCGCTAAAGGAGCTAGAACCCATTATGACCTACAAATACCAATTTTCAGACAAATCCGTAAAAAAAATGTGGCAAAAATCATCAAAATACCGAATATTGGGAGGTATCGTTATATGTTGACTATAGCAAAACGTGGACCTATAATTACAATGGTTCGTCACACGAACTGGGACCCATTATGACCAACAAATACCAATTTTCAGACAAATCCGTGAAAAAATGTGGCGTAAATCATCAAAATATCAAATATCGGGAGGTACCGTTGTATGGGGACTATACCAAAACGTGGACCGATATATCTCATTTTCAATACCAACCATCCTAGACACAATACAAATTGCTCTGCTAAGTTTTGTGGGCTGTATCGTGATTTCAACATACAGGCGGACAGACAGACGAACATCGTTAAGTCGACTTAGAATTTTATTCCGATTATGAAGATATATACTTTATGGGGTCTACGACGAATATTTAAGGATGTTACAAACGGAATGACAATGACCACCTTTCCAAGGTGGAGGTTATAAAAAAACTCGATATTGAAACAAAATTCAAACTTTTATACAATCAATTAATTCCGAAGAACTACAAAAATTCGTCATTGATACAGTATGTAAAATGAGAATATATATGTTTCGCAATAAATATATATTTTCCTATGTACGACACATTGATTTTTATCAGGAGGAAGTTTTCGAAATAAATTCTTCATTTGTTTCTTCAGGACTATGAGAAGTCCTTTTAGTATGGACGTTACAGGGTCACTTTTTCTTCTAACAAGAATTGTAATCGAAGAGCCCAGTTAAAATATCTCTCTTACATTTGTATTTATTTATATTGTCATTGGTTGAGGGTATTTAGCTCTCGGCAAACCCAACTGACATGTTCGAACTGGATTTAACCTAACCTATCGTAAATATTTATTTATTGATCAAACAAAATACAACAATACAAAAGAAAATTATTTATTTATCATAATAACAAAAAAAAAAAAGAAAACAAGAGAAGAAGAGAAAAGTATTTGCCCTGCCATTTCATCTCGCATTATTCATGGCTGTTCGTTATTCTTATTATCAGGCGAATTCAAGGCAGTCGTATGAATGCAAGCAATACTGACAGAGTATCATTGCCTTGGTATTGGTTCGAATGGAATTCGTTGAAAAGTGGAAAAAATACATTTCCTATACGCCCTCTGTTTTGTGATTTTTTTTTTGTGACGCGGAGGGAAAAAATGTTCAATATCAGTCAGTCACAGTAACATTTACAGACGATGTCACAGAAATGGGAGGCAAGAAGTATTGAGAAGATATTTTATTTTAAATATAATAAAAGACGAATTAAGATAATGTTTTTGTGGTTCCAAATTTTTTGTATTTATTGATAATTTTATTATCAATATATAAAATGAATTTGAGAACTGCGAAAAAAAATTACAATCTGTTTTGTGTTGGTCTTCCGCAACAGGGATAAAGTTTGCAAATTGTCAAAATCAAATGTATTAAAGTCCAAATGAACTTATATAATTTTGAAACATTTTTTTTTTTTTGTATATTTGATAAAAAAAAAACCAAATATTATCAAATTGAACGTTTTTGTTGTTAGTATAAGGAAATCCCTTCGGATTTCCAAATCAGCTTCAAACTGCAACGGCGAAGGAACAATGAACTTTGTTTTCTACATGTGATGAAAATTGTGGCACGTTTCGAATATATTTTGAAAAATATTTTTTTTATTATTATAAAGTTTTTGTCAGTGTTGTAGTAATTATAAAAATTGTTGCTATCTATCCATTGAAAATTGCTCTGCTTGAATGTGTTAACACTTACTTATTTCCTTCCGGATTTTTGGTGTTAGGAAAACCATTTTTGTTATAATTAAAAAAAAATACATCATTGCTGGTTTTTTTTCCTATTTTACAACTTCTGTTTTGTTGCCACAAAAAAGGCATAATCAGTTTATTAGCGAACACCTTTACAACATGGTATTGTTTTTTTAGTGTTCCAGTGCTCTAAATTCAATAAAAATAAATAATCAATACATTATGAATTGCGGTTGTTTATTTCAATCATTTACAATTCGAAGTGTTATTCGTTTGGCATGGCATTACCTGAAAGTGGAACATGTAAAAGAGATTGAAACGAAAAGTATGTGAAAAGATTTTTGGATTTTTTTAAGAATCATCGAGTTATAAATAATTTTTTAAGGACTATCAGAACTAAGCCATAATCGTGGATTTTTAAAAATATTTTTTAAGGATCAACCATATCCGTGAATTTTTAAAAATCTTTTTCAAAGACCAGCCGTATACGTGGATTTGTAAAAATATTTTTTTTAAAGATCAGCCATAATCGTGGATTTTTAAAAATATTTTTTCAAGGAACAGTTGAGTCATAATAGTGGATTTTAAAAATATTTTTTAAGGACAAACTATAAACGTGGATTTTTAAAAATATTTTTTTAAGGACAAACCATAAACGTGGATTTTTAAAAATATTTTTTTATGGACAAACCATAAACGTGGATTTTTAAAAATATTTTTTTAAGGACAAACCATAATCGTGGATTTTTAAAAATATTTTTTTAAGGACAAACCATAATCGTGGATTTTTAAAAATATTTTTTTAGGGACATATCGTAATCGTGGATTTTTAAAAATATTTTTTAGGGACATATCGTAATTGTGGATTTTTAAAAATATTTTTTTAAGGACAAACCATAATCGTGGATTTTTAAAAATATTTTTTTAGGGACATATCGTAATCGTGGATTTTTAAAAATATTTTTTAGGGACATATCGTAATCGTGGATTTTTAAAAATATTTTTTTAGGGACATATCGTAATCGTGGATTTTTAAAAATATTTTTTTTAGGGACATATCGTAATCGTGGATTTTTAAAAATATTTTTTTAGGGACATATCGTAATCGTGGATTTTTAAAAATATTTTTTTAGGGACATATCGTAATCGTGGATTTTTAAAAATATTTTTTTAGGGACATATCGTAATCGTGGATTTTTAAAAATATTTTTTTAGGGACATATCGTAATCGTGGATTTTTAAAAATATTTTTTTAGGGACATATCGTAATCGTGGATTTTTAAAAATATTTTTTAATGACAAACCATAATAGTGGGTTTTTAAAAATATTTTTTCAAGGACCAGTTGAGCCATAATCGTGGATTTTTAAAAATATTTTTTCAAAGACCAGTTGAGCCATAATCGTGGATTTTTAAAGAATATTTTTTTAATGATCAGTGATTTTTTAAAAAATATTTTTGAAGGACCGATTGAGCCATAATCGTGGATTTTTAAAGAATATTTTTTTAATGATCAGTGATTTTTTAAAAAATATTTTTCAAGGACCAATTGAGCCATAATCGTGGATTTTTAAAAATATTTTTTAAGGATCATCGTGAGTTTTTAAGAATATTGTTTTTAGGGTCAGCCAAAATCGGGATTTTTAAAAATATTTTTTAAGGATCATCGTGAGTTTTTAAAAATATTGTTTTTAGGGTCAGCCAAAATCGGGATTTTTAAAAATATTTTTTAAGGATCAGCCATAGTCATGGATTTTTAAAAATATTTTTTCAAGGACCAGTTGAGCCATAATCGTGGATTTTTTAAAAATATTTTTAAGGACAAACCATAATCGTGGATTTTTAAAAATATTTTTTTAAGGACAAACCATAATCGTGAATTTTTTAAAAATATTTTTTTAAGGACAAACCATAATCGTTATTTTTTTAAAAATATTTTTCAAAGACCAGTTGAGCCATAATCGTGGATTTTTAAAAATATTTTTTTAAGGACAAACCATAATCGTTATTTTTTTAAAAATATTTTTCAAAGACCAGTTGAGCCATAATCGTGGATTTTTAAAAATATTTTTCAAAGACCAGTTGAGCCATAATCGTGGATTCTTAAAAATATTTTTTTAAAGACAAACCATAATCGTGGATTTTTAAAAATATTTTTTTTTTTGAGGACAAACCATAATCGTGGATTTTTAAAAATATTTTTTAAGGACAAACCATAATCGTGGATTTTTAAAAATATTTTTTCAAAGATCAGTTAATCCATAATCGTGGATTTTTAAAAATATTTTTTAAGGACACACCATAATCGTGGATTTTTAAAAATATTTTTTAAGGACACACCATAATCGTGGATTTTTAAAAATATTTTTTAAGGACAAACCATAATCGTGGATTTTTAAAGAATATTTTTTTAAGGATCCGTGGTTTTTAAAAAAAATTTTTTCAAGGACCAGTGATATTTAAAAAAATATTTTTTCAAGGACCAGCTGAGCCATTATCGTGGATTTTAAAAAATATTTTTTAAGGGTCAGTTATTTTTAAAAAAAATTTTATTATGGATCAGTGATTTTTAAAAAATATTTTTTTAAGGAACCATAATCATGGATTTTTAAAATAATATTTTTTTAAGGATCAGTTATTTTTAAAAAATATTTTTTTAAGGATCAATGATTTTAAAAAAAATATTTTTTCAAGCCATAATCGTGAATTTTAAATAAAAAAAAACATTTTTTAAAGATCAATGCTTTTTAAAAAATATTTTTTTTACATTTTTTAAGAACCAGCCACAATCCTAAGTTTTTAAAAAAAAATTTAATGACCAGCTGAGCCACAATCGTGGATTTTTAAAATTTTCTTAAGAACCAGCCACAATTGTGGGTTTAAAAAAAATTAAGGACAAGCTGAGCCACAATAGTGGATTTTAAAAAATATATTTTTAAGGATCAGTCACAATCGTGGATTTTTAAAAAATGTTTTCAAGGATCAGCCACGATCGTGGACTTTGAAAAAAATGTTTTCAAGGACCAGCCACGATCGTGGATTTTTAAAAATGTTTTCAATGACCAGCCACGATCGTGGATTTTGAAAAAAATATATTTTCAAAGACCATTCATAATCGAAGATTTTTAAAAATATTTTTTCAAGGCCAGTCATAACTTGGATTAAAAAATAAGCTCCAGCCATAATTCTGGATTTTGAAAAATATTTTTTTAAGGACCAACCATTTTTCTGGATTTAAAAAAAAAATAAAGGACCAGCCATAATCCTGGATTTTTAACAATATTTTTTCAAGGACCGGCCATAAACGTGATTTTTTAAAAACATTTTTTCAAGGACCAGTACAGCCAAAGTAAATTTGGCATTTTTTTCCATATTTTTTTCAATATATCTAACAACTTCGAATTTTCAGATCTAGTAACTTTTCTAAGGACTTCATTAGAATAGAAGAGAGTCTAATCGATCTGCAGTCTTTGGACTAAAAAATAAGCTCCAGCCATAATTCTGGATTTTGAAAAATATTTTTTTAAGGACCAACCATTTTTCTGGATTTAAAAAAAAATAAAGGACCAGCCATAATCCTGGATTTTTAACAATATTTTTTCAAGGACCGGCCATAAACGTGATTTTTTAAAAACATTTTTTCAAGGACCAATTCAGCCAAAGTAAATTTGGCATTTTCTTCCATATTTTTTTCAATATATCTAACAACTTCGAATTTTCAGATCTAGTAACTTTTCTAAGGACTTCATTAGAATAGAAGAGAGTCTAATCGATCTGCAGTCTTTGGATAATATATGACTAGATTTCCCGGCTCTGGGAATATTCCTCTCCGTTACTTTTATTCCACGAAAAACAACGAAAACAAGCTTTAGAAATCTCCTCCAATATAGCCAACACCGACACAGAAGTATTTTGCAACATTGCTGGTAAAATGGCATCAGGATCAGGAGACTTGACTTCCTATAAGTCTCTCATCTGTCATAGTGCAAAGTAGGGAGGCTCTTTGTGTCCTTGCAACCAGGGAGGTAGTTGCAGGTCGAGATTCTCCTGAGTTAGTCCATATACCATAATCTCGCTTTATACGGTCTATAGGTTTGGGATCCTTAGACAGTATTTTACGAAATCTGGCAGAATTATCTATCCCCTATATAGACACAAAGGCTTATCGAAGATCTACATTTAGCCTTTTTTAACTCTCTTTTTTATTTATTGAAGTCTGTCATCCAAAGAATATCAAGGGCCTTAATTAACCTAACCGGCTGTGATTTCCTCCGAGGTTAGGTGATTGGAAAACATTTCTCATAGCTTGAACGACGGGCATTGGTGACAACATTCGTTGCTTTCTCGACATCATTGGCTTATTTCAGACCTCGGGGATCCTGTTTCAACTCTGACGTAATGGATTTGAATTTTCCCCCAGTCTATGCTTTTTGAGTTCCAATAATATTTCTGTCTGACATCGCATTTGGTCACCTGGAAAATGAATAGCAAGGTCCTTAGTCCACTAAGCCGGCTGGGATTTCCTGCCAGGGTAGGGATTGGGCGAGAATTCCCAAAGATTGATCGAAGGACACTTGTGGCAACATCCACTGCTCTCTCGACACCATTGATTGATTTTAGTCCTCAAGGATCCTGTTCCAACTCTGACGTAAGGGATTTGAATTTGCCCCCTGTCTGAGCTTCTTAGTTTCCAATAAGATTTCTTGGGCTCGGGTAAGATTTCTTGTTAAACCACATGGAAAAATAATAGCAAAGTTCTTAGTCCACCAAACCGGCTGGGATTTTCTCTCTGGGTAGGTGATTGGACAAGATTTCGCATAGCTTGAACGAAGGACACTTGTGGCAACATTCAATGCTCTGTCGACACCATTTATTGATTTTCTGTTTCAACTCTGACGTAAGGGATTCGAATTTGCCCCAGTCTGTCCTTCTTGGATTCCTATAAGATTCTGGACTTCGAAGGACTATCCAAGCTAATTTGGATTTCTTCAAGGTTTTTTTTTCAAAAATATTTTTTTCAAGAAATTTCGAAGTTCTTTTTATTTTTTCAAGGATTCAAAAAATTTTTATTTTTCCTCCCTTTATCCCAAAATTATTATTTATATATAATTTTTTATCTCCTCATAAAATCGCATTAACATTTTATATCTCCTCTCCTCAATTTCTTTCAGATCGAGTGGATTATGTGGGCGGTATTGACAATGAAGCCATATTCTTTGAAGATTTACATGTACCATCGAATGCCATTGGACGCATTGGTGGCAGTGGAGATGTGAGCCACCGGCAAAATGCAAACAATACCAACCATATTAGCCCGAATGGATGTGGTAGTGGTGGTGGTGTGGCCAATGCAACCAATCTCTTGTGTAGTGCCAAAACTGAAACACCCGTTACATCGCCCACATCGTTGGCCTCAATAAACTCCGATTTAATTCTACCACCTATACCAACGGTTTCGGCACGTGTAGGCCTAACCTCCACACCACATATTGGCATACATGGTAGTTCCAGCTCGAATAATAGCCGCAATATCAGTCTCACACAATTGCCTGAAAGTCCTCCCGATTCGGGATCAGAGCCACCCTATAGTCCTTTACAAGATGTATCGGGATTAAGCGGAAATATGAATACCAGAGATATTTTCAATTCAAACAGTAATGGAACAACAGCAACATCAATGGCAGGTGGTGTCCATCACCAGCAGCAACAACAACAACCACATCATCTTCAGTCTCAAAACCCAACACATGACAGCACAAATCATCATCAGCATTATGTTCACATAATGGATCATCATCAAATGAATTTAAATGGACTGACGACAATGGGTTCGACGCAGGACTCTCCAATGGGGGAGGTGAGGGTGAAACATGAGGCGGGGATAATTATAAATCCGAATAGTTTACAGCAAACACTTAACAGTCAAAATTTACATCACCACCAGCAGCAACAACAGCATCATCACCAACAGTCAGACACTCACATTGAGATGAATGGCGCCCAAGGGGTGGCAGCCACGCAACTTCTTTACTCGCATGCCAATAGTAACACCACCCACACAATTAGTCCTAACAACAGCAACAACAACAACACCGCCATAACGACTAATCACATGATGTATGACAGTCTGAATCATGGCCTTCCTAATCCCCCACCACCACCGCCACCCTCCTATCAGTTAAGTCTGTCACAAATGGTGGATCCCCATGATCTGGCCACCGGCATGCTAACCGCCATCGGTGATTTGCCTCATGTCCAGGTGGTTGGCACTGTCACCGGTAGCATACCCTCCACGCCGCAACTGAGCAGATCAAGTGCTCCCTCCACACCCAACCATCAATCCTCGTCACGTAAACGTAAAATGAATACCCAAATAGACGGCGTCGAGTTCCCCTGTGTTAAACCCGATCCAGGTCTCATCCTAAGTCCCTCACGTAGTTCTGTGTGTGCCACACCACTGCCGGGAGAAGTACCGAAACGTAGCGCCACCTCGCCACTTAACATACAACTGAATAGCACCCATGACATAGCCGATACACCAGCCCACTCGACAGCCTCCCTATCGCCGGCTCTGTCCAGTGTCAATATGGACAAATCAGCGGAAGGTTCCGGTGCCAGTGATGCCCTCAGTCCGTGCATACGTTTCACACCATTCCAACCACAAAACTGGCATGAGCTGTGCGATCAAAATCTACAAGAGATCTCAGTTGTCTATTATCGTGTCGATGCCGATAAGGGTTTCAATTTCTCCGTATCCGATGACGCTTTTGTGTGTCAGAAAAAGAATCACTTCCAAATAACTTGCCATGCTCGCCTACAAAGTGAGGCGAAATTTGTTAAGACCCCCTCGGGGTTGGAGAAAATCAAATCGTTTCATTTACATTTCTACGGTGTTAAGCTGGAGACACCCAACCAGACAATACGCATCGAGCAGAGTCAATCGGATCGTTCGAAGAAGCCGTTCTATCCAGTGCCGTAAGTATAAAAAATATTTTGAAGAACAAAAAAATGGACGGATAGGCTTTTTGATGCTGTCTCCAAAGTTGAAGAATTTTCAAAGGAGTTGACAATCCAAATAACGAAGTTTTGCAAGGAAGTTTTTCAGTGTAAATTTATTGGTAGTAATAGAACAGTTGCGGAATTTACTGTCCATTGGATATTCCGTTAGTACTTAACCAATATATTTGCCCGAAGGCTGGGTGGCTTAGCTTTTCCTCCTGCGTGTCCATGACAAAGTCTTCTCTTCCTCTAAACTTTTTTTTTTTCTAATTCCCCTCACCTTTTCGTTTCAGCATCGATCTCCAGAGCCACATTGTTAGCAAAGTGACGGTGGGACGGCTACACTTCTCGGAGACGACCAACAATAATATGCGCAAAAAGGGACGCCCGAACCCCGAGCAACGTTACTTCCAACTTGTCGTCGGCCTACATGTACACACGGCATCGGGTGATTTCCCAGTCATTGCCCAGGGAAGTGATAAAATTATTGTGCGCGCCTCAAATCCTGGACAGTTTGAATCTGATGTCGATCTCTGTTGGCAACGTGGCCTTACACAAGATTCCATATTTCATGCGGGTCGTGTTGGCATAAATACCGATCGGCCGGATGAAAGCCTTGTGGTACATGGCAATCTCAAGATATCCGGTCACATTGTACAGCCTAGCGATAGTCGGGCGAAACAAGAAATCGGCGAATTGGATACTTCGGTGCAATTGAGAAATTTACAAAAGATCCGCATCGTACGCTATCGCTTGGAGCCACAATTCGCTTTACATTCGGGACTCAAGACGCACAAAGATGAGGAGGACATTGTCGATACGGGTGTGATTGCACAGGAGGTGCGTGAAGTTATACCAGATGCTGTACAAGAGGCTGGCAGTGTTGTACTGCCAAATGGTAATGTCATTGAGAATTTCCTTTTGGTCAACAAGGATCGTATCCTGATGGAGAATATTGGAGCCGTCAAGGAGTTGTGTAAGGTTACGGGAACCCTGGAGACACGTATTGAGAATTTGGAAAGGGTCAATCATCGTCTGCAACGGGCCAAGGAAAATGAATTGCAGTTTATGCATTGCAAGACCCTGGGTGCCGGCTCCCCTGGACGTAGCTCCAGGGATGGCTATGAAATCTGTTCGAATCGAACCCTACAAATTATCATATTTCTTTTAGTTATAGTCATGGCGGCGTGGTAAGTAAAGAATCGGAATAACAATATCGAAATCTTACTAAGTATCTCTCCCTCTCTCTCTCTCTCTCTTTCAGTTTGGCCGCTGTATCCACCTTATATTTCGTAGAACACAATAAGAAACAGCACAATTTAAGCGAACTAGATAGAATACAATTGCTGAGCAATGGTCACTTCTATGGCCATGCTGGGGTATCGCTGACGGAACAGGAACACGATTTCATACGCCAGCATAGTCTGAAATACAATCGAACTCACAGTCTGTGGCCTGCATTACCCAATTTATCGACGGTGGGAGGATATTCCAGATCTCTTAGCCAAAATGGTACAATGCCATATCGGGGAATAGGTAGCGCAAGAGGAGAAGCAGTGGAAACGGCAGGTGAAAGTGAACTGATCTATGAAGATATGCTGCTGCCACCATCATCCTCTTCCCAAGCTGGCGGCACAACGCAAACGGATGAAATCACCGTGGTCATGGAAAAACCTTCGGTGGGCCAAGAACTGCTACAAACCACACATCAGGAACAATCGCGAAGTACATCTGCCCCCGTGCCGAGGACCAATAAAACGGTCATAAGCAAACACAAACATAAATGGCCTCAGCCGCAAATGGTGTTGCGGGTAATGCAGGCGGCAACGCACCGCAATGCCTTACCTGCGGCTAAAAGTCCTAATGGTGTACCCACAAATGATGAAACCTCCAATGGTGGTGCACACAATGCCAGCGATAGCTCCACCGAAAAGATAACCAATGTCAACTTCGTGCAACAGGACTTTGAGAACAACTCCATTGATATCGATTCCCAGCAGGCACCGAATCGTCACAAATCATCGGCAAATAGCAGTAAAAAGAGAACATCCTCGGCCACAAATGCAGAGGGTCGTGGAGAAATAGAAAAACTTCATGTAGATAATACAGTGGGCGCCGTTGCCTCTACCGATAGAAGCGTGAACGAGGGCCCTCACATTTCTGCCCCAACCCAATCAAATCTTCTGCGTCACACCAATGCCCGTGGTGGGGATTTGATCATTTACAAAACGGTACCACCACCAACATCCACCACGACGACAACTAGTGCCGTACAATCGCACACCCATTCGAACAAGGTCAACACCGATGCTCCGCATACCAATTATTCCCTTGAGACTCAACCCATTTCGAATAAGAGTCGCAACTATGTTGAACGTAATCCCGATAATTCCGACAATGATTTACAAAGTTTGACAAGTAATAACAATGAATCAATTTTCAATCCTGGTGATCCGGTAGACTACGATTTGGGTTTGGAAAATCGCCAATCTCTGCTGGGTCGTCGTTCTACCGGACAAAATCAACAAACCCTAACGAATCCCATACAAAACGTTTGGGTACACAGTGAAACGTCGTATGTCGAGACATTTGGAGAACCCGAACAATGTAACAATAAAGTGAAACGAGAGGATATATCCAATTGTCAGGTGAGTTGAGGGAGAAAGAATTTTTGATATTAAAATAGCCTTGAAAAAAAAAAAAACGCGGTAATTGGCCTTATAGGTCTACAGGGTGAGATAAAAAAACTGCAACAAAGTTAAACGCCATAATTTGTACTTTTTTTTAATTTTATTGAATGAAAACAAACGAGTTAAAAAGCAGTAAGTTCGACCGGATCGAACTTTGAATACCCTCCACCATTTGGAAATAAAATCCTAAAAAATCCTGTTAAGATTTTAAAAATACCGAATATAGCCGTTATATTGGTATCTATACGACGTGAACCTACATAGGGAGATACCGTTATATCGTAGCTGTGCGAAGACCCGGACCAGCATAGACAATTTTCTGTCATAGGCTGTAGCATCCATTACGAACTTCAAATACGACATCTCAAACAATTTCGGTGGGTATTGTACCTAAACTCGTCAAAATACCGAATATAGGGAGGTACTGTTATATGGGGCCTATACGAAGACCTGGGCCTGCATAGACAATTTTCTGTCACAGACTGTAGCTCTCATTACGAACTCTAAATACGTCATTTGAAACAATTCCGGTGAATAATGACGCTAAAATCATCAAAATACCGAATATAGGGAGGTACCGTTATATGGGGGCTATATGAAAACATGGACCTACAAGGCCCATTTACGAACCTAACCTGCCTACTGACAAAATAGACATGTGTGCAAAATTTTAGCCTTCTATCTCAATTCGTTCGAAAGAAACAGACAGACGGACATCGCAGAATCGACTTAAGTTAATATACCCTGACAAAGTTAATATACCCTCCATAGAATGGTGGAGGGTATAAAAATGTTATAAGTTTAGATTTTTCGAATTGGTCACCTTTGGCACGAATTATGGCCTTCAAACGGACAAAAAAACAGTCACACGCTGCTCGAATGTTGCTGTGCGGTAGTTAGCCCCTTTCCCAGCGAAGCGCTTGCTTGAGGCGATCGATGCTTTGGTATTTTTTAGTGCCAAACTTGCTTTCCAAAATACTCCAGACACAATAGTCCAACGGATTGGTATCCGGAGATTTTGGTGGCCATTGTGCGCTGGAAATGAAGCGAGGAACCTCATTTCGTAAACATTTTTGGGTGGCACGGGCTGACAGTCCTGTTGGAATGTCCAATTTCTGAGGCCACAATGTTTGCGACCCCAAGGCTTTAATACACCCTGCAGAATTTTTTCGCTATAATATTCGGCATTTATTCTGATGCCGCGGTTTGATGTCACTGGAATAATGTTAACAGCTATCGGACAAGTGGCTTAGAAATGATAGCAGTCTGAAGTTTGTTACAGTTTTTTCCTCTCACCCTGTATTTAGTTGCAATAGCCTTGTTCCTTCTTCTAATTAATGATAATTAGTTAAGGACTCAAATATTATAGTTCACACAAAAAATTAAATAAACCTATTTTCTTCACCCCCACACAGTCTGTTTGTTTCGAGGAAAACAATCAACTTTTGGCACCCATACAACCTGCTCTCAACCTCAAACAAACGGAGTCGAAGAAATCCAAAACTTTGGTACAACAAGATTTCGAAAATGATCACCATCATCAGCACGGAGATACAGATGATAATGATGCTGTCATCAATGAACCCGATGATGATTTACAAGCCGCATTTGGTGATATTCCCGACAAAACAAAAGATGCTCTCAATGCATCGCTGTTGACACCACTCCAGGGTAAAACTTCACATGCCACCCAGGCCCTCGCCAAGGAGCTAAACGACGATGAACAACAACAGCAGCAACAGTCGGAATCAGAAGCTGATAACTTGGATGCATTGTTGGAGCACAATTTCAGTGATGAAAATCTTGATGTTGAATCGAAAATAAAAACCCAAGATAAAATCGATGAGGCACAGCCAAATTTATCTGTCGAACCAAATCGTCCACCCAGCAATGCAGATTGTTGGAAAATTCGCAGTTGCATCTTGGCCGAACGTTTGAATAATTCATTTGCCGTTAATGAATTTTGTCCCAAAGTTGGAAATTCGATGAATTTAACGTTTGTCATACCGCTGTCACGATTCTTCAAGGAGCACAGCATTGAGTTGCATTTAACGTAAGTTAAGACGCCTCTATGTATTCCAAATTTAAAAAAAAAAATTGCAATAACTCTGGCATGTGAGGTCTGGATTCAATCTCCGTAATATAAGATGGATCCAGCTTTCACATTATTCCCTTCAACGGAGGTTCCATCAAAAAAATCTTATTGTTTTCCTTTTTTTCAGATCTACCATACCATTGCAATGGGTGGTCTGTAATCTGCACGAGCATTCCAAACAAAATGTCAAACATTTAATTAACTCCTCACAGCCGGGTCTGTCGGCGCAGCATCACATCAGTCATCAAAGCCAGAATGTATTGCAAAGACGACGCAATACCTCGATGCTGGTGATGAATGTACCAAGTCGAGGTTATTTTGTTAAAGATTTAATTTTACGTGCCACCAATGATCCGGAAAAGGTAAGAAAACGCATAAAAATTTTACAAATTTAAATAATAAAACAATATTTAATTCATTTTCTCTTTGATTTTTCCATCAGACAAATGTATGCCAAGAGAAACCCCATGAGACCAACTCCATATTGCAGTACAACTTTAGAATTCTAAGAGATTGTGATTAACCCCCAGAACTGTTGCTGTTAAAGGATCAAAAGAACAACAACACGAACAAAAAACTACAACAACTACTATTTTATAAAATTTAATCCAATTTAACATTAAAATTTATATAATATCACTAAATTATTATTATTATTATTTTTTATAGAAAAGAAGACACTAATGTTTATTGAACAATTTTAAGAAAAACAAAAAAAAAATACTTTAGTTAAATATGTTTAGCCTGGAACAAAAGAAAATCACCAGATTCTGTAAATATGAACAAATCAATCAATTATCGAACAATTTACTTTTTTTAATTCCCCTATTTTTTTTTTTTTTTTTTTTTTTGTATTGCTTTATCTTATCGTTTGCCACTTTTCACACAGCCTTTAGTGAAAGAAAAAAAAACTATACGAACAACAACTATCAATTATTATGAACAAATAGCATAATTTTTTTCACTGCTGTAGAACATAGATTGAATAAAAAAAAATAATATTAACGATTATAAATAATACAAATTATATTAAAAATAAATAATAATAATAATAATAATAATAATTACATAGATAATCATAATTGATTATTAAATATTTATTTAATGAAATTATTTAGAGAATTTTCAAATATAAAAGAAATTGTAAATGTGTTTCATTTTTGGCAGGTTGATGATATTCTAAATTAAGATCTGCAGCTATCGATCTTTGTAAGACAGGTACTTCCACCGGAGTCCAATGATCCATTGTGATGTAAAGAGGGAACTGCTCAATACTACAGGAGAATAGCAGAAGGGTGACTTGATACAATCATTTAATTCAGGATTGGGAGCAGCATTCTCTAATTTGTTGTTGGATTGAGACTTCAGCCTACTTATTTGACGTGGATCCCTTTATCATTCTAAAATTTTATAAGAAAATTCATTAGCTTATAAAAAAACATAATATTCTTCAAACTCTTCAAAATTGTGGCTTAACTTTCATGCAACCACATCTAATACTGAAACTCTATCGAAAGTTCACCGCTAATTATATCTATAAAAGATGTTGAGAAAGTGGAAATCTAGCTTCACTCGAAATTCAATTAATGCTCCTCTTCCTACTTATCCAATGTTACTAAAAACTTGCCCTTTTCTAAATAGTGAACTTATAATTCCGTAATTGGAACGACTCAATGTTTAACTCCCTTTATACATTCGTCATGGATTCTAACAACCTAAACTGGGAAATCACATTATAAATTATTGCTTTAGGAACTAATAAATTAACTCCCTTTTACGTGAATATGATATCAAATTGTTTTTTTCCTCGGTTACTGAAGCTCTTCCTCTTCATTGAAGCTCTTCCTCTTATACTTTACTATTATCAAAAATATTATTATTGAAATTATATATCCTCCAAGGAGTGAACTCCTTCAACAGAGATTGCATATTTTAAAAGTACGTCTTCGATCAATTTTTTTCTTATTTCCCAAACAGACATTGGATTATTGACTATCGAACATTATTGGCAGCATTCATATTTTCGTTTAAAACATAGTCAGTCTTAGAATTGAATAAATATTCTTTAATAAATAACGATAATCTGTTTTCCCACAGATTTGAGAATATGTGTTTGTTCGTGCTTGCACCTCCAGCTCCACAGGAATCCGCCCACGTTTTCGTATAGCCCCCATATAACGGTACCTTCCGATATTCAATATTTCAATAATTTTAGCGACATGTTCTACGGGAACTGTTTCAAATTTGGTATTTGAAGTTCGTAATAGGTACTGCAGCCTATGATAGAGTCTTTAAAGGAGTTTAATTCATAGAAAAGAACTTCTAAATAAGACTTCTAGGAGAAACACTAAAATATTACATCTATAGAAAACATCTAGAACATCATCCATCTGCTGAAACCCTACAAAAAGGAGTTTTTAAGGTAATAATAAAATATCTCTAAAAAGTTTTCCTCTAGAAGTTGTTCCATCTATAGATTACCTCTCGAATTTTTTTCCTTCGGTTACAGCCTTTTAAAGAGTATTATGACTGTTGAAGGACATTAAATGACCATTAATTTATTAAAGATCTCTAAATGATTTCTACTTGTTGTTTACCTTTAAAAAATGTCGAGAATGATTGTTAAAATCGATTATATATTAAAAGCATGGTACAATGAATTCAAGGTAGGGCAGAACTACCATATGATTTCAATTTTTTTATTTTCTTGGCTTAATATGTCATCTTTATTTGTTTATGTATGTGTTTTCTTTTCAATAATAAAAAAATTGTTCAGAAAATATTCAAATTCGGGTGTCTTCAAAATGTTTATTTCAACGTATGCATCTACAAAATCTAGAGTTTTTGTAGCGAAATACTCCTATAGAGATATGTAGTACATGATTTTGAAAAGAAGTTTTGACCTTTCATTCAGTTATCGCGTTTTTCAATTATTTATTCAAAACAAATGCAACAAGTTGTTTGATTTTTTATTGTTTTGATACTAATTCTGACATTACAAGCCAAACAGGCCAAACTGTTTGGCTTGTAATGTCAGAATTAGTATCAAAACAATAAAAAATCAAACAACTTGTTGCATTTGTTTTGAATAAATAATTGAAAAACGCGATAACTGAATGAAAGGTCAAAACTTATTTTCAAAATCATGTACTACATATCTCTATAGGAGTATTTCGCTACAAAAACTCTAGATTTTGTAGATGAATACGTTGAAATAAACATTTTGAAGACACCCGAATTTGAATATTTTCTGAACAATTTTTTTATTATTGAAAAGAAAACACATACATAAACAAATAAAGATGACATATTAAGCCAAGAAAATAAAAAAATTGAAATCATATGGTAGTTCTGCCCTACCTTGAATTCATTGTACCATGATTGTACCATGATTAAAATATATATGTCTTTAGTAATTCTGTATTTACTATTTGTAGATGTCAATGGAAACAACTTGTAGTTTTACTTTGCTTTTTATTATGCAGCTTTTCCAAATATAAACCTATTATCTTTTGTACATGATCCGGGTAACAAATTTTACATCATTTTTCATATCCTTTTTCCTTCTAATTGACTTTTTTATTGAAAGTTCCTTACAAGTGGTGGAGGGAATTAAAAGTTCAGCCAAACTTAGCTGCTTTTTACTTATTATTGTTAGTTAGTATTTAATTTCCCCTTAATCTCATGTCAGAAAGTAACGGGCTGGGAAACTTTTGTTTTCTCGAGTTGAAATTATATACCATTCAAAGATGAACTCCTTCAACAGAGACTACATATTAACACAGAACATCTTCGATAAAGGATTTTGAACAATTTGTCCTTATTTCCTAAACAGACATTTTATTAATACCATACTTTTTTGATCGTTCGCTGGCTGTGAATCTAATTGGCTATGCAACAGACGCAGCATTCTCATTTTCGTTCAAGAAAGAGCCATTTTTGGAAAAGAATATTCATTAATAAATAAAGATAATCAAATTTTCAATGGTCCAATTCTAATAATATATTATAATATAATATAATATAATATAATATAATATAATATAATATAATATAATATAATATAATATAATATAATATAATATAATATAATATAATATAATATAATATAATATAATATAATATAATATAATATATTATAAACTTCCGATTTATAGCAAATTTGGTTGATATTAACTATATACAGTTATACCGATAACTAACTTACAAACGGAATGACAAACTTAAATACCCTCAGAGAACCGCAAAGGATGCAAAAATAATTGGCTAACATATCATCATAACGACCTGTGATGTAAACGCAGTCTAATTACAAATTGTTCTTGTCGTGAACTTATCTGAACGAAAAAGTAACACTAATTCCCCCGTTCCAATTTGTGAATAGTTTCATTGAACACAACAACTCGCCTTGCGTTGGATTCTTTTTATAAAATCTCAGGAAAATCCCAGAAATATTCAATAAAAAATCATGTCAGCTAGAAATCTATTACTAATGGGACAATGTATGCCTTGTGTAAAAGCCAATGCATCCAAAATACGCATACGCCGTATGGAATTGGACAAGAATTTGAATATGGTAAATTCGTCGCACCTGCTACAAGAAAAGCACTCTGCTAATAACCCCTTTTTCTTATATTCTAGTATTTCAAAAAAGATGAATTCCTTTTTGCCCACGATCCCCAAAAGGTTTGCAAGACTGGCGATGTTGTTCTGATACGTGAATTGCCCGAACGTCTGACACGCCTCATCACCCACAAAGTGGAAAAAGTTGTATACCCCCTTGGTGACATAACCGATCCCATTACCGGTAAATCTGTGGTCGTTGGTAAATATCGTGATCAAATCGAGGAAGCTAATCGTATGTTTGGCAAGTCGGAGAAGGCATTCGATTACTCGAAGGCACCACCGCGTGGACGTTTGGAGGGTACCAAAGATTTTACACACGGCGAAACATATATTAAATATCACGATGATGGTAAAGATCAGCCATTCGCTGTGTAGGCTGTGTATTTTGTTAAAGTTTATATATTTCCAAGTAGTCTTAATAAAAAAATGTAAGAAATTGTTTTAACTGTAAAGTAACAACAGAAGGGAGTACTTATTTCATTAATTATAGAGATAAAAATTAGGCTATTAAAGAGGAAAATGGCCAATTCTGAAAAAAGCTGTTGAAGGTTAATCTTTAGGAAGTCTGTTGACGGTATTTTTACTTTAAAATGTTTATTTTTATGAGGTTCTGTTAAAGATATTGTAGTCTGTAAAGACTCATAATTCATTCATAGAAGAATATCTTCTTTCCAAAGTAAACCTGTTAAGCGTTTTCTATACAGAAGAATATCGTATGCACAATGTTCTTCTCTAATATGTATTCTATCAATAGAGCGAAGATCTTCTATACACTGAACATCTTGTCCAGAACTTCTATCCATAGAATATTTCTCATCTATAAATATCTGTATTCGTGTCTCTTTTTCCAGATTTTTATTTTGTGGAAGATATATGTTCCTTATACCTTTCTCTAAAAACCTGTGATTGTGTTATCATTTAAGAATGGCTGCATAGAGTATTCTTTCAACATCCATTAAGTATTCAAACTATAAAAGATCTTTAGAAGAAAGTATATATCATAGAACGTACTCTAATCTGTAGATGTCCCATTTTCCTTTTTTGATAGTCGAAGTTCTACGGATAAATCCATAACAAAACAACTAAAAAGTCATCATAGAATTTCCTCTATACTTTCCTCTAGTACCTTCCCAAAAATATCTATTCACAGAAGACTTTTAGATAGTAATATGGGTTCTTTAAAAGATTTCAATTTATAGGAAAAAAGATAGTATATGCATCGATAATAAACAGCCTTTTCTTTTTGGGCAACAAATAAAGATATTTTATCTATAGGAGACATCTAGAGTATAAGAAGGTCTATCTGAAGAAGACCTGTTAAAGGAATTCTTTCTATAAAGAATGTGTAAAATATCTTCCATCTTTAGATCTTTTATTTCAAACGGAGTTTTATTTTCACATATTTAGAAGGTGTTTTATCTCAAGAGGTCTTCTAGAATTTCTTCCTTCGGTTACAGTACTTACAGTATTTTAATTGTTCAAGGACATCAAATGACCTTTAATTTGTTCAAGATCTTTAGAATGACTTCTACATGTTGAATATCTTTAAAAGATCTCGGGAATGTATATTAAAATCGAGTATCTATTAACAGATCTATATCAATAGCAATTCTTCTATATTTGCAAGACCACTAGGATGTCTTCTATTTGTAGAAGCCAAAAGAAACAATTTGTGTATTACTTTTTCGTTTTATTATGCAACTTTTCCAAATATAAACCAATTCTTTTTTGTACATGATCCTGGGTAACAAATTTTACATAATTTTCCATATCCTTCTTCTTATTCCTTCGCAATTCATCAAGATCTTTGCCACGAAATTGTTGTTTCATTGGGGATCGAGCAGCGGGATTTACATTGCTAAATGTTTGTAGAAACTTGGTAGACATTGCATGTCCCTCCTCCTTGGTGTTTGCCATGTCATCGATTAATCCGACATCCAAAGCTTCTTTGCTGCTGAACATTTTCCCCTGACACAAAGCCAATTCAGCCTTTCTAGCTGGTAGTACATTTTTGAATGATGCTCTTATAAAAGGGGGAGCCACTAGACCAAATTGTGTTTCGTTAAGGCCAATTGTAAAATTTGGTAACATTACACGATATTCGCAACAGGTTGCTAGGACACAACCGCCCGCTGGAGAGTGGCCCTGGAATTGTTAATGTTATTCTAAAATAGATAAATATAAGATTTATTTTGGATTTAATTTGGTCCACTTCTTTTTGTATATTGTTTGGAGATGTAGATAAGGATCGTAGAATTTTTTGCCTACACCCTAGTATTGAAGTTGGGGTTTTAATAATTTTGAAAATAGACTTCATAACTTTTGTTCTTGATAAATAAAATTGTTATCTTCAAAAGTAGTATCTTATTTTAATACACTTTCGGATAACTCCAAGATGTAGTGGAAAGATGTGTCAAAGAAAGGTGTGTATGTGTGCGATTGATTGTTTAAAAGAAGTATATGCCGGCAACTTATCTCTTAACAGGTTACACAAATTTGGCATCGTTGTTCAAAGTTCATTCTTGAGTCGCAACATAAACATTGACGTATAAATATGTCAAAACAGTTTGAATACTATGAGAATTTTACTACCAATCAGCAAATTACCTTCTAAATCAATGTCCAAAATCGGAATGGGTTGACATTATGATACCAAACATCACTTACTTTCCACACAAAATAAATTTGTATATTTGGTAATTAAAAATCGGTTGAAAAATACATGCATATACACGGTACCGGAGACTGAATGGGTTTGGGATAGATTTCAATTTGTTTTGAATTTATCTGGAAATCCTCTACAATATCTCATATATAGAGGTGTTGAAAACACTTGGAAAACCTTTTGAAGGATTTCTATTAACAAAATAATCATCTTTGAGTTTGGGATAAATTTGGCGTGAATTTATCCATGGGAATCCTGTACAAGATATCATATATTGAGGTATTGAAAGTGATACTGTTTACTGATTTCTATCAACAAAATGGTCTTCTTTCTATAGATGATTTAAAGGTTTTTATTTTTGTAAAGAAGTATAAAATTTCTATCCATAGAAGACTCATATAACTATTCTAAAATGTTTTTTCAATATAGGGATCAGATATAATTCGAAACATTTTAGTTGCAATTCGTAAAATTTAATAGCAATTTGATAAATCGAATTACAATTTAAGTTGTAATAATTTTAATTCAAGAATCTCATTTAAAAACCAGGAGAGTGTCTTTCATCATAATCCACTTGAAATTCTTAATCTTTCAATTTTGAGTTTTAATTTGAATTATTCCATTTTAAATTCGTATGAAAATCGACACTTTTTTTCATCTATATAATATAATAGAATGCCTCCTATCTAAAGATTTTGGAATTGTCTTCAAACTATCACCTATGTGTTGAAGATCTCTTAACGTTTTTTATCTCTAGAAACCTGTTCATTGCTTTCTATATATGAAGTTCCCCTCAGATGGTTTCAATACAATCTCAACGTATAAGAGTTATTCTATCGATGGCTGCCAGTCTATTTATAGAATACCTGTTAAAGGAATCCTTTGTTTAACAATATATTAGAAATTATTCTACCTCTGGAAGAATTCCAAACATTTTTAATCTGTTGAAGCCCCTTATAATCAGTGTATTCATTTCTTAAAATCGAAAAATGCATTAATTACTTTTTCTTTCTATTATGCAATTGTTCCAAATATAAACCCAATCTCATTTGTATATCATCTTGGGTAACATGTTCCACAAAATCATTCAAATCCTTTTGCTTTCCTTTTCGCAAATCATCAAGATCTTTGCCACGAAATTGTTGTTTGGTTAAAGATCTAGCTACTGGATCCACTTTTCTAAATGTTTGTAAAAATTTTACACATTTTTCATATCCTTCCTCCTTAGTTTTTGCCAATTCATCGATTAATCCAATATTCAAGGCGTCATTACTGGTGAACAGTTTTCCCTGACACAACGCCAATTCAGCTATTCTTAGGGGTAGTACATTTTTGAATGAAATTCGTACAACGGGTGGGGGCACTAAGCCAAATTTAGCCTCATTCAGACCTATTGTAAATTTTGGTAACATGACTCGATATTCGCAACAGGTGGCTAGGACACAGCCGCCAGCTGGAGAATGACCCTGAAATGATCAAGATTATTTAGAAATAGAAAATAAAAAGATTTTGAGACTTATTTACGTTTATCAAAGCCGCTGTTGGCACAGCACTTCCATACCAAGCGAGCCACATATCTTGAAAAGCTGTCCAAAATTCTCTTAAGCGTTGCACGTCAGGTCTATATAACTCCTTAATGTCCAGGCCACCTGAAAACACCGAATTGGAAGTCTACTTGAAATTAGCGAACACACATTTAAACTTCATATACAAGGCCTACCGAAGTCAATATTATTCCACGAGATTTGTTCTGCTCCATCTCTTTCATCGATCGAGTCAACGAATTTATCAATTCTAAATTCAACAAGTTGACTGGTGGGCGATTCATACTCACTGTTGCAAAACCTGTCTTATTATCCACTTCTATTTGAATATTGTTCGTGGACGAGGATAGCGATCGTAGTATTAGTTGCCGTCTACATCCTGTTAAAGGCGTTGCAGCTTTAGTTATTTGGAAGAACATAATTCTATAAATGCTGTAATGTCTATCTTCGGAACGACCATATAGTATCTTCCAAGTGGTACAATAACACAACGAAAGCTTTATCAAAAGAAAATGCGATTGTTAGTTAATAAACAAACCAACTTATCTCCTAAGATGGTATAAAACAAACAACGAATCTATGTCTAAAGTTCGCTCTTGAGTCGCAACATAACCATTGACGTAGAAATGTGTCAATGGAGTCAATTTACTATATAGATCTAGTCTAGTTATTACTGATTTTGGTATTCCTAAAACTTTGAATAAACAAGAGATGAATCATTGCCCCTCAAAGAATGTATCAAAAACAAGGCACTTAATAATAGATGTACATATCTAAGCCCAATCGTATATAAAAACATCTTTGGATGATTTTCTACCAACTAAAGCTCTTATAGAAGACTTACAGATGATATAATAGAAAGCATTTAAAAGTCTCAATCCTATAATATATGGGTCTCTACACATCTTGTCAGTATTTAAATTTACTTCTTACACATTTATTGCATACTTTCAGGCGTTCACCACAATTTTGAAAGTAAAACGAAACTCTTACAGTAAAGCAAAATTCTTTTGGGTTTAAAAAATGGTAGAAGAATACTGGATCAGCGCTTGGAAACATTGATATGATAAAATATTTAATTTTTTTTGTCAAAAATGAGTAGATTTTTATATGTTTTCTTATACGAAGTCAATCGGTGGTTATTTAGAATGGATTTTAGCTCATAGAGTCAATTCTGTACTAAAAGAAAGGCCCTCAAATTTGGTGAGAACGGTTCAGAAATTGGAATAACTCTTTTATGTATATTTGTTTCATCCTATTAGATATTGAATCATTTACAATTAGGTAGAACTAATGAATGATAGAATTAAAAAAAGGGAATTTCATTCTAAATTTGAATATCCAGCCCTGATTTTTTTTTTTTTTTTGTAATTTGCCGTTTCAAATTCAACTGCATCGAAAACAAGTTTCATCTCTAATTTGTGCTATATAATGGATTTATGAATTTACATTTTTACATGGAAACAAGTAAAAAAACATTAAGTTCGGCCAAGCCAAACTTTAATTCCATCCTTGGGTAAAGAAAACAGTTTTAAATAAAAGTATCTCAATTCATGCGTGTTCCACTTTAAACTACAAATACCAGTAAGACCGTTTGGATAATGCTGTTAAACTTTTCAGTTATATGGGGGCCATACCAAAATGGGAACTCCCATAGACAATTTTCTACTTTAAGGATTGTCATGTACCACATTTCTTAAATACAAAATTTGAAACAATTTCGTTGGTAAATGTGTTCAATGTTCAATGTTTTATCGCTAGAGCTAGAACCCATTATGACCTACATATACTAATTTTAGACAAATCCGTGGAAAAATGTGGCAAAAATCATCAAAACACTAAATATCGGGAGATACCGTTTTATGGGAGCTATACAAAATACACAATACAAATTGTTCCGCCAAATTCTGAAGTCGGTTACTCAAAAAATTAGTTAAAGAATCCAACTACATGGAAGCATGGCCTTCTAATTCTACCATGATTTCCCTTTATAACTATCATATCAAATTGTCAAATCATCAAAATTGTCTTTCCCATCATGCATGGTAGAAGAATATTCTTCAACCATTCCATGATGGCTTTGCCGGTTTGACTACTCCAAAAGATAACAAGGCAGCTGTTTTCTCGCAAAACTGCATTTCCTAAACCCTATAACCATTGTCGATCTAAATAACCCTTAAATTTAGGTCGGTGGTTTTGTTTTTATTTCGATCTTTAACGTTTATTCTGCTTTGTTCTTTGTTTTTTCTTTCTACGGCGTCACTGTTGCGACAAGAGCTTTGTAATCTGGTCATACAGTGTTGTAGTGTGTCACACAAAAAAATTCAACTTCATTGAAAACAACAAATAATTAACAAAATAATAATCAATAACAAAGCCAAACACCACTGAGACATTAAAAATAACTTAAATGCCTGCAGTGTAAATTAAGTTTAACATCGCACAAGCTCCGATTAAGATGGTAAGAAGGAAGACCAGAAAAAGAAAACGACAAATGATAACACCCACAAAAACCCATGGCCCATGAGAAGAAGTTATGATGGTTCTACGCATTAATTAACATCTTTCTTTTGTTTGGTTTCCTTTGTGTAGAGTTACGAAGACGATGACTATCATGTGGATACGTTTCCCAAAGAGTATGGTTATGGCGCTTTCGATCAAGATGGTCTCGATTCAACGGGTATGGCTGGCTCCGATGCGGACTCGAAGCCACGTATTCTCCTAATGGGTTTACGACGTTCCGGCAAAAGTTCTATACAAAAAGTTGTCTTCCATAAAATGTCACCCAACGAAACACTGTTCTTGGAGTCGACAAGTAAGATTGTCAAAGACGACATAAACAACTCAAGTTTTGTACAATTTTCCATTTGGGATTTTCCGGGACAAATTGATTTCATCGATCCCACGTTCGATTCGGATATGATATTTGGTAATTGTGGTTCGCTAGTGTTTGTCATCGATGCCAAGGATGATTACAACGAGGCGTTGACGAAATTTAAGAATACTGTCATTAAAGCGTATAAAGTTAATCCGCGTATTAAATTTGAGGTGTTCATACATAAGGTGAGTGACAGATTAAGATGTATATAAGTGCATATATAATTACATATTTTTTAGTTTTTAATTTGACAAACGGGTATCCAAACCTTTTAATGCTGGGGATATCTTTAAACGTCACGTGAGAGGAATGTTATCGGCAAAATTCTGTATGAGGAAACGCTCAAAAGGGGCTTAAGCCATAAAATAAGATATCATATCTATAAAAGACTTGGAGATAGTCATATCAGTAGGAGATACTTCTGTTAGATGGTCAATTAATTAATTAATTCCAGAAAATAAATTATATGCCTTTCACGAACATTCTTTGTATGGACGGTCTTGGATAGGATTTCTATTGAAAAAGCCATTGATAAATAGATAAAGGACCTTTGAAGATAAAAGACCTTCCACAGGACTTCCATGCATGGAACCCTTTCACAGCTCTCCTAAAGGTAGAAGACATTTCACAGCATATTTGTATAGAAGACTTTACAGAGATCTTTAATAAAGATAGAAACTTTTGCAGCTATTCATTCTCCTTTTATAGATAGAAAACCTTTGACAGATCTTCTATAGAATACCAACTCTTCCATAGATAGAAGACTAATTATAGTTCTGCTATTGAAAGACGACGTTTGAAAGTCTTTTTATAGGACTTCTGCAGTTTGAAGGTACTCCTCAATTCATCTGAACATATTTAACTTTTAATATGTTTTTTGTAGTTAGAAATTGTTAATTTATTATTTATTTTTTTATACAATTATACTTATAGTTAATATTAGGATAATTACAAAGAGTACAAGAACAAACTTCTGTAGAGAGGGCAGGTTGTACGTGTCTAAAATGAATCCTTTTCACACATATTGTTAAGATATTCTACAAAAATCATCTATTGAGACTATACTTTCATCGTGCCGTCTGAAGATGAAAGATGTTCTCTTTATAGACTCTGGTTTTCGATAGATGGAAACCCTTCATTAGATTTTTTACAGATAGATATCTTTCGCATAGAAGTCCATGGAATTTAATGCATTTTCTTGGTTTGTGTGGTCTCTGCTATCTGAAATTATCTTTAATAAATTCCTTAGCGGAGATCATCTGTTTTAAAATATTTTTTTTTAAATTACACACATACTTCCCAACTAATATGATCTCAAAATATAGTGTTATATCTATGTTGTATATCAACCACATTCCACGAAATTTATGGCAGCAAATTATTCAAGTCTGAAATGATACTTAATTTAAATACCTACAAATAAATCTACATATAAATATAAATGACGTATATTTTGATTAAACCGCCATTCACGCTGCAGTTTCTAGTTACTGTCTGGCCAATATGAAAAAACAACACACATTTACTGTTGATAACAATGCAAATCAGCACTTGTTTGGCTTCATAAATATGTTTTCCAATATTATGATACATTCGGGCAGGGTCGGGGTGCCTTACATTTGTAATGATAGGAGTTCAATGTTCACATACAACGTTGATATATGAATTTCATTATCTATACGATGAGGAGGGATAAAACAAAAACAAACTTGTTGAAACTAGAGTGGTACATTGGTTAATCAATGTTTACCTATACTTAAGACAATTGAAAAGGGACTGTACATATTTCAATAATTGTCTAAATATTTATGTTTTGTTAAGTCTAATTGCTCCTTTTTTGAAATAAAGACTGTCTCTAAACCTTTTCCCCATTCCAGGTTGATGGTATCAGCGATGACACAAAAATGGAGTCCCAACGTGACATACATCAACGAGCCTCCGACGATTTAGCCGATGCTGGACTGACACAAATCCATTTAAGCTTTCACTTGACTTCCATCTATGATCATTCGATATTTGAGGCCTTTTCGAAGGTGGTACAAAAACTAATACCCCAATTGCCGACATTGGAAAATTTGCTCAACATTTTTATATCGGTAATTCGTTAAAATCAGAAATCATATGAATATTTATATAATTTGAATCATTCCTTTAGAATTCCGGCATAGAAAAGGCATTTCTATTCGATGTGGTGTCAAAAATATACATAGCTACCGATTGTTCACCGGTCGATATGCAAAGTTATGAATTATGTTGTGATATGATTGATGTTGTTATCGATTTATCGAGTATATATAGGTGAGTTGCTAGCAATTTAAAAATATGTTTAGTTTTTGTAAATTTATATATCAAATTATTAATTATTGTTACTTAGTTTCTTATAACGAACGAGTTGCCAACCACCTCGATGTTGTGCTTAGCAGAGACAGTTACCTATTGCAAGCAACAATTTCATAGCAGCAAACTTTTGTATAGGTCGTTGTTTATAACAATCAATGGCAAATTCACCATTTTAGTATATTGATTTATAACAGTTGTGGTTTACGGGTACAACCTGTTATACGATTCATTCCTTAGCTTGAAACGAATCAATACATAGCATAACAACACAGTATAACAGTCAATCTGGGTGATGGTAAAAATGGAGGTGAAAGCATACTTTCACCATGGGTAAAGCAACACCACAAAAGGGATTTATGCTCTCAGAGCATTTTTACGGCCTTTATAAAAATCTTTCCTCTTCTGATCGAAATACTTTTTAATTTTTTTGTTTTGTTTTCAATATAAACAGTTACCTAGCCCATGATGCAATAGATGGTTTCAAAAACTTCTACACATGACTATTCTAAACTTTAAACTCAATTTTCGATTAATCTTTTGGTATTCGAATTCTAAAAGACCAAGTCGAAATTTGCTTGTGGTACTAATCAGAAAGACAACCGTTCGCAATCGATTACTTTATGTTGGAAAGTAGAATTTGAAAATCATTTTATATCAGTAGCGGGAACACACTGCCCATTTCCAGGCTTCGGGTGTGGCCTACCGATAGGCTGAGAACTTTTATCAGACACCCAACTCCCACCGTATTCAATTGCTTCAACATTACCATGGAGATTCCGTTTGGGCCCAACGATTTGGATGACTTAGCGCTTCGGATGATGTTTGCAAAGACACCATCCACCATTGTGATGGTACCTCCTCGGCGGTTGGAGATCTGACGTAGTACTCCTCGCTTTGCCCTATCGCTTTAAAATATCCAGGGCAGCTCTTCGGATTAGTCACCGTTATCTCGTTAAAAGTGGCTGAGGTACTATCATCTATTTTCCCAGGGTTCGAGAGCGATTTAACCGTTATACACAGTTTATACATATCGATTCCAATGTTGCAACACTTCAGATGGTCTAGCCACTATTGCCTCTTATGATCCTGTACCAAAAGGTTGACTTCCACTGTGAATTCACTGATCGAGGGATCAATGCGGTTGAAACGAATGAGAAGATCTCGCACATTTGCTAGGAAATTTGGTCTTATTTTGGGTATACGACCAGCAGGTATGTACCGAGCGGCTGTAGCTTTTTGTACAATTGTCTGAAACGAAGCTTGGCGAACTCTCTGAAATTTTTTTTTCATTGTTATGGAAAATGCGGCGTTCGAAGGTTACGAAATCAGGAGATTTGTTGATGGAGACAATTATCGGGAGATGGTCTGATCTAAGAGAAGTGAATGACTGATCAGACCGGGTGACACTAGGCTTTAAGATTACAATTTTGTAATTACGAAATGCCACAACTCATGGTGGACATTAAAATCCACTAGTAACTGGAGGTTATTTCCTACCAACAGCTGGTTAATATCTGCTTGGTTAATATCTATGGTTTGCTTTATAAAATCTGGTCTTGATTTTTTTTATTTTTACTAAAAGTTCCAGTAAATGGCACGATTTTCAATCGTCTATCCAGTTGCAAACCTCCTTTACTTTTTTAGCATGATTTTTTTATAGATTTTTGTTGAAGGTATATGCTCAGACTAATATAAGTAAATCTATCTTTTCTTTTCCAGCTCCGAAGAGGAAGCTTTCGATAATCAAAGTTCTAGTCTCATCAAATTGAATAATAACACCATACTCTATCTGCGCGAAGTCAATAAATTCCTGGCCCTGGTGTGTATATTGCGAGAGGAGAATTTCATACGTCAGGGTGTCATCGATTATAATTTTA
Organism: Musca domestica; assembly: GCF_030504385.1. Classification (NCBI taxonomy): domain Eukaryota; kingdom Metazoa; phylum Arthropoda; class Insecta; order Diptera; family Muscidae; genus Musca; species Musca domestica. Next base: position 16,079,668 of record NW_026712219.1, on the reverse strand, counting down.
TGTGTTTCCGCGATGCCATAAGTGAGGTCTTTGAATTGCGTATGAAATCTCAAAAGTTACCCACCGTCGATGAACGCCAGGAATACATTATGAACGGTGATGGGGATTCCGATGATGAGAATATTGACGATGATGAAGATTTGGTGAATAGTAGAACAGGGAAAATGGTTTAATTTCGCACACTTGCATTTTTAATTGCTGTACGAAAGGAGCAACCTGCGTGGTTTTTGAACAACTTCAAAAATGTTTTGCTTTCTTCCACAAAACCAAAAAAAAAACTTGTAATTTTTCTTTAGTTACATCAGAACACATTCTTGTGGAAATTACTATTCTTTGATTTTTTTTCGATTTGTTTGTGTGCCTTTTTTATTGTTATTTGTTTGCATCTACTTCCCCTTCTACTTGAAATGTGTGTTGTAAAAATATATTTTCTTCGAACAACTTTATTGTATTATCATAAGATAACAAAATTTGAAAAATAGTTATTTTCCTTCTTTCCTTAAAAAAATATAGTTTTTTATTTGCCATATTTACTCTCTGTTCAAACGAATGTTTCTAATGCTGTGTTTAATTTTTTTTTAAATTTAATTATGTAATCCATAACAAACGACAACTCTCATATAGAAAAGTTTTATATTTCTTTTTGTTTTTGTAATTTAATTTGCATTAAAGACAACTTCTAAAGTTACTACCTACCATAAACTAAATGAACAAAAATTATATGAAATATATTTTGTTTTGTTTCTTAGCTTAAATATAATCGTCATCAACAAACAAACAAAATAAAAATGCCACTGTACCATTTGCATAATAATATATTTTACACAAAAACAAAATAAATAACAAAGAAAATTAAATTAACGCAAAAAATCATAATTTTGAATTGTTATGCTATCGTTTAATGATAATGACATTTTGTACCGGCTTAATTATACAACGTAAATAACAAAATACTACGACAAATGCTCTATTAAAAATTCTGTTCACTTTTCAATTTATTATAGTAAAAGAAAAAAGAAAATATATATATGAAAAATTATTATTAATAATATGAAATTAGATGAAAACAAAAACAAATATCCATAAGTTTATATGGTATTTAATTATAAACTCTTATATATTTTAATAAAAATCAAACGAAAATAGAATCTTTGAAATTTATTTATTTTCCAAAGTGGTGATGTAATGGATTTTTAGTGACCTCTATAGGCCATAAAGAAAAAATTAGGTATGCGGTGTTCTTATAATTTAATAATCATTGTGTTTTCAAAGATCGTATTTCTATTTAGTGGTTGTAAAGCTCTAATTTATTTATTATAAAAATAGACCTTCAAAATTTGGCAGAACAATTTTTATTGTGTTTGGGTGGTTGGTATTAAAAATGAGATATATCGCTCCACGTTTTGGTATAGCCGCCATATAACGGTACCACCCAATATTCCGTATTTTGATGAATTTTTCCACGGATTTGCCTAAAAATCGGTATTTGTCATAATGGTTTCTAGCTCCGGTGGCGGATCATTGTATGTATTAGTCCACGTTTTATGTATAGCCTTCATATACCTCTCGATATTTGGTATTTTGATGATTTTTGGCGGATTTTTCAACGGATTTGTCCAAAAATAGGTATTTGTAGTTCGTAATGGGTTCAAGCTCCTGTGCCGGAACATAGTATATATAGGTCCACATTTTGGTATAGCCTCCATATAACGGTACCTCTCGATAGTCGGTGTTTTGATGATTTTTACCATATTTTACCACGGATTTATCCTATGGGTTCTAGCTCCGGTGGCGGAACATAGTATATGTCCCCCACAAAATGGCACCTCCGGATATTCAGTATTTTGATGATTTTTGCCACATTTTCCCACGGATTTATCCAAAAAATGGTATTTGTAGTTCATAATGTGTTCTAACTCCGGGTGGCAGAACATTGAATATTTAGGTCCACGTTTTCCTATAGCGCACATATAACGATACCCACCGATATTCGGTATTTTGATAATCCTAGTCACATTTACCCATAAAATTGATTCAAATTTGGTATTTTAGAAGATTTGGTAGATAACAATCCTTGAAGTATAAAATTGTCTATAGAGGTTTCCGTTTTGGTATGGCTCCCAAAGAAAGGATTCACCCACATTAGGACTTTGAAAAGTTTAACAGCATTATCCAGACGGTCGAACTGGTATTTGTAGTTTAAAGTGGAACACATTTGAATTCAGATGCTTTTATATTAAAAAGTTGCTTTACCCAATGGTGGAGCTTACTAAAATTTCGGCCTGACCGAACTTAATGATTTTTATACCCTACACCACAAGGTGGTCAGGGTATTATGTCTTTGTGCATTTGTTTGTAACAGGCAAAAGGAAACGAGATAGACCCATAGTTCCTTTTGATGATCTGCATAGAATCACATTCTGAGTCTATTTATGCATGTCCGTCCGTCCGTCTGTCCATGTATTTTTGTAAACAAAGTACAGTTGGCATTTATTGCTCTATCCAGATGAAATTTTGCACAAATCATTTGTTTGGCCCATGAACGAATCCTATTGAAATTGGAGATAATCGGTCATAATTTAGATATAGCTCCCATATATATCTTCGTCCGATTTTTTATTGTGCACCAAACGTGTAATATCAGCCCGAATAGTATGGAATTTTGCATATACAACCAAATTAGGCCTGAAAATAAGTAAGCCAAATTTGATCGAAATCGGTTCAGAAATGGCTATAGCTCCCATATATATTGTTCATCCGATTTTTTATTTTTGTCCTCCGCAGCCGTAATATGCACTCTGTAACAACAATATTTGGGGAAATATATCAAATACAGCTCAGAAATACCTTTGCTAAATTTTTTCGAGATCGGTTCAGATTTAGCTATAGGTCCCATATATAACTTCATCCGATTTACCTTTTATTGTGCACCAAACGTCTAATATTGTCCCAAATGGGATGGAATGGCCCTTTACGACCGAATTGAGTCTAGAAACTAGTATGCCAATTTTGTTGAAGATCGTTTCAGATATGGCTATAGCTCCCATATATACTGTTTATCCGATTTGTTATATTTGTTACCCACAGCTGTAATATGCACTTCGTAACAACAATATTCAGGGAAATATATGAAATACAGCTCAGAAATATCTTTGCCAAATTTTATCAAGATCGGTTCCGATTTGGATATAGCTCCCATATATATATTTATCCGATTTCAAATTAATTGTGCACCAAATGGGCAATACAAGTCCGAATTTAAAAGATTCAAATGCTTCGGCATATTTAGTCCATTGCACTTTAAATTATAATTATAATCATAGCGTGTATGATTGAATTTTCCCATAAAAACTTTAAATAGTTATGCGGAGCTCTACTAAATTAGCATTAGCCCCGCCCGACTTATCATAAAGTCGGCCCCGCCCGACTTTAAGACTTTCTTTACTGGTTTTACTTGTCTTAACTTATTTAATGTGGACGGTAGTAAAAATATACCTGAGTAACAAAAATGCCTCTTTCCAACACTTTCCTAGCCTCTATTCCCTATTATTATAAAAACGTGTTAACTTGTCCGTGAAAATTCTCGGCAAGAGCAAAACTGCATTTTAGATGTATACAAAATATAACAATTTATTTATTAAGAAATATAAAATATTTATTGTATGCAAGAATCTCCACACAGGAATCTCCTTCATCTCTCCGTCCGATATCTTTTAAAGGTCAAACCTCCTTTGTCTGCTGCTTCAATTTTCAGGCTGAATTCTCTCAATTTGTCTTCTTTTTGCAGCCAATGGTGTGGCATAGACAAATGAAAATATAGACAACGAAATGCTCTCACCGTTTATCTTCGAAAAAAATCGAATCAGCAGATGTCGTCTATATCGTTTCAGGGGTTTGAGTGGGAATATTTAAGTCACTCAATTCTAAAACGTTAAAAATAACAAAAACTGTAGAATATTTGTCAGTTGAAAATTATTTCATAAAAAAAGAAATGTGAAAAGTACGCGATGACATCGAAAAAAATGGGAATATTCCAGTGAAATTCTTGAAAAAACGATAAAAAGTGTTTTCGAAGTCGAGTGGCTTGAACGCGTAAATGAGCATGTTGACTATGCAAAACATGATGAGAGCCACCTGGAAAAAAAGACCAAACTAACTTTTCGTTGTCTATATCTTAATTTGTCTATGGGTGTGGTATCTCTCTGGCAGCGCCATCGTACAGATCTTGGACAACTTATCGTTCCAGCTTTGCAAATGCTCATAACATCCTGCCACTCTAGACTACCATTTTCTAGCTGTACCACTTCCACTGGGCATCTTCATCTCCCTGACAATTTGTGCTTCCTTGAGCATCTTATTACTCCAGCATCGTAGACTATCATCATTTTTCGTCTTCATCTCTTTGGCATACAGCTCATCCCTGACTTCTGTCCTTTTCCGTTTCGACATGTGTAGGACTTTTTATTCTGTTTCAACTTGGATTGTTGAGTGGTTGACAGTAGTTCTTTCAAGCCTTCACGACTTGTTTCTTGTTCTTCCCAAATACTTCAACTTGAGTAAAGCGGTTGCCAACTCCAACCCTTTCGTCGAATGCTTTTTCGATTATATATAGATAAAATATCTGTAGACTTACTAAAATTTTCTCTAGTTTTCTTTTGAATTGCAGCATTTTTTTACTATTTACTGGTTTCGCTTATAGCAGTTCAAAAACTCCGAAAGAAAGAAATATCGGTATCTCAGATTGTTACAACGCATATTTCTTTTAGAAATATTTATAAAATACTTCAATAAAAATATTAAAAAAAGCTTCCAAATTAATTTAATTTATTATCAACGAAAGCAAACGTTAGGGTAACCCTATTTCAACTTCTGTTTTGACACAAATGAGGAATAACTGCTGACATTTCTTTTTTCACTTTTACACATGCATGCTCTCTCAAATTTTTGATATCTAAAATATCTTGTGAGTGAAGAGAATGAGAAAACCAGAATTAATATTGTTGTGAGTGGCAAGATGAAAAACCGGCCAGTATCCATTTATTCACGTTGAGTAAAAGTGTAACAGGGTAACAGCCTTCAACATGGACCATGAATGGCTGTTCGGATTTCCTTTCCCCCTAAAAAATAAATTCTGCTCCACAACATAAACCACCATTTACAATTATTCTGATTTTATTTTATTATTTTAGAATTAGAACTTCCCATCGGCATTGCGAAACAAAAAAAATATGAACATTTCTTGAAAAATATTTTTCAATGGTTATATTTTCTTCAAGACACTATCATAGTCCTATTACGCTATACCTCCACCATTATTACTGTACCTGCACTCGCAGTTACGTTTTGAACAGATGTTGTATGGCCAGAAGGCCATAGTTTTTTAGTAAATTCTTCTATGCTTCATTAATTTCAAAAAAGGACCTTGCCTTGAATCTGGCAAAAAATTATAATTTTTTGGAAAAATTAATTTGAAAGGATTGCTTGCATTTTAAGACAATTACTTGACTTGAGGGAGCAGAACCTGACGGCATCTATATATTTATAATGCTCTATTTATAGCGTATCACGACTTTTATGTCTTATTTTGCTGCACCAAATCATTCACTTTTTTCAAAATTCTTTACACGTTCCGGAATATTATCTTCATTATTCTCGTCTTCAGTCTAATTTATTTTTTTTCCAAAATTAAATTTTCTGCCTCTTTATTTTTTCCTTTTTAAGACGAATCATTTTTCAGTCTCTAGATACTATAATAAATAACGCAAAAATAGTCATATTTCTCAATGATTGATTTTCGATTTCCCTACATTTTGTTGTTGTATATTAAATGGATCTGTTTTTACTCATATTTTGATCACCAAAAGGACTCGAAGAAGACTCACCAAAGTGATTTCAAAACAATCTTCCAAACGCTAGCTGGGATACAATACTTCAACAACTACGTTCATTCGTCTACCTTACTAAATACATTTATATATTTACTCATTTCATATCACATTCTCTCCTCTCTCATGGCAAACTCCAAATTTTGAGAGAGGGAGAGAGAGAGCGACTTACAAGATAAACAGTGGACGACGACCCACAAACACATCGTCATCATTTTCTCATTCATTCAGTTTAGTTTCAAAGTGGATGTTCGAGAGAGAGTACGCGTGAATAGCAGTTAAGAAAGCTACAACGACGACGAGTTACGCCGGAAAATCTATAAATGAAAAATTGAAAGTAATTGAAAAAAAGGAAGGAATTGTTTAATGCAATTGTTTTAATTTCTAAAGTAAATTATTAACGAAAAGAGCACACATGTCTAGTAGTCTGGCGTGTCTACGCTTTGAGTGCTGGGCCATTTATAAAGGGAATAGATAAGAAGATAACAGATAACAATTGATAAAAGAAATAAAATACAACTGGTATTTTTGTTTCTTCGTTGTTATAAAGAGATGCTGATAAGAAATTTATTAAAGAAAGTTCCATGTCTGAGCGAAAATTTCTAAGGCCAAACGGCGGTGTCTTTCATAATAATTGTTCGAAACAAAAATTTTTTTGTGTAAAAGTGGTATTTTTTCAATGTTAACTGTTTTTTGTTTCTATTTTCAATGAAAATTTGCAGAAAATCAAGTTTTGATTGTGGTGTGGCTGGGACGACTTCTCTAATAAGCGTTCAAGTCGTAAGTCGTCAATAAGAAAAAGTGAAACACCAATACATTTGCCCGCAGAGAGTGAAGCGCAAAAGAAATTTCTTTCTTTTTTACTTCATTGCTGACTGGCTAGCTGGCCCGACTGCATTGAAAACCAAAACCAGATTGCAAAACGAAATCGATAACAAAAACAAATAAAAAAGAAGCAAAGCAGTGGATAAAAGTAGTAATAATTAATCAAACAGTTTTTTTTGTGTGTGGATGATTGCGTGAATGAATCAATACAAGTTGGAGTCGTCGAAAACAAGACACCGCGTCAAAGTGAATCCAGAAAAAATCAAGAATTCTCATCAAATAACATTGACCCACACATACACGAACACTCAAACACCTGCAAGCAATTTCTTTCTTCTTGTCGTCTGTGACGGACGTAGCAGAACAGAGCAGATATAGCCAATTGTATTTGGATAGTTTTCATTGACATCTTCACATGCAACAGCGACGTCATCGCCAGCAGAGGTAAGTTTGGCTTTTGATGTTTATGGCTGATTTACAACTAATGCTATCTCCTCCCCTCACTCCCCACCATAGCCTATTCACATGCCCACATATACAGTTTGTCAAGTAAATGTTTTGAAAGTGATTTTGTTGGTACTTGTCGTGGCGACGCTGAGGAACTAAACAATTTTAACATTCCAAGCGTATCCCTCAAATGATCATATTTTGATTTTGAGATACGATGTTTTCCAATGCAGAAGTACGAGGTTATTGGGCTGTAGATGCGTTGACTAAATTTAACAGCGATATAAGTTCTAATTTACGTGAAAGGAAATGTACTGCCGCAGTTTTTTTGGATGTTAAAAAAGTGTTTGATAGAACATATCATAATGGAATATTATTAAAAATGACAGAATTAGGATTTGCAGCTAAAGTGGTGAAATTATTTCAAAGTTTTGTTTTCAGGAATAAAAAATTTTATATGCAATTGGGTAATTTAAAATCATGTTTTGAGAATGTGTCATGTGGTGTTCCTCAGGGGTCAATTTTATCTCCCCATATATTTAATATTTATATGTATGACTTCCCTCATACTATGCCAAATTCTTTGGGTGTATTGTACGCAGACGACTGTCTTTTGTATGCGCACCCTGAATCTCCTGCTGCGGCGTTGTCTATGGTATCTTATCATTTAAACACAGTTAATGTTTTCTATACTGATTGGGGTATAAAAATCAATACTTCTAAGAGCGATGCTATATGTTTGAGGAACGCTTCAGGGAAATGTAAGAGATAGGTTGTAGCAGAAAGCAAGTCCTTGGAGTTGTCTCTGAATGGAGCAGAAATACCATTTAGAGATAAAATTAAATATTTGGGTGTTTGGTACAACAATTATTTTTAAATTAACGCAAATGCGCGAGGATACTACTACTGTACGCACTACCTATATGGTTCCCAACCTCTCCAACGGTAATAAAAAAGTTTGGGATATTTGAAAGAAAAAAAATATTTTCAGTAGAATAATAAGCGTTTCTCAAAACGGTATATACACGAAGCATTGAAGGTTACCCCAATCCCAGTATATGCTATTCCTTTAATTAAAAACTACGCCAACAGGGCTTTCATGCATTCAAACTTGCTTTATCAGGAAATCGTTAATAAGGAATCTAATTTCACGTGGGAAAATACCAATACGTCTCACCACTAGGTATTAAATTGTACATGTCTCTGGAAAATATTCAGTGTCCAGAATTATACGTTCGGCCTGTTGTGTGCTCTGCTGTGTGAAAGAGGGATATCATTAATTCGCGCTTTAAAAGAAATGAGCTTACATTAGGAACTCTGTGTTTTTAACTGACCCTCTTATATTGTCCCCACCGCTGACGTGTCCTGGATCTGGGACTGGACTTAGAACTGTTTTCCAAGATATTTAATTTTGAATAATTCAACGGACAAACAAACTACGATAAACAAAGCACACTTATTCTCTCTCGATTTTAATTTGGCAGGGCGAGAGAGTCTTTCACAACTACTAATGCACGTATTCTGAGCAAGGCTGCAGTAGATAGTTTTTCCTTGAAGTTATGATTCGACCCCATAACCACAACAATTGTTTAGAGGGGTTTATAACGTTCGCTTTACCTCTAAGAGTATATTATTACGTAGCTAGAGTTGATAGCGGAATCTAACGTTCACCCAGCTGTTAAATTTGTGAAAATTGTGTGTGTTCTCTTGTAAGTAAAGAGGGATATTCAACGTCGTTATGCGTCGTTATAGAGGGGTATCTAATGTTCCCTAGCTCTTAAATTTGTGGAGTATGTTCTCTTGTAAGTAAAGTGGAGTCTCCAACGTTCCGTTAAGTATGGAAAGCTTTGTATGTCATTGTTGAAGTGGAGTGGAGTTTCTAATAATATCGTATTCGTTTGGATTTTGGAAGAGCGTGTCCTCCCGGTATCGTAAACGCTGTCAATGTCATTTCCATTCATAAGAATATGTGGGCCTTCTTCACATAACGCTTAGGCTCTAGTTATACCGTTTCTAAAGACTCTGTACTTCCAGGATTTATATCATCTAATCCCTGTGTGATTAGAATGCGTGCTGAACTGCCCATTTAGTTATTGTAGGTAGTTGGTCTAGTTTTACTACTAAACCAGTTCAAAGCCTATGTGATTGCATCGACCTCTGTTAGGAGAACTGTGATATGGTCCGTTATGCGGAGAGAGATATCAGTCTCTATGTCCTCAATAAAGAAATCAGAACTGTTATATTTCCTTACTTCGAGTCATACAAGTTATGTTTCCGTTGTTGTGCAAATCTCTGTGTGGGAAAAGAATTTCGCACAATGTAACTAAATTATTTTCTGGCATTCTGTCAGAAATGGCCTCCTCTATTGAATATCTTCTAGTGATTCGTATAGTCTTTTAATGATATGTTGTGTGACTTTTTGTTGATCCACACTACCATCGCTTTCAGCCATTTGTCTGCAGTGATCGCCTCACACCTAATCTATATATTTATGGGGTGAATATAGTCCCTAAAGGCCTGTCCGTTAGGATATTTATGGCAGTTGAACTTGTGTTAGTACCGAACCCGATCTGTGCCAGGAGTACTGCGGTATGTTACGGTAGGCGGAGAAAGATCTTCGTTTCCAAATCCAAAATGCCTTGTCACCTTCTATCCCAAATTTAACTAATAATTGACATTCTCTTAAAAAAAAAAAACAAAATTTAAAAAAAGGATTACAATTTTGGTTACATTATTTTGCCATCACAAACATTTACTTGACAAACTGTATTTTATCTATGTATTTTACTAAACTAACTTGAAAATCCTCTCATTATCATCATAGATCGCTATATCGACATATCTAACATTGTTTGGATGAATAATAAATACATTGTTTCGGTGTTTGGTATTGAATATTTGCACAAAATACAACAACATGCTAACCAACGAAAACAGAGCAGTGAAAGGTTTCAGTGAAACCAAACTGTCAAACCCGACAACACATCATCTAGTAGCAATAGCTTGCTGTCAATCTATTGATATGTTAATATTTTTTATTTGTTTGACTACCATTCATTTTGAGTTATGTCCAAAAAAAAAGTTGGAAAACATTTGTAACAGCTAATTTCGATGGCCAAAATATTCTTTTGATACCCTTTCCACAATGGAATAAATTATCGTGGACTTTGTATGGATCGATTAATTGTATGTTTGCCATTAACATCATCGTCGTCATCATCATCATGATTCGTTAGAATAGCTCTACACACACACACATGGACACAATTATTGCCATTAAATTATTTAGAAGCCATGTTATTTTGAGAAATGTCTTAAGACGAGTTGCAAGTGCAACCGGTCGGTCGTAGATTGGTTTTTGTTGGTTATTTTTTGTTTGTATTTTAAGTTGGAAGTTGTTTTAACGGTTATTTCTGCTTGCAAATCCTTTGGCAGTCTTGTTCAGAGTTTAATGGTGGCGTTAGTGTTGCTGTCTACAGAGAAATTTGAGAGTGGGGGTATATTTGATAATATCAAAGATCACAACATTGTTTTAAAGGCATCATAAAAAGAAAAACTTGAAAATCAAAGTTTCTTGCCATTTGTTAACTATTAAAACCACTTCTGGAGAGGGATACCCAAACCCAGCAAGGCCAGTAATGAAATACCGAAGGCTTATCGAAGACTGTTGATACCATAATTAAGAACATAATCCCAAAAGTATCGTTAAATTTTCAAAAAAGAAAAAGTGGAAAAGACTTGTCTATATACAGGGTGAGATGAAAAAAAACTGCAACCATTTTCAGACTGCTGTCATTTCTAAGCCACTCGTCCGACAGCTGTTAAAATTATTCCAGTGACAGCCCATTACATTGTTTACAAGCGCACAAAAGCATTTTGGTTAGAATTTTGCAGAGAAAAAGTTATTCGTGATGGAATTCAAGCGTGATAGTGGGATTTCTTTATATTTGCCTGGAAAACCACAAGTGGCTATTGTTAGAGCACTCCAGCATTTAAATGTGAAAAAATCTTTTGTGTCTCGTACCTTTGCTGGTTATCGTAATACTACTGGTAGTGTAGCCCGATGTCAAGGAAGTCGACGGAAGAAAACAGAAACATCAGCAAAAATGTTTCGAAAAATAAAGAAGCAATTTGATTGAAACCCGCGTCGCAGTGGCCGAAAAATGGCTCGTTAGCTGAACATATCGCAACATTCGATTCGGCAAATATTGAAAAATGAGCTCGGGCTAAAGCCATTGAAATTCCAAAAAGTGCAAGAACTTACACCGCAATGGAAAGAAAATAGACTCAAAAGAGTTGCTAGGCTTGGCCAAAAGTTGTAACCTGCCGAATTTGGTTTTTTCCAATGAGAAAACATTCGTTGTCCGGCAGTTTTTAAATAAACAAAATTATGGTGTTTACTTGCCAAAGAGGTCAGCGGAAATGTGACCCTTCGGTTGGCCACCAGAACTCAAGCGCCGGCCATGGTGATAGTGTTGGCCGCCACAACAGCCGATGGCCGCTCTCCTTGTAATAATCGGCCGTGACATCAGAATAAATGCCGAATATTATCGCGAAAATATTTTGGAGGATGTATTAAAGCCTGGGGCATGCGAACATTTTGGTCGCAGACCTTGGACATTCCAACAGGACTCGGCGCCATCGCACTCAGCACGTGCCACCCAAGAATGGTTACAAAATGAGGTTCCTCGCTTAATTTCTGGAGCACAATGGCCACCAAAATCTCCGAATACCAAACCGTTGGACTATTGTGTCTTGGAGAATTTTGGAAAACTAGGTTGGCACTAAAAAATAGCGCTACGCCGGTTATGGGCCAAAATACCGCAGAGCAAAATTTGGGCAGCGTGTGACGATTTCATTGGCCGCTTGAAGGCCATAACTCGTGCCAAAGTTGACCAATTCGAACAAATCTAAACTTATTCTAAAATTTGATGCTATTTCCGAAAATTGTTGCTTTCATTCAATTAAATTAATAAAAAAAATAAAAATTATGGCATTTGACTTTGTTGCGGTTTTTTTATTTTACCCTGTATATGAGGTATACAAAGGCATGGACTAGCATATAAAAATTTCGGTCATAGGTTGAAGTATCCATTACGAACTTGAAATACGAAATTTGAAACAATTCCTGTGAATAATGTCTCTAAAATCATCAAAATATCGAGTATCGGACGCTATAGTTATATGGAAGTCTTAAGCTGGGAATACGTAAGGCGCTTATTTGGCTGGCTTAAGTCATCGGCTGGCTTCTTCGGAAATGAACAAAGGAGCCTAGGGCCAAAATCGAACGTAGTCAACCTAAACCTCCTTTGTTCATCTACGAAGAAGCCAGCCGATGACTTAAGCCAGCCAAATATGCGCTTTATGTATTTCCAGCCTTAGACCTACATACGCAAATTTGTATCATAAGCTGTAGTACACATTACGAATTTTAAATACGAAATTTCAAAGAATTCCGGTTTGTAATGCCTCTAATATCATAAAAATACCGAACATTTAGAGGTACCCTTATAAGGGGGCCATGGACCGAAATGACCCATCTTCGAATTTAACCTACCTAATGACAAAATACACATGTGTGCAAGATTTTAGTCTTCTATATCAATTCGTTCGACTAGGGTCTGACATGAGTATTTCGGGGAGTTACAAACGGATGAAGTTAAAATACCCTTCATATTATGGTGGAGGCTATAAAAAAACTTACTAACTACTACTGTGGGAAAAAAGATGAAATTTCAAAATATTTTCATCGTTACTCTCCAGCATAAACAAAAATCAGGCAACAGATCTTGGGGAGAGACACACTTTTTGGTGTGGAATACTTTAGGGGAAAAGACTAACGAATAAAAATGAAGTATCATCTGTTCCAATAGGTCTTTCCCTTCTTAATTGTGAACATTACTAAGTCCATACAATGTTCGTACCATTTGAGAACCATTTAGAGATAGATCCCGTCCGAATCTGTAAAATTTTTGCATGATTTCAGAAAATTTTCCTTGAAAAAAATCATTTTTTGGCCTGTTATACCTCTCACTCTATACAAGTGGAAGTTTCCCCATGTCCTTGGATTCGCACTTCATAAATCCTTAAATATTGAGTTTTTAGCTATTATTTTTGATCACTTTTTATACCCTACAACACTTTTTTGGGGTATTTTAGGTTTGATTGGGCCAAAAAAATTATGTAACACCGCGAAATATTGATTCCCGACACAGGAAACTATGTATGGATCTTCCTATCCCGCCGAACTGTGTCGATCTAGCTATGTCCGTCCGTCCGTCCGTCTGTCCATATTAATTTGTAATCACTCTACAAGTCGCAATTATGACCCGATCATCACGAAATTGAAAATGGAGGTGGGGATAGGGTCAGAATAGAAGTATATTGTTTTTTGGAGATGATCGCAAAATGTTTACAGGTTGAAATGGACAAAAAAAAAAAAAAACAGAAAAATTTTGCTTTTGTTCTACAGGCCACAAATGTAGACCAATCGAATTTCGCATGAAGTTAGAGCTTGGGCGGGTACCAATTTGTATGGTCATCGGACAATATTTAGCGATTAAAATAAAGCATAACTTTTATGTCAAAAAATACGAAAATTTCCCCAAACCGCGAATATTTGTAATCCCATTTTTTTTCTCAACATAATGTTCTCCATACAAGTGGAAGTAACTTCATATCCTTTGAGTCACATGTTTTCCTGGCATTTTTATCATTTGCTGATTTTTCTTTGCGTGTTTTTTCTTCTTTGAAAAGGAAGTTTTGGGTGTTGGCTTAACTTCGTCATCATCATCATTTGTCGAGAATGGTCATGCACTTCGTATTTATTTTTATTTTCTTTTTTGTTTTATCACCCATTGATGTCCTTTTGGGTGTTCTCTCTGAAGTTAGGGGTTGATGATGTGAATGAAGAGAAATGATTTTTATTTTTACAAAATAAGGGTGGGGATTTGGCAAATTGTCCTCTCTGATTCTCTACATTTCTCTTACTATTCGTGCAATTGTTGTTTCTTCCCTTTATATTTTTAAATAGTATTTTTAGATTTTTCTCATTTTCCTCTTTCTATGTCCCCATATGACCTCACCTAATGTACCGGCGTTTTGTTGGAATCAAAATCAACATGAAAACCTCCACCCAAAGGCAAGCTGTGTTATGACTCAACAATTTCCATAGTGTCTTGTTTGCTTTTTTCTGAAACGAGTATTCGATGACGTTGCATGCCTTTGGAAAAAAGGTAGGAGTTTTGAGATGACAAATGTACCCTAATCTCATGGGATTGAAAGGACAAGGTCTTAATTATTTCACCATGCGTTAAATTAAGAATTATTGAGAGGAAGGGTATAAATCACACAGAAGTCTCATATAAATCCAGGAACATTGTTCTGACTTTTAATAAATATTTTTTGTGTTCCAGAATCTGCAAGAATCTACTACTTTTGTCACTTTTACAAGTTTTTGCTTAGAAATTTGGAAAGTGTTTTTTCAAAGGTAGATAAACCAATACCCCTCGTAAAAAACTTTAATCCAAAATTTGTTTCTCTACAGGGTGAGATAAAAAAAAACTGCAGCAAAGTCAAACGGCATAATCCTTACTTCTTTTTTTAAATATTATTGAATGAAAACAAAAAATTTCGGAAATATCATAAAATTTTATAATAAGTTTAGATTTGTTCGAATTGGTCACCTTTGGCATGAATTTTGGCCTTCAAACGGCCAAAGAAACCGTCACACGCTGCCCGAATGTTCTGCTGTATTTTGGCCCATTCCCGGCGAAGAGCTTGCTTGAGGTGATCGACATATTGGTATTTTTTAGTGCCCAGCTTGCATTCCAAAATACTCCAGACACAATAGTCCAACGGATTGGTATTCGGAGATTTTGTTGGCCATTGTGCGCTGGAAATGAAGCGAGGAACCTCATTTTGTAACCATTCTTGGGTGCCGCGTGCTGAATACGATGGTGCTGAGTCCTCTTGGAATGTCCAAGGTCTGCGGCCAAAATGTTTGCGTGTCCAAGACTTTAATACACCCTCCAGAATATTTTCGCAATAATATTCGGCATTTATTCTGATGCCACGGTCGATTAATACGAGCGGAGAGCGACCATTGGCTGTTATAGGAGCCCACACCATCACCATGGCCGGCGCTTGAGTTCTGGTGGCCAACTAAAGGTGCACATTTTCAGCTGACCTCTTTGGAAAGTAAATACGATCCTTGTGTTTGTTTACAAACTGCTGGACAACGAATGTTTTCTCATCGGAGCGGAGAAAACCAAATTCGGCAGTTCACCACTTTCGAATATATTTTCCTTCTGTTGCGGTGTAAGTTCTTGCACTTTTTGGAATTTCAATGGCTTTACCCCGAGCTCATTGTTCAATATTGGCCGAATGGAACATTGCTCACGAGCCATTTTTCGGCCACTACGATGCGGGTTTCGATCAAGTCGCTTCTTTACTTTTCGAACCATTTCTGCTGATGTTGTTGTTTTCTTCCGTTCACTTCCTTGACGTCGGGCTACGCCACCAGTATCACGGTAACGAGCGATGGCCCGAGACACAAAAGATTTATTCACATTTAATAGCCACTTGAGGTTTTCCAGCCAAATATAAAGAAATCACACTATCACGCTTGAATTCCATCACGAATAACTTTTTTTCTATAAAATTCTCACCAAAATGCTTCTGTACGCCAGTAAACACTATAATGAGCTATCACTGGAATACATTTAACAGCTGTCGGACGAGTGGCTTAGAAATGACAGCAGTCTGAAGTTGGTTGCAGTTTTTTCATCTCATCCTGTATTTCAAATCTATTTTTTCAGGGTGAAATTAAATTTCAAAATTTACCTAAATATCCACTAACTTCACCCTGAAGTTGAATGTTAGATATCGAATATATTTGCAAAAAACCAAAATATCTGCCTTTGCAAAGCAATTCCTTTGCCCAAGGTCGATTTACATCAAAAGTCTCATGCCGTAATTCTCAAATGTTTTGTTTTTGGTAACCAAATTGTACATGAGAATAAAATTCCGCATTTAGTTGCTAAATATGTTTTTTTTTTTCGTTCAGAAAACTGCAAATTGCAGTTATTCTTTTGCAAATTATTCGCCACATTGTTAGTGTTGGAGGTCAGAACCAAAACAAGAGAATGAGAAATAAAAAATAAAATGTATAATTAGTTTTACTTTCATTGTGGGCTTTCAAAACGACGCCATCGGTTTGGGTATTTTTTTTTTAACATTAATTCTAAACGTAGTCTGTCGTTCATCATCGAAGCCGGCGAAGTGGGTATATTATGTCAAAAGTAAACAAAAAGCAAAAAATTATAAATTTTGCTTTTAGTGTTGTTGCACCTCGTTTTGCGATTCTTCTTTTTTTCCTAAATATTATTCACCTACAAATAAGGCCATATTCAAATTACGTTGAATATTATGTGATCAGTATTTTATGGGACCGTAGAATGTCACAGTGTTGTGAAATAGAATTTAAATTTATAGATATTAAATATGGATTAGATTTCACAAGACCACAGGGTCTTCTAGAAGACCTCAAGGTTTTCTTACAGAAACCCAGAAAGACTTCTTCTTATAAAAGATCAGAAGACCAGAAGCTCTTTTCATAGAAGACCAGAAGGCCTTCTCTTAGAAGACCAAGATATCTTCTCCTAGAAGACCAAGAGGTCTTCTCATGGAAGACGAAGAGGTCTTCTCATAGAAGACCAGAAGGTCTTTTCATAGAAGACCAGAAGGTCTTTTCATAGAAGACCAGAAGGTCTTTTCATAGAAGATCAGAAGGTTTTCTCATAGAAGCCCAAGAGGTCTTCTCATGAAAGAGCGGAAGGTCTCCTCATAGAAGACCAGAAGAAGGTCTTCTCATAGAAGACCAGAAGAAGGTCTTCTCATAGAAGACCAGAAGAAGGTCTTCTCATAGAAGACCAGAAGAAGGTCTTCTCATAGAAGACCAGAAGAAGGTCTTCTCATAGAAGACCAGAAGAAGGTATTCTCATAGAAGACCAGAAGAAGGTATTCTCATAGAAGACCAGAAGAAGGTCTTCTCATAGAAGACCAGAAGAAGGTCTTCTCATAGAAGACCAGAAGATGGTCTTCTCATAGAAGACCAGAAGATGGTCTTCTCATAGAAGACCAGAAGAAGGTCTTCTCATAGAAGACCAGAAGGTCTTTTCATAGAAGACCAGAAGGTCTTCTCATAGAAGACCAGAAGGTCTTCTCATAGAAGACCAGAAGGTCATCTCATAGAAGACCAGAATGTCTTCTCATAGAAGATCAGAAGGTCATCTCATAGAAGACCAGAAGAAGGTATTCTCATAGAAGACCAGAAGGTCTTCTCATAGAAGACCAGAAGTTCTTCTCATAGAAGACCAGAAGGTCTTCACACAGAAGACCAGAAGGTCTTCTCATAGAAGACCAGAAGGTCTTCTCATAGAAGACCAGAAGGTCTTCTCATAGAAGACCAGAAGGTCATCTCATAGAAGACCAGAAGGTCTTCTCATAGAAGACCAGAAGGTCATCTCATAGAAGACCAGAAGGTCTTCTCATAGAGGATCAGAAGGTCTTCTCATAGAGGATCAGAAGGTCATCTCATAGAAGACCAGAAGTTCTTCTCATAGAAGACCAGAAGGTCTTCTCATAGAAGACCAGAAGTTCTTCTCATAGAAGACCAGAAGGTCTTCTCATAGAAGTCTGGGAGGTCTTCTCCCAGAAGACAGGAAGGTCTTCTCATAGAAGACTGGAAGGTCTTCTCATAGAAGACTGGAAGGTCTTCTCATAGAAGACTGGAAGGTCTTCTCATAGAAGACTGGAAGGTCTTCTCATAGAAGACTGGAAGGTCTTCTCATAGAAGACTGGAAGGTCTTCTCATAGAAGACTGGAAGGTCTTCTCATAGAAGACTGGAAGGTCTTCTCATAGAAGACCAACAGGTCTTCTCATAGAAGACCAACAGGTCTTCTCATAGAAGACCAACAGGTCTTCTCATAGAAAACAGGAAGATCTTATAGAATACGGAAAGGTCTTCTCCTGGAAGACTGGCAGGTCTTCTCCTGGAAGACTGGCAGGCCTTCTCCTGGAAGGCTGACAGGTCTTCTCTTGGAAGGCTGACAGGCCTTCTCTTGGAAGACTGACAGGTCTTCTCCTGGAAAACTGGTAGGTCTTCTGGAAAACTGGCAGGTTTTCTCCTGGAAAACTGGCAGGTCTTCTGAATGACTGGCATGTCTACTCATGGAAGACTGGAAGGTCTGCTATTTTTTAATCATTTGTTGATTTTGATATTTTCTTTAATTCTTTTTTGTACCTGTCTGGTGTGGCTCATTACCACCCTCTTCCTCCCGGACAACAACAGGTATTACATATATAATTCCATATGTAGATTTATTGTTGTTTTAATAACACATACACGCACTCTGCACATAAAAGAAGAACATTACAAAAGTTCATGACAATAATAACGCTTATATGGTCCCCCAAACTTTATTGGGAACATAACTTTTCATATGTTTGTTTTTGTTTTTTTTTTTTGTTTTCCTCCAAATGGAATAAATGTTAACTTTGTCTTTTTTTGGTATTTGACGATGACGCATAGAATTATGGGACTTTAATACTTCAGCGGTGGCCTTTGTCATTGTCGTTCGTTATGGCCGTTGGTGGTGGTGGTGGTGGTGCTAGAGCGGTGCTGTGCCAACAACACACCAGCAACAAAAACAACAAAAAAGGGAAACGGAAGTTGCAAAGAGAAACAAAGAATCGAATGAAACGCTTGCCAAACCAACAATCCATGGTCGATCATTCCCCCGTTCCCAGCCCCCTCAACCCGTAAGTCCCAGTCAATGATGGCAATCATTTGAGGTAGCATTTATCCCGCTGTATGTTAATATTTTTTGTTAAGCGCAGCTATATTTCGCGTGACAAGCTGTTCTTTATGCGGACGTGGTGGGGGGAGAGAGAGAGTGGTGATTATTTTTCCTTTTTTGTTTGGTTTCATGTTTTTCTCTTGGAAAAAACAGAACAGAAAAAAGTCAATTCTAAAAACAATATTTGAAAAAAAAAAAACACCTGAATATGTTAATGATGAAATTTGTTTGTTGTACAACTATTTGTTGTTGTCGTTTTTAATATGAAAAGCAAAAAAAAAACGAACGAACCAACCAACAAAGTGATTGATGGCAGCGGGAGGGACTCTACCATTCCTCCATCCATGTTGATGTTTTGTTTTGTGGCTTAAATGCATGGCCATAATTATGGTGGAGTTTATTCGGGTGAGAGTGTGTGTGTGCTATTTTTGGCTCTAACAAGATCAAATTAATGATTAAAAAAGTTAGCCACTTTCAAAATCAAAAACAAAACAAGGGAGTTTCCAAACAATGTTTGAAAAATGTTAATTTTTCAAACATTTTTAAATCTTTTTCACTTTCATCTGGGAATCTATTTTTATGGGCAAAGAAAACGATAAAAAAGACAAAGAACAACTAAAAAAGCTGTAAGTTCGGCCGGGCCGAACTTTGAATACTCTCCACCATTTGGTACAAATTTGGCAATTTTCAAAAAATTTAAATCCATTAGAAATTCTGTTAAAATTTTAAAAATACCGAATGTAGCCGTATATTAGGGTCTATACGGCGACGTGGACCTGCATACGCAACTTTTGTCATCAGCCTGGACAGAAAATTTTCTGGCAAATTTGAAACAATTCCGGTAAATAATGTCGCTAAAATCATCAAAATACCGAATATCAGGGGGTACCGTTATATGGGGGCTGTGCGAAGACGTGGACCGGCACAGACAAATTTCTGTCTTAGGCTGTAGTATCCATTAAGAACTTCAAATACCAAATTTGAAACAATCCCGGAGAATAATGTCGCTAAAATCATCGAAATACCGAATATCTAGAGGTACCGTTACATGGGGGCAATACGAATACGAGGAACTAAATAGCCCATTTTCTGTCTTCGGCTGTAGTATCCATTACAAACTTCAAATACCAATTTTGAAACAATTCCGGTAAATAATGTCGCTAAAATCATCAAAATACCGCGTATCGGGAGGTACCGTTATATGGGAGCTATACGAAGATGTGGACCTATATGGCCCATTTTCAATACCAAAAGTCCTGCAGACATAATACACATTTGATTAAATTTTTATCAACTTACTTCATTTCGTTCGGATCTCCTGTGATCTCCTTTGAATATTTTACGAAACACAATCGCGGTCCTTCAAAATATTCCAAGAATTTTTGCCAGGATGTCCTTCAGAAAATCTTTAAAACAAATTAAGATTTTCCTAAAAATATTCTGATTGTGATTTCCACGGACGGACAGACAGACGGCATAGAATCGACATAGAATTTTAAGCTGATCAAGAATATATACTTTGTGGGGTCTATAATGTATATTTCGAAAAATATTTATACAATCGCGGTCCTTCAAAATATTCCAAGAATTTTTGCCAGGATGTCCTTCAGAAAATCTTTAAAACAAATTAAGATTTTCCTAAAAATATTCTGATTGTGATTTCCACGGACGGACAGACAGACGGCATAGAATCGACATAGAATTTTAAGCTGATCAAGAATATATACTTTGTGGGGTCTATAATGTATATTTCGAAAAATATTTTTCAACAGCAAGTTGACTCAGGCAAGACCCCTCAAAAGATTTTTGTTTTAAACCCTTGATTTAAATATTTAAGAAAACGATTTTGTTCAGGAAATCCATCAAATATTCTTAAAAAGTTGGAAAGTTTTGATCAGTTTTTCAAATAATTGTTAAAAAACGGGTTTGAGTTAGGTGGACCCTAAAATACTCTTAAAAGAATCCATCCGAGACTGTTTTAAATATTCTCAAAAAATCGACTATTTTAATCCGAGGCTTCTTCAAAAATGCATGAAAAAATCCACGGTTTTTGTCAAACAATTTTAAAGATTTCACTATTTTGGGTCGGTTGTCCTTCAAATATTCTTAAAAGTAATCAGTAATTTTTAAAATATCCCCTAAAATTTTAAAAATTTTGATTAAAGGATCGTTCAAAAACTCTTTAAAAAATAAGTAGATTAGTTTTGGGCCGCTAAAATATTAAAAAACACGATTTTAATCAGAATGTCCCTTAAAGTCATTCTCAAAAAATTATAGATTTTTGGTGGAGAGGTTCTTTAAAATATAGTTAAAAACATCTGACATTTGTGATCTCCTTAGAATATTCTACAAAACACAATTGCGGTCAAAAGGTCCTTCAAAATATTCCAAGAATTTTTGCCAGGATGTCCTTCAGAAAATGTTTAAGAAAATATGATTTTCCTAAAAATATTCTTTAAAAAGCACAGAACAACCACGTGCTTCCTTTATTAATATTCCTTAAAAATCCAAATCAAAAGGTCTTAAAAATATATATTAAAAAATCCAAATTTTCTTCTTTTAATATGAACGAGGTCTGATAGTAGATCCTTAAAATATACGATACTTGTGGTAAAAAATCCACCATTTTTTGTCACGATATCTTAAAAATAATTTCCTTAAAAATCTACCATTTTTCGTAAAAATGAAACATCCACGGTGTTTAGTTGGTGGATCCTTAAAAAATCCCCTTCAAATTCCAGTATTGTGTTCAAATAGTCCTTCAAAATATTTAAAAATCAGAGGAAACCTGAACAAACTTCTGAATGAAACCATCATTTGTGGTGACGAAATTCTTTAATAAAATCCGTAAAACTCGCGAATTTTTTAGGAGGCCCTTTAAATATCCAAGAGTGTCGATCAGTATGTCCTCCAAAATGTTATTTGTATCCATGAGCTTTTTTAGATATTCTAATAAAATTGTTGAAGGTCCTTATAATAGTAATAAAAATAAAATAAATAAATAAAAAAAAAATTAAAAAATCCATGATATTGGTTCAGGATATCTCGAAAAATATTCTTAAAAAATCAAAATAGATAATCCGGAGGTCCCCTAATATATATATAAAAAAACTCACGATTTAAAACTCCCACAGGGGGTCTTTCAACGATTTTAAGAAAATACCTGTTAAAAAAATCAATGATTTTACGTCAGGAGGTCCTTTAAATATTGTTCACTATGTTTGGTCTGAGATTACTTAAACAATCTCTTTACAAAATTTAAAATTTTGGGTCAAGAGGTCACCTAAAATGTTCTTTAATTCATCCATGATTTTGGATTAGAGGATACTTAAAAATACTGCAATTCAAGAAATCTTTCCACGATGTCAGGTCGAAGAATCCTTAAACAATTTCTTACAAAATCCGCGACGTTTGGTCAGGAGCAGGGGCGTACACAGCGTGGGGCCCAGGGGATCCTTCGGAAAATTCCTTAATAATTTACAATTTTTGGCCAGAGGATTTTTTGATAATCTGATATAGGAGATAAACTTGAACACTCCGTCCCTGTTGCGAAAATGAATCGTTGTTTAACGACCTGTATGAGCGTCGTCATATTCTTAGCAATTTCCTTTTTCCATTTCAAATTAAAGCCCAATTCCACACAACAAATAACAAACTCTGTCCCTCGAAGACTTCCAAGACTTTTTACACAAGTCTCGTAGAGTGCCTCTACCAATGGCTATGATCGGTTCATTAGCACCACCAAATTTGTTAACACATTTGATGCCGACCATGTTGTAGCCGCTTCTGTTGTTGTTGTTATTTGTTACCCGTTTAACAATAGTTACAACAAGAAAAATACAGTTATTTTATAACAATGCAAAGAGAAAAACGCTCATCGTCATACCAGGCACGTCAATGAAAATGACAGACGTAAACAGACTGAAATAGAGTCAAGTAGACCTACATACAATACCCCCTACATACAGGGGGTATGGAGCGTGAGCAATACTACCAGACACTACGTATTTATTTGCCGAACAATAGGGTACCTTTCTATGCATAAATTATTTGGATGTTATGAAGCTGAGGAAACCCCTTATGGATACTGATTATTGTGTGTGATGTGTTCCAAAAAAATACAGAAAATCGTGACTTTTTTCCCTCCAATATTTTTTTTTGAAAACCCCCGAAACGAGATGAGTTCACTGAACGCGATAAAAATGCAAAATGCAACAACTTTCAATACAAAAATTATTGTAAAAAGTAACAGCAACAAAAAAAAAGAATAAAATACGAAAAATTGAAAATGAAAACGACGTTTAAAAAAAATCGTCAAAAGGCAGTCAAACAAAAAAATGCAGCAACAACAACACAATCCACGGAGAAGACAATTATTTGCGGCAGCACACACGTAAAACAGCGTAATGAAGTTAGGCGCTCTTGATCAATGGAACAGTGGGGGGATTTTTTTTTTGGGAGCATTTTACCTTAACAGGCCTTCAATGGATAGAAGTCCCCGATCAGATCTTCTATAGGTAGAATACCCTTAAAGGGGTTTCTGTTGATAGAAGCACCTTGCAGGTATTCTATTGTTTGAAGCCCTTGAAAGAGGGGTTCTATTAGTAAAATATCCTTAAAGGGTGTCTCTGCAGAAAGTAGACCTTTAACATGCCATATAGGTACATGAGACCCTTTATCGCTAGAAAGCCCTTAATAGGTCTTCTATGACTAGAGGGCCCTTGACAGGTCTTCTGTGGCTGGAGGACCCTTTACAGGTAGCCTTGACAGGTCTTCTATGGGGGAAGAACCTTACCAGGTCTTCTATGGCTAGAGGGGCCTTAAGAGGTCTTCTATAATTAGAAGACATTTGGCAGATCTTCTGTAGCTAGAAGACCCTTGACAGGTCTTCTATAGCTTGAAGACCCTTGGCAGATCTTCAGTAGCTAGAAGACCCTTGGCAGATCTTAAAGAGCCTTGAAATGGTTTTCTATGGGGAAAGAACCTTACCAGATTTTCAATGGATTGGAGACCATTTAAAGGTCTTCTATGACTAGAAGCTAGAAGACCCTTGACAGGTCTTCTGTGGGGAAAGAACCTCACCAAATATTGTATGGATAGGAAACCGTTTGCAGGACAGGTGCTCTATGCCTTGAAAGCCCTTGACAGGTCTTCTATGGCTAGAAGACACTTAATACGTCTTCTACGGATTGAAGACCTTTGACAGATCTTCTATGACTAGAAGACTCTAACAGGTCTTCTATGGCTAGATAACATTTTGATAAGTCTTCTAGGGCTAGAAGATCCTGGTAGGTCTTCTAGGGGTAAAAGGTCTCCAATTGTTAGAAGACCCCAAGAAGGTCTTGTGTTGCTAGAAAGCCCCTGGCTGATCTTATATGGCTAGAAGACCCTTGACAGGTCTTTTATGACTAAAAGTCTCTTGGAAGGTCTTTTAGGGATTGAAGACCTTTGGCAGGTCTTGGAGGCCCTGGACAGGTCTTCTGTGACACAAAAACCCTTGAAAGACCTTCTAGGGATAGAAGACCCTTGGTAGGTCTTCTAAGGCTAAAATACCTTTGACAGGTCTTTTGGCTGGAAGACCCTTGACAGATATTATATGGCTAGACGACCCTTAATAGGTCTTCTATGGCCAGAAGATTTTTGGCAGGTCTTTTTGAATAGAAGACCCTTAAAAGGTCTCCTTTGTTTAGAAGACCCTGGACAGATATACTATGTATAGAAGACTCTTGATGGATATTTTTTGAATAGAAGACTCTCAAAAGGTCTTTTATGGCTAGAAGACCCTTGACAATTCTTCTATGGCTAGAAGACCCTTAAAATGTCTTCTATGGCTTGAAGACCCTTGACAATTCTTCTATGGCTAGAAAACCATTGACAGGGGTTCTATGGCTAGAAGACCCTTAACGTGTCTTTCTTGAATAGAAGAACCTTAAAAGGTCTTCTATTGCTTGGAGACCCTTGACAGGTCTTCTATGGCTTTTTTCCATTTATATTAATTTTTTTCCATTTTCCTCCCACTGTGCCACCATCTACTTAGCCATGCGACGATACCCAACAACAAAGTTGAAAAAAAAACGCTGACGGTGATGGCGATGATGATGAAAAAGTGGGCCAAAGAGATTAAATGTATGTACAAATACTGGGGGGCTACATAAGCTCAGACGCTAATATATAACTATCGAAACACATACATACACACACACACCCATTGGGAGGAGGAGGTTACCCATCCACGGTGGGGCCATTATTACTCACCACGGTAACCCAAAGATCATGTTTCAGCCAACTAAAACAAAAACCCTCCAAAAGCAATTTGTTACTCTCGGGCTCATTGCTGCGGCATGAGTGTGGTTATATGTATGTATGTATGTCCATATGTCTTTTGTAGCTGTGGCTACACGAATTGAGTACGTGCTGACGATGTTGTTGTTACATTTTTCAGAGAATTGTAAAACAATTTTTCTTATTTTCGGTTGTCGGCATTTGCCAGTTGCCAAGCCAGCCAAGGTACACGTAACATAAATCTCCCCAAAAATGCTGCTCTTTTTCCATTTCTTCCTCTTCGTTTTCCTTCTTCTTCTGCTTCTTGGGAGTATTTTTTATTCGTTATTTTGGCAATTGACCAAGTACCTACCTAGCTACCCGAAAAAAATAAAGCAAACCCATTTTTTTCTCTGGCTTAATGTTGCACATTATGACCGGATTTTTTTGCGGGGCGCTACGTCGTAATCATGGTAACCAACCAAAGAAAAGAAGCGAAACAAAACAAAACAAAACACTTTTTGGCATTTACATTTTATTGACATTTAAGCGTTTCACCTGGCTGAACCTTAAGGCTGTTTGTCGGCAGCAAAACTGTTAAACTGCCTGCCTTTCCTTTGCAGCAGCAATGAAATTATAGTATTTTGTCTACCGGCAGGTCTACCCCGTACTCCCCGTGGCCCCCTTCGGAGGAAACAATGATGTTATTTTGCAAATTTTGTTATTGTTTCTTATTTTTGGTTTTCATTTACAATAAGAAGTGTCGGACATAAAAACTATTTACCAACCGGGCGGACCTACCCAGTATGTAATTACCGCATAGAAATAAATTCGAAATGCGGTTTCCGACAAAGGTTATAGGGTTTTAGAGGAAACTCACAATGGAGATCTGAACTATAATTGGAAAGATATTTTTAACGGTTATTTTTCCGAAGGTCTCTGGATGTTGCACCCGATTGAAAAAACTACTGGAGTCTGGGATTTGATATAAATCAAGACCACGGAATTCTATGCGAACGGACCACGGAATTCTACAGCGTGAGATGAAAAAACTGCAACCAATTTCAGACTGTTGTCATTTCCAAGTTACTCGTCCAACAGCTATTAAAATTATTCCAGTAATAGCTCATTATATGCTTTACAGGCGTACAAAAGCATTTTGGTGAGAATTTTCCAGAAAAAAAGTTATTCGTGATGTAATTCAAGCCGGATAGTGTGATTTCTTTATATTTGGCTGGAAACCCTCAAGTTGCTATCGTTAGAGCACTGCAGCATTTAAATGTGAATAAATCGTTTGTGTCTCGTACCATCGCTGGTTACCATGATACTGGTAGCGTAGCTCGAAGTCAAGGAAGTGGATGGAAGAAAATAGCAACATCAGCAGAAATTGTTGGAAAAGTAAAGAAGCGATTTGATCCAAACCCGCATCGCAGTGGCCGAAAATGGCTCGTGAGCTGAATATATCGCAATATTCCATTCGGCAAATATTGAAAAACGAGCTCGGGGTAAAGCCATTGAAATTCCAAAAAGTGCAAGAACTTACACCGCAACAGAAAGAAAATTGACCCAAAAGAGCTAAAGAGTTGTGTCGCTTGGCCTAAAGGGGTGAACTGCCGAATTTGGTTTCCTCCGATGAGAAAATATTCGTTGTCCAGCAGTTTGTAAACAAACAAAATTATCGTGTTTGCCTGCCAAAGAGGTCAGCTGAAAATGTGCACCTTCGGTTGGCCACCAGAACTCAAGTGCCGTCCATGGTGATGGTGTGGGCTGACATAACAGCCCATGGTCCCTCTCCGCTCGTATTAATCGACCGTTGCATCAGAATAAATGCCGAATATTATTGCGAAAATATACTTGAGGGTGTATTAAAGCCTTGGGCATGCAAACATTTTGGACGCAGACCCTGGACATCCCAACAGGACTCAGCAGCATCGCACTCAGCACGCGCCACCCAAGAATGGTTACAAAATGAGGTTCCTCGCTTCTTTTTCAGCGCACAATGGCTACCAAAATCTCCGGATACCAATCCGTTGGACTATTGTGTCTGGAGTATTTTGGAAAGCAAGGTTGTCACTAAAAAATACCAAAGTGTCGATCACCTCAAGCAAGCGCTTCGTCGGGAATGGGCCAAAATACCGCAGATCAACATTCGGGCAGGGTGTGACGGTTTCATTGGCCGTTTAAAGGCCAAAATTCGTGCCAAAGGTGACCAATTCGAACAAATCTAAACTTATTCTCAAATTTTATGCAATTTCCGACCTTTTTTGCTTTCATTGAATAAAATTAAAAAAAGAAAAAAATGATGGCGTTTGACTTTGTTGCAGTTTTATATCTCACCCTGTACGTATATCAACAGTGAAATCCACTACCACTTAGGACATTTGTACGCTCATAGTACGCATTTCCAAAACCACCTCTCAACGAGTGACATTGATATCAAATGGCAGGATTTCAGCTCTATTTCTTCACTCAATGCCAAATTAAGTACTTCTAAGAACTTTTCGTACGTTTATAGTATGCATTTCCAAAACCACCTCCATATTTAAACTCCAGATACCAACAAAAACCTCAATATTAAATTTGAAGATTCCAGACCTGCGCTTTTACCCAATACCAAATTTAGTACCATTCAGTAATTTTCGTTTAATTATATTCAGTGCTGTCGTATAATAATATACCGAGTTCCGAAACTATCTTCATATATCCAGGATACACATAAAAAACGACCCTTGTACCAAATTTTCGATATCAAATTCTTTCTGTTCACCCAATACAAAATTGCTCAAAATATCGTACTATTGAGTACGTTTCGTACACATACAGTACACATTTTCCAAACCACTCCCATCTCTCAATTCCCGATACCAACAGAGATTTCAAATCAAATTTGAGGATTCCAGTTCTATTCCTGCATCAAATACCAAATATAGTCCTATTTAGTACTCTTTGTACAATTATAGTACACATTTCCGAAACCACCTCCATATGTCAAAGCTACACATGAACAACGGCTACAATACCAAACCTTAGATTTCAAGCACTATCTGTTCACCCAATACCAAATTGTAATGAATTTAGTACTATATTGTACTTTTCATACAATTATAGGACACATTTTCAAGACCGCCTCCATATCTTAACCATAGACAACAATATAATATATCACGATTTCAGCACTATACTTCAGCTAATAGCAAATTCTATCTAAACCATAGACAACAATATCACATATCACGATTTCAGCACTATACTTCAGCTAATAGCAAATTCAGTACCATTTAGTAGTTTTCGTACAAATGTGGGACACATTTTCAAAACCACATCCATAACTAAATTCCAGACACCAAGAGAGACCTCAATATCAAATTTAAGGAATCCAGACCTATGCCTTTACCCAATACTAAATTTAGTACCTCTTAGCACTTTTCGAACATTTATAGTACACATTTCCAACACCACCTTCATAGCTTAATCACAGACACCAACAGTGGGCATCGATATCGAATTGCAGGATTTCAGCTCTATTCCTTCACACAATACCAAATATAGAACTATTTAGTACTTTTCGTAAAATTATAGCACCCATTTCCAAAACCAACTCCATATCTAAATTTCAGATATCAACAGAGACCTTTAATATTAAATTCGAGGATTCTAGGCTTATCCCTTTACCCAACACCAAATTTAGTACCATTTAGTACTTTTCGTACAAATCTCAAACACAAACACCATAAGTAATCTAAATATCAAATTTCATAATTTTATCTCTATCCCTTCCCCCAAAACCATATTTCGTACAATTTAGTACTTTTTGTACAATTCTTATATACACTTTCAAAACCAGATACCAATTATCTATCTGTTCACACAATACCAAATTGTACCAAATATGGTACTATATTGTACTTTTCGTGCACTTGTAGTACATATTTCCAAAAGCAAATCTTTATCACAAACCTATCACCAACAGAAACCCCAACAAAAAATTTCAAAATTCCAGATTCATCTGTTCACATTAAACCAAGCAGTTTCAAATTTATTACAGTTCGCACAATTAGTACACATTTGCAAAACCACCCTCTCATATCGAACTTACTTTCCAACCTTGATTCACATACCAAACCGTTCACCGTTCACATGATACCAAATTTTACCATTTTATATTTTAAGTACCAGTTTAGAATTTTTCGTAACCTTTAAGTCGAATTACCAAATAGCCATAGGCACTCCATCAACGGCTTTCAAAATTTAATATTCTTCTTCCAATATGTGGTATTTTGATGATTTTTGCGACATTATGTACCGGAATTGTTTCAAAATTAATATTTAAAGTTCGTAATAGATACTACAGCATAAAACATGGGCCGTGTAGGTCCACGTCTTCGTATAGCCCCCAAATAACGGTACCCACCGATATTCGGTATTTTGATGATTTTAGCGACACTTTTTCCAGAATTGTTTCAATTTTCGTATTTGAAGTTCGTAATGGATACTACATCCTAAGACAAAAAATGAGCCATGTAGGTCCACGTCTTCGTATAGCCCCCATATAACGGTACCTCCCGATATTGGGTATTTTGATGATTTTAGAGACGTTATTCACCGGAATTGTTTCAAATTTAGTATTTGAAGTTCGTAATGAATACTACAGCCTATGCCAGAAAATTCTCTGTGCAGGTCCACGTCTTCGTATAGTCCCCATACAACGGAACCCCCAATATTCGGCATTTTGATGATTTTAGCGACATTATTTACCGGAATTATTTCAAATTTTGTAATTGAAGTTCGTAATGGATACTACAGCCTATGACAGAAAATTGTCTGGGGAGGTCCATTTATAACCCCCAAGGTACCTCCCTATATTCGGTATTTTGATGATTTTAGGTACATTATAAACAGATTTTTTCAAGTTTTGCATTTGAATATTGTAATAGCTTGTGACAAAAGTGGCCTATGCACTATCCACGACGTATTAAAGATCCTAATATACGGCAACATTCGGTATTTTTAAGATTTGAACAAAATTTTTTAACGGATTTTATTTTATTTTTTTTTTGAAAATTGTTAAATTTATTATTATTATTATTATTATTATTATTTATTCAGTTATTTATCTACTCTCTTATATATTAGATATTAACCCTCTGTTGAGAAGTTTCGTCATGAAATTTATCGAACTTTATTAGTTTAAATATTATTATTTCTTTTTCTTTCTTTGAGAGCTATCGTCTTCATTAACCATCTATTCCGGGTAGCGAACATATTCCCATCGAGGTGAAATTTACTAAAAACGAATTTCTTCCAACTATATATTGGATTTAAAACATTTACCACGATCATGATATTCTCTATAACCTAATTTCTCGACTACCCCATCGAATACATCCCGTGACCATAAGCAGCTGTTGTTGATCTGCACCCAAAGTGTATCAATATGTTTGTGTAATATGAACCTTCTATTTACTCAATTGAAAAATAGCTAGCTTGTTTTAAACTATCTCTCTCGCTACAATGCCGGCTAATGACCGTTGTCACAGCTATTTAATAAACGTGCAAAATTTTGTGCCATAAACCATACAACTACATATATAATTGTCTTTTCTTGTTGTTGTTGTTTTGTTGGTTTTTAGCGTCACATTATTTATTATTGTTGTGTTGTTTTCTGGCCTGCTTCTTTTTCCACGTTTTTTTTCTTAGTTTTTTTTTTCTACATACAAACACTTTGTAAACCGCATTTTGACCCAGTCAAATCAATTAAGACTTAAATACGATGACGATTAAGTTGCTGCAGTAGTACTCTGCTACTCTTGGACAGAGTCCAAGTGTAGTTTGCAGTTTTCAATTGGGATTCCAGTGATTGGAAAGAGGGAGACATGGACAAAATAAATGTTAAACGTCATTACCGATAACAGCTGTTCAAGGGCTGTTATTAACAGCTATTTTCTCTTAAGTATGCAATAGATAAGAGAAAACTGTAAGTTCTCTCTAATTTCTGTTAATAACAGATGGCATTTGGTGATAAAGGGTGACCCAAAACGGGTGTACACAAATAAAATTTAATAGATTTTTGAATTATGGGTATTATATTTGAAAGAGTAACTATTTTCAATGGACTATTATATAGATTTAAAGATATTGTCACATTGGCGCCCAATCGCAGAATTCAAATATTTATTTAATTTACAACACTGTGCGACAAAATTCAATTAAATGTTTACAGGAAAAAATCCAGTAGATTATAAAAGTAGGGCTAAAAATAAAAAACGGTGTTTTGTAAGTTTACGGTGTAAGCGAAATAGAGGGGCAAAATTCTCCCTCTTCCAAATTTTCAGATTAAGATCCCTTGGAAACCGGATATTTTTGGCATGTAGTGTCTTCGGCAATATTACCAACATTAACATTTTCGATCAAAATAATAGTAGTATTGTTATCCGTAATATTTCCTAAGATAATTTATGATATATAAGAGTAGTGAAATAACTGAATATAGGGAGGTACCGTTGTATGCGGGCTATACCAAGACCTGGAGCTGCATGGACAATTTTCTCTCACAGGCTGTAGTACCTATTAGGAACTTCAAATACGGCATCTCAAACAATTTCGGTGAATATTGTACCTAAAATCGTCAAAATGCCGAATATAGGAAGGTACTGATATATGGGGCCTATACGAAGGCCTGGACCTGCATAGACTATAGTACCCATTAACAATTTTAAATACGATATTTTGAAATAACTCCTGTGAATAATGTCGCTAAAATCATCAAAAAAAAACTGAATATTGGGAGATACCGTGTTATGGAGGCTATAGGCCTGTATAGACAATATTCTGGTACAGACTGTAGTACCCATTACAAAGTGCAAGTACGAAATTTGAAACAACTACGGTAAATAATGTCTCTAAGATCGTCAAAATATCATACCCCCTGTTGTATGTGGGTTATACGATATCGTGGTCCCATATAGGCATTTTGCTTCCAGAGGGTAAAGTGCTTAGAACGAAAGAAAGACAATTTCATTAAAAACTGTAGCCAAAATCTTCAAAATACTGAACTCTTTTGTGGATTTTCAGATAATTGCAGCCATAATTTTAATTTTTTTTTTTAAATTTTATTCAATGAAAACAAAAAATGTCGGAAATAGCATCAAATTTTAGAATAAGCTTAGATTTGTTCGAATTGGTCAACTTTGGCCCGAATTATTGTCTTCAAACGGCTCTGCAATTTGCTATTTTTTAGTGCCAACCTTGCTTTCCAAAATACGCTAGACACAATAGTCCAACGGATTGGTATCCGGAGATTTTGGTGGCCATTGTGCGCTTGAAATGAAGCGAGGAAGCTCATTTGTAATCATTCTTGGATGGCGCGTGTTGAGTGCGATGGTGCTGAGTCCTATTGGAATGTCCAAGGTCTGCGGCCAAAATTTTCGCGATAATATTCGGCATTTATTCTGAGCGGAGAGCTACTATCGGTCGGACTATCGGAGTTCTGGTGGCCAAGCGAAAGTGCATATTTTGGCTGACCTCTTTGGCAAGTAAACACGATCATTTTGTTTGTTTACAAACTGCTGGACGAATGTTTTCTCATCAGAAAACCAAATTCGGCAGTTCACCACTTTCGGCCAAGCGAAGATCTCTTTTGAGTCTATTTTCTTTCTGTTGCGGTGGAAGTTCTTGTACTTTTTGGAATTTCAATGGCTTTACTCCGAGGTCATTTTTCAATATTTGCCGAATGGAATATTGCGATACGTTCAGCTCTCTAGCCATTTTTCAGCCACTGCGACGCTTCTTACTTTTTGAACCATTTCTGCTGATGTTGCTGTTTTCTTCCGTCCACTTCCTTGACGTCGAGCTACGCTACCAGTATCACAGTAGGGAGCGATGGTACGAGACACAAACGACTTATTCACATTTAATCGCTGGAGTGCTCTAAAGATAGCCACTTGTGGTTTTCCAGCCAAATATAAAGAAATCACACTATCACGCTTGAATCACGAATATTTTTTTTTTTCTGGAAAATTTTCAACAAAATGCTTTTGTACGCTTGTAAACAATACAATGAGCTGTCACTGGAATAATTTTAACAGCTGTCGGACGAGTGGCTTGGAAATGGTAGCAGTCTGAAGTTGGTTGCAGATTTTTCATCTCACACTACGTGATATACCGGTCCAAAATTTTGCAAAGATTATGCTAAAATTGGGCTAATCGTCAACCATTCCAGCCGCAATCCCGGTCGACATTTGCATGAAAAGTCTCCTAACATTAAATTATATGGACCATATTATCAATTCAAGTAATTATTTCATACGTTTAACAAGTTTTCTTTTTTTATTTTTTAACTATCCTATAGCTCTTAAAAATAACAATTTACTTGTTTCAAATCAAATGAATATCATGTTTCATTGATTCTCTAAACTTCCTCAAGAAGTAGAGCTTTTTTGTGGCACACTTGGAAATAGTCTTAGGTCTTCCCTGGGTTTTCTTACGACAAAGCTTTCATGAGTAATAATGATGCTTTTATAAACTCTTAATTATGTAGTTCTCTTTAAACTTTTTAAAGAGAACTGCAACATCAATTTACTTAAGAGAATTTCTCTTTAACTTTTTTTAATTCTCTTAAAAATCGACCAAATAACTAGTCATATAAAAAAAGCAGAGGCTCAAACATCTCTGCCGCGTCGATGTTAACGGACACGCAAGCGTCGACGACGACCATAATAACAACAATTTAACACGATAATGCTATTATTTTCCATTACGATCTTGAACAAGCCGCTCGCCAACTAATCAACGTAACTCACGTCGTTCATCGTTTTGAACAAATGTTCTGCCATGCCGTGCCATTCATTTGTTTATCGTTGATATTGTATTTGTTGTTAATTTAGCAGCTGTTTTGTTGTTGTCAACGTTGTTGTTGTTTTTGTTATGTACTTCTTGGTATTCTTGTTGTTTTTGTTATTATAATTAAGATTATAATGTTATTGTGTAATAATTGTTTATTGCAAAATTGTTTTTTCTTACAATTGCCTTTTTCTGTGTTTCTCTCTCTGCTCTTTTCCCTCTCTCTCACTCACTCTCTCGCTGCAATTGCAGTCCATATGGGAAAGAACTTTATTAATTGTGTGTTTTTTGTTGAATGGATAGATTGTGTTGAGTGTTTTTATTATTTGTTAACTTGTTTTGTTGATATTTGTTATTGTTTTTAATGCAAAATTATTGTATTGTTATTGTTTACGTACGGAATTATAATAATTTGTAAATTGTAATTAAAAAAAAACAAATAAAAAAGTTGTAAGTTCGGTCGGACTGAACTTTGAATACCCTCCGACGACTTCTACGAAGTCGTGGACAGACATATTTCAGTCTTAGTCTGCAGTATCCATTACGAACTTCAAATACCAAATTTGAAACAATTCCGGTAAATAATGTCGCTAAAATTATCAAAATACCGAATATCGGGAGGTACCGTTATATGGGAGCTATACAAAGACGTTGACCTGCACAGACAATTTTCTGTCTTAGGCTGTAGTATGCATGGCGAACTTCAAATATCAAATTTGAAACAATTCCGGTGAAGAATGTCGCTAGAATCATAAAAATGCCGAATATCGCGAGGAAGCGGAAGCGTATATGGGGGCTATACCAAAACGTGGACCTATATGGCCAATTTTCAATACCAAAAGTTCTGCAGACACAACATACATTTGAGTAAAATTTTATCAATCTACTTCATTTCGTTCGGAAGCTAGTGTGATTTCCACAGACGGACGGGCATCGCTAAATCGACATAGAATTTTATGCTGATCATGAATATATATACCTTGTGGGGTCTAAAATGTATATTTCGAGGTGTTACAAACGGAATGACAAACTTAACATACCCACCATACTATGGTGGAGGATATAATAATACTCAAGACGTAGGCTGAATTTGAAAAGGTGTTGGTACGCAGGGGGCATGTTTGAAATTGTAGAGTCTGAAATCAGGAGACCATTTTATTGGGATGCCTTTATAAACTGTCGACCTTGTATAGGTACCCATATTGATAATTTTCTGAAAGGGGACAATTATAATCTGTCTATGTCACATTAACAGACTGATTATGGGCCACCCTAGTAACATTACTGGGTCTGGAAACTTTGTATAGCCAAATAAAGTTTTGGCAAAATGATTTACCTTTATTGGCCCAAATTAGGAATTTTCAGTTCCCAGTAGAAAAATACCCCCATAAAACAAATTTACTCGATATGACACATTTCCACTACCACCGAAGTTCGAGAGATTTAGAATTATCCCAGTCAATTTTAAAAACTTTGTTAAAGAGTAAAAAAAATTATATCTAATTATTGGTATATATGTATATTTTATATAGAAACCCATAGTGTCTGGTTTAGATCATATCATATGAAGGACCATTATAAAAATGTTGACCTGAGAACCCCAAAACCTTCTACATAATCGAATAACCATGCGCTTCGACCCTAACATGGAATTTTCCACCTCCCAGCTATTGCACTGCATTAGTCACTCATTGATCGTAGCAGACGTCTAACGTTGTTGTGTCTCCCACCCAGTTCTATTCACGTGACCTTGAGATGACGACTTTTGGTGCTGCTACATCTGCTGTCTGCTAAGGCAGAATTACAGCAAAAAG
Source organism: Musca domestica (assembly GCF_030504385.1). Classification (NCBI taxonomy): domain Eukaryota; kingdom Metazoa; phylum Arthropoda; class Insecta; order Diptera; family Muscidae; genus Musca; species Musca domestica. The sequence goes on along the minus strand of NW_026712219.1, from coordinate 16,043,736 downwards.
AATGTTGGTATTTGTTTATTTTGTTTTAAAGGTGATCGTTGTTTACAAAAATCGTCTTCATTGTTTTGATGAGAATAACAAAACGATAAAATTACCAGTTCGAGGTTTCGAATGTAAAATACCCAAATAATTTTGTTGTTTTAACGTTTCCTCAATATGCCATGGTTTTGTTATTGTTCTCGTTTACAAGGTTTGTCAATTTAAATAAAAATAAAACAAATTAATGAAATTGATATATTTTAAAGGATGCAGCTCTTTTACCGTTGCAGGTGTTCTATTGAGAGAAGGTATTCTACAGGTATTTGTTTATATTCTAGAAATAGAAGAGATCTGTATATTTTCTACAAATAGTAGATCCTCTGACAGTCTTCCCCTTATTTTTTATAAAGAGTAGATCCTCTGATAGTGTTCTATACATATGAGCCCTTTTAGAGGTCTTCCATAGAAAAAATATTCAAAAGCATTTCTATTAAGAGAAGACCCAGTAGAGTTTTTTTGTAGCTGAAAAGGGAACAACTCTAGTTCAGTAAAAACTCTTCCATTTTTTCGAGGTAGTTATTTTTACCCTGATTCCGGGAAGCTATCCTTTCTTGGAGGACGGGCCCGGGACCCCAGATTTATGACCCGAACGTCTGGGACCCGGACTGTACCCGGAAGGACTTACCCGAAAAAATAGATGCAACAACATTAGAGGACCTCTAGAGCAGTCAATGTCTAAAGAAGATATTTAAATAAAAACATAAATAACCAAGTAATCTTAAAGGTCTTCTACATCACTCGAAGTTCTCTTTTGGACAGAAGTCCTACGGGATGAGATGAAAAAACTGCAACCAACTTCAGACGTTGGCCAGCAGTTTGTAAACAAACCAAATGATCGTGTTTACTTGCCAAAGAGGTCAGCTGAAAACGTGCACCTTCGGTTGGCCACCAGAACTCAAGCGCCGACCATGATGATGGTGTGGGCCGCCATGACAGCCGATGGTCACTCTCAGCTCGTATTAATCGACCGTGGTATCAGAATAAATGCCGAATATTATCGCGAAAATATTCTGGAGGGTGTATTAAAACCTTGGGCACGCAAACATTTTGGCCGCAGACCTTGGACATTCCAACAGGACTCAGTACCATCGCACTCAGCACGCGCCACCCATGAATGATTACAAAATGAAGTTCCTCGCTTCCTTTCCAGCACACAATGGCCAACAAAATCTCCGAATACCAATCCGTTGCACTATTGTATCTAGAGTATTTTGGAAATCAAGGCTGGCACTAAAAAATACCAATGTGTCGATCACCTCAAGGAAGCACTTCGCCGGGAATGGGCCAAAATACCGCAGAGCAGTTTTTTATCTCACCCTGTATTCGGGCAGTTTTTTTTTATCTCATCCTGTATAGTTCTATATAAAAATGCTATCTTTGCAGATTTTTATATCCTATTCCATACTGTGGTCAGGGACGTATACTGAGGGGTTCTACAGCTTCTTTACCGAGTATCTAGAGCGGTGAGCAGTGTATTCCCGCTACATTCTATAGATCTAGGGGTGTACACTCAAGATTTTGTTAATTACAAACTCTGGTATTGTTTTGAAATTTTGAATGTCCGATCTTTGAGGGTTCGTATGTTGTTTTGTATCGCTTTATTTATCAAACAATATTTATTTTTTCATATCGCCATAAATTCTAAGAATTTTCATAAGATATTTACAAGAAAAACAACCGATCATAACAACAATTTCTAATTGCATTGCTTCGCACGATAATTTTATTTGTGAAAATGTGATAAACATATTTATGTGAGTGTATTTGTGTGTAAATAAATCGATTCGAATTCATGTGTGGTCGGGGTGTAAATCGTAAACATATTTACATTCCTTAGCTTTTGTGATCGCTGTGTGACGCTGGCAACAGCGTCACTTGTTGTTTTTGGGTTACAAAACATTTCCGCGTATGGCTGGCTGGCAGGCTGGCTGGCTGGTTGGCGGACTGTCAGAAAAAGCCAAGTGTTGTTTTTGATTGGCCAGCGAATTGTGGGCTCGTCTACTTGTCTGATCGCACGTCTGGGGAGGAATATGGTTTTGGCTTTAGTAAAAAATGAAAACGTTGGCGGCGGCATAGACCGCCAGACATTTGTTGTTTTCGCATTTGCTGTTGTTGTTGTTATGATTATTGTACATTTAATGAACTTGTTTTTGTTTACGATATTCAGTGGCAATTTACCCTCCCACACACACACACCCAACACCCCTCGATTTGTTTGGTTTAAAAATTCAAGGTAACAGCTTTTTTGGGATGGAGGGCTTTTTACAGAGTTTGACACATTTAATCACATACACGTGCTTACAAACTTTGTCTTTGTCGAGTTAATAATATTAACATATTTAATTGTTTAATTTAATTCAAGAAATTTTTGGGCTATAAATAGAATGGGGGATATTTACAAATGGAATATCGTAAGATTTTTGATGGTTTCGTTGATCTGTATGGGACGCATATTATCAATGGAAATTAGATTCATTAGTCACACATATTTATAATCTAGGAAAAGTGCCTGCTACTGCCTCAGCGGAAGCTAACAATACGTATTTAAAATTGTTCCGATATTTGGAACTTATATTTATAATTAGAGACCAGACAAGACCTGCTCAAGTTCGAGCAGGACAACCCGTGGGTGTAGAAAAACAACTAGTACCAGAAGGTCAAAGGTTGGGCGTGGCCGACTACATGATACCATATACCACTTCGCGTCTTTATCAGAGCTCCCATAAAAAAAATTGATTTTAAGCATTTATGTGAAGTAGATAATACCGACTATGAACCAAATAACATTGCTGTATAGTGCATGGTATGACTTCGATGAGGATTATATTAAAAATATTTAATGGAGAAACAGATATACCGGACCGAGTTTTAGCGAATAGTAAAATTCGGTTGAATATGAAACAAGTAAAAAAACATTAAGTTCGGCCGGGCCAAACTTTTAATACCCTCCACCTTAGGGTAAAAGAAACATTAGAAGAAATGTGGCAAAAACCATTAAAATGCCGAATATCGGGAGGTACCGTTATATGGGGGCTACACCAAAACGTGGACCTATAATTACAATGTTTCACCACACGGACCCATTATGACCCACAAATACCAATTTTTAGACAAATCAGTGAAAAAATGTGGCATCAAAATACCGAATATCGGGAGGTACCGTTATAATATGGGGGATATATCAAATCATGGACCCATCCATGCAATGTTTCGCCACAGAAGCTGGAAGCCAATTTTCAGACAAATCCGTGAAAAAAGGTTGCAAAAATCATCAAATTACCGAATATCGGGAGGTACCGTTATATGGGGGGCTATACCAAAACGTGGACCTATAATTAAAATGTTTCGCCACATGAACTAGGACCCATTATGACCCACAAATACCAATTTTTAGACAAATCCGTGAAAAAATGTGGCAAAAAAACTAAAATACCGAATATCGGGAGGTACCTTTATATGGGGACTATACCACAACGTGGACCTATACATGCAATATTTTGCCACACGCTCAGGGACCCGTTATGAACTACAAATACCAATTTCCAGACAAATCCGTGAAAAAATGTGGCATAAGTCATCAAAATACCGAATATCGGGAGGTACCGTTATATGGGGGCTATACCAGAACGTGGACCGATATATCTCATTTTCAATACCAACCATCCTAGACACAATGCAAATAGCTCTGCTAAATTTTGGCGCTCTACGTCAAATAATGTGGGCTGTATGTGATTTCAACAGACAGACAGACGGACATCGTTAAATCGACTTAGAATTTTATGCTGATTATGAATATATATACTTTATGGGGTCTACGACGAATATTTAAGGATGTTACAAACGGAATGACAAAGTTAATATACCCTCCTTTCCAAGGTGGAGGTTATAAAAATCTATTCGATTTGGGCTGATATTACATATATGGTAAGCAATAACCATAAAATCGGATGGTACAAAAAAACCTGAAATCGGATAATGATATATATGGGAGCTAGATCTAAATCTGAGCCGATCTTGACAAAAAGTTGCAAATATTTATTTCTGAGATGTATCTGATATCTGGTACCAAATATCATTCTTGTGGAGTGCATATTATGCATGTGAGGGACTTAAAACCCTAAATCGTTTGATCCGATATATATGGGAGCTATAACTATTTCAAAACCGATTTTCTTCAAATTTGATGTACTTAGGTCATTTGGAGCGATATTGGCCATTTGGAGTACAATTAACCCGAAATCGGTTGAGGATATATATGGGAGCTATATCTAAATTAGGACTGATTCTCCACAATTTCAATAGGGTTCGCCCTTGGGCCGAACAAATATATTTTGGAAAATTTCATCTCAATCGGATAATAAATGTGATCTGCGACCGACAGATATGCATAAATCGACTCTGATTCTATGAATACCCTCAAAAGTAACTATGGGTCTATCTCTATGAGCAAAATCTACTCATTCGATGTTACTCGAATAAGAGAGAGAATGCTTGAATGTAAGAGTGAGGGAAAAATTCGCTCAAAATTCTATTGATGAAGAGTACTTTTTACTTTTTGTCATACTGTGGGTGTATGTGCTACAAAGGAAACAAATACATTGAAGAAAATTGCAAACCAGTCCAATAATTCTGCTGTTACACACAAGCATACCTAAATCAGCAAACAAAATATTTTTTTCCACTCGATTTCACTCTTAGAGTAGACTCTTATCATATTTCGAGTGTTTGGCCTCCCACTCTAATGTTTCAAACAGGAGTAAGAGGGAAATCCTTCCGCAAAAAATAAAAGAGTGGAAAGTAAATTTCGTATAAAACTTATACTCTTGCAGCACTGCAGCTCGCAATCAAGCTACACTCTCGAGCCAAAACGAGCAAATCTGTGCTCTTGTTTACACACCATCTTTTTGGAAATGCAAATATCGACCATTCTATGCAAGCCATTACTTCTGGTACCTTAAAATCTAAAATTCCGACATTGAAATCTTGGAAAATTTTGCTATTTTTTTGAACTTAGAACTTAAGTACAAATTTCGGAAAGTGACAGCTCTGACTGATCCCTCCAAAATAATGCTGTACAAAATTCTTTCGTGAGCGCTCCAGCATTTAAATGTGAATAAATTTTTTGTGTCTCGTACCATCGCTCGTTACCCTGATAATGGTAGCGTAGCCCGACGCCAGGGAAGTGGACGGAAGAAAAACGCAACATCAGCAGAAATGGTTCGAAAAGTAAAGAAGCGACATGATCGAAAACCGCGTCGCAGTGGCCGAAAAATGGCTCGTGAGCTGAATATATCGCAATATTCCATTCGGCAGATATTGAAAAATAAGCTCGGGCTAAAGCCATTGAAATTCCAAAAAGGGCAAGAACTTACCCCGCAACTGAAAGAAAATAGACTAAAAAGAGCTAAAGAGTTGCTTCGCTTGGTCGAAAGTGGTGAACTGCCGAATTTGGTTTTCTCCGCTTCGATCAGAAAACATTCGTTGTCCAGAAGTTTGTAAATGACAAACAAAATGATCGTGTTTACTTACCAAAGAGGTCAGCTGAAAATGTGCACCTACGGTATTAATCGACCGTGGCATCAGAATAAATGTCGAATATTATTGCGAAAATATTCTGGAGGTTGTATTAAGGCCTTGGACACGCAAACATTTTGGCCGCAGACCTTGGACATTCCAACAAGACTCAGCACCATCGTATTCAGCACGCGGCACCCAAGAATGGTTACAAAATGAGGTTCCTCGCTTCATTTTCAGCGCACAATGGCCACCAAAATCTCCGGATACTAATCTGTTGGACTATTGCGTCTGGAATCTTTTGGGAAATCAAGCTGGGCACTAAAAAATACCAATGTGTCGATCACCTCAAGCAAGCTCTTCGCCGGGAATGGGCCAAAATACCGCAGAGCAACATTCGGGCAGCGTGTGACGGTTTCATTTGTCGTTTGAAGGCCATAATTCTTGCCAAAGGTGACCAATTCGAACAAATCTAAACTTATTCTAAAATTTTATGCTATATCCGTCATTTTTTGCTTTCATTCAATAAAATTAAAAATAAAATTTAAAAAAATTATGGCGTTTGACTTTTTTGCAGTTTTTTATCGCACCCTGAATAGAAATGGATTCTAAGTTTTGAGTTACTCTTGATTTTTTTTATTCCAGAATTATGTCTCTGATGCTGAAAATTGTTCTTATGACTGATGGTTCCATTCAATAATTTTCTCGAAAATCGAAATAATGACTGATGAACCCTCGTGATCCTTCAGAATAATAGTAATTACAAATCTGCATCTAAAAGACTTGTTTAAGATCTTCAGATTTCCACTTGGTTGTGGCATTGTAACCTTCTGCACTGAACCTCTTCTTGGAAACCTGATTTATAAGATTTCTTCGAACGTCACCCCACCACTTGGCTATAGCCTTCATATTCGTTTTCTTCTTGCCATTGTCTATTCATGTTGATGGCTGGTTACTTGAAGTTATTATTTTTGTATTTATTATTTTTGTGTGCAGTTTATTTATTTAGTATTGTTGTTGTTGTTTTTGTTAGTTGAAGTTTTGTTTAACTTTAAGATCAGGCGATTTACTTGGTTGGAGCAATGGAACGGTGGGTTATTCATACGTGGTGTACTTGATTTTTTTTACTTTCAATGATTGGTGGTAAAGTAACAACAATAACATCAGCAACAGTACTGAAACCAGCTGAGCCGTTTTTTTTTTTTTTTTTTTTGTTCACAGGTTTTCAGTTTGCACAGATCACTTGCAAGTTAGGTATACAGGTTTGGTTTCGCATTTTTATCTTCTATGACATACTTTTATTTTCTATGGACGCCAAGTAACTGTTAGTTGTTAGATGGATGTTGTTTTGCCTGTATTTGGGATTTAAAAATTGAGTAATAATTTTGAAACCCAAAAACGATACACACGATTGTGGGAAAACAGACAGTCTGTAAATGAAACTTTGATTGGGCATTATTACGGCATAAAATTCAACGATTAGAGCTTTGATTCTCAAAAAAAAGTACAGGAATCACAGATATTGCTCCAATTGTCTTACAAAACAGATATTTCAATTTCCAATTATGGTTATATTTTGAAAATCCTTTGCTCTGATTGTCCTTGGAAAAAGTTTTCGAAATACGCTATCGCGTTTTCGACTCTAAGGTGCTTGAAAAAAACTATACTTGATAAATCCACGACTATGACCCTGATAGTCCTTTTTTAAAAAAATCCACAATTATCCTTTTTTAAAAATCCTTTGAAATATCATTCCAAAAAAATGCTGATTATGGCTTTGATAAATAATCACGATTTTAGCTTCAATTGTCCTAGTGAAATTATTCGAAAAATATCCATCAAAGATCAACAATTATGGCCCTGATTATCCTCGAAAAGACCTTCTAAAAATATTCTTTAAAAACATGCAATTGTAGTTCTGCTAGTGTCTAATAAAAATTCTTTTTCTTTAAAAATCCACGACTATGGCAACGATGGCCCTTTCAAGGAATTTTTAAAAAAAAACCACGACTATGGCAACGATAGTCCTTAAAAAAAAAATTATTTAAAAAATCCACGATTATGGCCACAATTTAAAAAATTCTTTAAAAAATCCACGACTACGGCAACGAACGGCCTTTCACAAAAATTCTTTAAAAATCCACGATTATGGGAACTTTCGAAAAATTCTTTAAAAATCCACGATTATGGCAACTTTCAAAAAATTCTTTAAAAATCCACGATTATGGCAACTTTCAAAAAATTCTTTAAAAATTCACGATTACGGCAACGATCGGTCTTTCAAAAAATTGTTTATAAATCCACGATTATGGCAACTTTCAAAAAATTCTTTAAAAATCCACGATTATGGCAACTTTCATAAAATTCTTTAAAAATCCACCATTATGGCAACTTTCAAAAAATTCTTTAAAAATCCACGATTATGGCAACTTTCAAAAAATTCTTTAAAAATCCACGATTACGGCAACGATCGGTCTTTCAAAAAATTGTTTATAAATCCACGATTATGGCAACTTTCAAAAAATTCTTTAAAAATCCACGATTATGGCAACTTTCAAAAAATTCTTTAAAAATCCACCATTATGGCAACTTTCAAAAAATTCTTTAAAAATCCACGATTATGGCAACTTTCAAAAAATTCTTTAAAAATCCACGATTACGGCAACGATCGGTCTTTCAAAAAATTGTTTATAAATCCACGATTATGGCAACTTTCAAAAAATTCTTTAAAAATCCACGATTATGGCAACTTTCAAAAAATTCTTTAAAAATCCACCATTATGGCAACTTTCAAAAAATTCTTTAAAAATCCACGATTATGGCAACTTTCAAAAAATTCTTTAAAAATCCACCATTATGGCAACTTTCAAAAAATTCTTTAAAAATCCACGATTATGGCAACTTTCAAAAAGTTTTTTAAAAATCCACGATTATGGCAACTTTCGAAAAATTCTTTAAAAATCCACGATTACGGCAACGATCGGTCTTTCAAAAAATTGTTTATAAATCCACGATTATGGCAACTTTCAAAAAATTCTTAAAAAATCCAAGATTATGGCCTTCTAAAAACATTTTTTCATAATACGCAATTGTGGTTCTGCTAGTCCCTAAAAATATTCTCAAAAATCAGCGGTTGTGGCTTGGATAATCCTTAGAAATTTTTATTTAAAAATCCACGACCATAGTTGTTTTGCTTTGATAGTCCTTCGAAAATATCCACGATTCTGTCACTGGTAATCCTTTGAAAGATTTCTTAAAAAAATCACGTTTATGGTTATGAAAGTTCCTTTAAAAGTATATTCTTTAAAAATGCACAAAATTTGGCGGAAGGGAGGGGGGTCGGTTAATCCTTCAAAAATGCCCCTGCCATTTATGAAAATGGTCCTATAAAAGAGGCTTCAAAAATATTCTTAAAAATCCAGGATTATTGGCTAAAATTCCGTCCATTTTTTTTGTTTTTATCAGAATCGAGGTTTGGATTTCTCTCAAAAAATATTTAAAAATCCACTTTAAGTTCTCTGATTGTCCTTGGAAATTCCTTCAAAACTTGTTCTTAAAAAATCCTGAATAATTCTCTAAAAGAGACTCCAATAAATAGCACAGATTTTTTTCCAAAAAAGAAACAAATTCAAATCAAATAGCCTCAAAATCACACATCATCACCGAACATGATTAACATTCTGTCCGTTGACTTTTGCAAAAAAACGGAATGAATTAATGAAATTTCTTCTAATAAAATTCCATTGTTTATAAATCAATTTCAAAAAAAAAAAAACAACAGAAACACGTTTTTTTCCCGTGTTACCCAATCGAAGCGGTGTTCCTCCCATTTGTGTGTATGTGTGCGCGTTGAACCCACAAATGCCGCACGTGTTTTATTTTCTAACGATGATTTTGTTGTTGTTCGATTATTTTATTTATTAATTTATTTATATTAAATAATCAGCTGATTTTCGATCAACGTCACAGACCTTGGGGGCATCACAGAACTCTGAACTAAATTTAAACTTTTGTTGTTGTTTATTAATCAGCTACTTTACTCTATCCCCAGTATGTGCTAATAAACATAAGAGCGAAAAATTGCCTTTAGAATCCAAAAGAATTTGTTGAAAAAAAAAAAATAAAATAAATTCAATTTATAAACAAGGTCAAATTTGCTTACTATCGCCATAATAACATAGTCATTCATCTATTGTGAATGTGTGTGTGTGTGTGAGTTTTTGTACGAAACCCAAATCATATCGCGTGAGCATTTTCTTATCTACAATGCAAAAATTGATCATCTGTTCTGGGCCATTGGTCAGTGGACTTATATAAAAGGGTGATAGGGTTCAAAATTATTTAATTGTTATAAGACCTTTAATCTTATTTTGTCATATTTAAGCCCTTCTTTAAAAATCAACGATTATGGCAACGAAAGTCCTTTAAAAAAATTCATAAAAAATCCACGATTACGGCAACGATACAATTCTTTAAAAATCCACGATTATGGCAACGATACAATTCTTTAAAAATCCACGATTATGACAATACAGTCCTTCCAAAAGAATCCTTTGAAAAAACCTCGATTATGGCAACGACAGATCTCTCAAAAAATTCTTTAAAAAATCCACGACTATGGTCACGATAGTTCTTTTAAAAAATTATTTCAAAAATTCAAGATTATGACAACGATAGTCCCTTCAAAAAAACTCTTAAAAAATCCACGATTATGGCAACGATAATCCTTTCCAAATCCACGATTATGGCAACGAAAATATTCCTTAAAAATCCAGGTTTATGGCAACATAGTCCTTTCAAAAATTCTTTAAAAATCCACGATTATGGCAACTATAGTCATTTAAAAAATTCTTTAAAAGTCCTCTAAAAAAATTCTTTAAAAAATCCACGGTTACGGCAACGATAGTCCTTTCAAAACAATCTTTAAAAAAATCACGATTATGGCAACGATAGTCCTTTAATACATTCTTTAAAAGTCCACGATTGTGGCAAACAATTTCTTAAAAAATTGCAGATTATGACAACGATAGCCCATTTTGAAAATTCATGAAAATCCACGATTATGGCAACGATGGTCTTTTCAAAAAATTCTTAAAAATCAGCGATAGTCCTTTAAAAAAATCTTAAAAAATCGCAGATTAGGGCATCGATAGTCCTTTCAAAAAATTATTTAAAAATCCAAAATTATGGCAACGATATCCCTTTCGAAAATTATTTAAAAATCCACGATTATGGCAACGATAGTCCTTTTAAAAAATTCATGAAAATCCACGATTATGGCAATGATAGTCTTTTCAAAAAATTCTTAAAAAATCAGCGATTATGGCAGCGATGGTCCTTTCAAAAAATTCTTTTAAAAACGCATGATTATGGTAACGGTAGTTTTTTCAAAAAATTCTTTAAAAATCCACGATTATGGCAACGATAGTCCTTTCAAAAAATTCTTTAAAAATTCAAGATTATGGCAACAATAGCCCTGTCAAAAAATTCTTAAAAAATCCACGATTATGACAACGATAGTGCTTTCCAACAATTCTTTAAAAATCCAAGATTTTAGCAACGATAGTCCTTTCAAAAAATTCATAAAAAATTCGCGAATATCCTTAATAGTCTTTTAAATAATCCATTGAAGCTGAAAAACAGTTATTTAAAAATTATGGCTTGAGAATCCTTAACATTTTCTTTTTTTAAATCGACAATCATAACATAGTCCTTAAAATAGAAGTTATGAAAGTCCTCAAAAAATTCAATAAAAAGCCCTGGACAATAACTCTCGAAGGGAGTTTCCGATTTGATCCAAACTTGGTACATCGTAATATTCTCTCAAACTTAGATCGAGTTCGGAGATGGGCAATATCGGTCCATTCCTTCTGGTATCTCCCCCACAAAAGGTCGAAATTCTCCAAAAATTTTACTACACACAAAGGGAAAGGATAATCCTATTTGGATCCAAGTTTGCAAATCCTAATATTTGCATTAGTGCTAGGTCAGGTTCTAGAAGTGACAATATCGGAACCTCCCCCCAAAAAGTGTCAACTTTTTGAATAATTACAACTCGTATAAAATGTGATGTAACAGTCCGATTGTATTCAAATTTTACACATCTCAATAATTTTATTAAAATGGTACCTCCCCCAAAAAAGTTCGAAATTTTCAAAAAATATTTTTTGCACAGAAAGATAATCCAATTTTGCTCCAACTTTGCAAATCCTAATATTTCTATCAGCGCTACGTCAGTGCGAAAATGGGCAATATCGGTCCACTCCAACAAGTACCTCTCCCACAAAGAGACAAAATTTTGAATAATTACAACTTTTATAAAATTTGATTTAAGAGTCCGATTGTCTTCAATTTTCACACATCGCAATAATTTTATTAATCCAAGGTCTGGTGTGAAGTCCACTCCCTCTGGTACCTCCCTCACAATGGCTCAAACTTTTGAATAGCCATGAAGAATCCGATTCCTTTGAAATTTCATACATCCCAATACCTCTATTTCAGCAAGATATGGTATGAAGACAGCAGATAGAAGGGTTAAATTTTTGAATAAATATAACGTTTATAAAATTTTAGGTAAGAGTCTGATTATCTTCCAATTTCGCGCATTTCAATATTTCCACTAACGCAAGGCCTGGTATGAATAACGGATTGAACGGACCACTCCTTCTAGTACCTCCCCACAAAAGTTCAAAATTTGGAACAACCCTTCGCACTCGGCACATCCCAATATTTGTGTTGTGAAGATGGACAATATCGGACCACTCCTTCTGGTACCTCCCCCACCAACGGTAACTTTTCGAAATATTAAGTTATATCTAATTTAAAGTGAGGCAAGTAGTCAATATAAAATCCAAATCTGATATGTTTTAATATTTTAATCAGACTTATGTCAGATACGAAATGGAAAATATTGGTCCACTCCAAGTCAAAATAAATTCAAATAGCCGAACATTGGCTGGGGGTATAAACACAGCTGTCGGAAATACCGACTGATTTCATTAAACTTGTTTTTGAAACATTTTCTCACAACTCTCACTGGTGTTTACTTTTGAGAAATTAAATTAAGAATTATTATTTTCAAGAACTATTAGAGTCACAATTTTTACAAATTTCTCAGAATTCTTTTGTTTTAGATTTTTTTGTACTATATTTAATTTTTTATGTTTTAGAATATTTTGGAAGCCATGTGGTTTGGATTGGTTTAAGGATAACATCTCAAGAATATGTTTTCTAAGAAATAAGTCCCACAATTTTTAGTTTTTGAAAATAGTTTTAAAGAGGGCTGATAATCATGGATTTTTTAGATTATTTTTTCACGAACTTTCATGGGCCTATAAGAATATTCTTTTGAAATATTCCCAAAAATCCAAAACTATTCGGAAAACATTCGTTTATCTCCCCCCCATTTCGTATGTCCCCAAAATCCTCCACCCACTTTAAAATGGGGACAACACGCGTTTGACACACATTCCCACACATAGAATTGCTTTCGAGTCCAAATAGTAGAAGGTGTTGTTGGTTTCGGTTTGCGAGTTTTTTTTTGTTTTGAAAACTTAGAACGCAATTTATTTTGCATATGTATTTGTTAGTTTATTTCATTGTCGTCGTATTTGCCTCATTTATTGTTGCTATTTTACTGTTTAGTTTTGCCGCTCAACGCGGAAGAATTTATGTTGGGTGCCGGCGCACCGACCGGCTAACTAGGGGGGCTTGATCATTGAGTTTTTGTTGTTGGTGTTTTTCTAGTGTTGCTGGCAATATCAAATTAGCATTTCATATTATTTTATTTTATGTTTTTTTTTTTTTTAATTTTTTATGAGTACTTAGTAAAGCTAATGTTGAACGATATTATATTGTAGATCGTTCAATGGGAGATCGGAGAGGAAGAAAGAATACTTAATTGCAAAAGTAATTTGAATATTGCGTATAAAGTGCGAAAATAAAGAAAGCGGCTTATCAGATGCCGCATCAAGGTCATTGGACATTTTATATGAGCCTTCAGAAATTATCCAAGGTCTGGTTTTTAGAAACGAATTTTTATAGTGGGGCTGTAGCTATATCTAATGAATATTTGTTGAGGCAGTTATTTTATAATTTTTATTGATTTTTCCTTAAGATAGGAGTTCACATGCTACAATAAGGAGGTAGGAGGGAGCTCATACATTTCAAAATTTTAAATTTTCCAATAAAAATAAACGTGGGAATACATAAAGCGTTTATCTGGCTGGCTTAAGTCGTCGGCTGGCTTCTTCGGAAATGAACAAAGGAGCCTAGGGCCAAAATCGAATTAAGTCAACCTAAAACTCCTTTGTTCATCTACGAAGAAGCCAGCCAAATATGCGATTTATGTATTTCCACCCTAAGATTCGAACCAGTTAAGTGTACAGGGTGAGATAAAAAAACTGCAACAAAGTCAAACGCTATAATTTTGACATTTTGTTTTTTTTTTTTTAATTTTTTTGAGTGAAAGCATGAAATTCTAGAACAAGTTTAGATTTATTCGAACTGGTCACCTTTGACACGACGGCCAACGAAACCGTCACACGCTGCCCGAATGTTGGTCTGTGGTATTTTGGACCATTGAGGTGTCGACACTTTGATATTTTTCAGTGCCAACCTTGCTTTCCAAAATACTCCAGACACAATAGTCAAACGAAGACCATTGTGCATATTTTCCAAAGCGAAGAACCTCATTTTGGAACCATTCTTGGGTGGCGCGTGCTGAGTGCGATGGTCCTGAGTCCTATTGGAATGTCCAAGGTCTGCGGCCAAAATGTTTGCGTGCCCAAGGCTTTAATACACCCTCCAGAATATTTTCGCGATAATATTCGGCATTTATTCTGATGCCATGGTCGATTAATACAAGCGGAGAGCGATCATTGGCTGTTATAGCGGCCCACACCATTACCATGGCCGGCCGGCGCTTGAGTTCTGGTAGCCAACCAAAGGTGCACAATTTCAGCTGACCTCTTTGGCAAGTAAACAGGATCGATCATATTGTTTGTTTACAAACTGCTGGACAACGAATTTTATCTCATCGGAGCGGAGAAACCCAAATTCGGCAGTTCACCACTTTCGGCAAACGGAGGAACTCTTTAGTTCCTTTGAGTCGATTTTCTTTCCAATGGCTTTACCCCGAGCTTATTTTTCAATATTTGCGGAATGGAATATTGTGATATGTTCAGCTAACGAGCCATTTTTCGGCCACTGCAACGGGGGTTCCCATCAAGTCGCTTCTTTAATTTTCGAACCATTTCTGCTGATGTTGCTGTTTTCTTCCGTCTACTTCCTTGAGGTCGGGCTACGCTACCAGTAGTATCACGGTAACGAGCGATGATACGAGACACAAAAGATTTATTCGCATTTAGTGCTCTGGAGTGCTCTAACGATAGCCACCTGTGGTTTTCGAGAAAATATAAAGAAATCACACTATCACGCCTGAATTCCATCACGAATAACTTTTTCTGGAAAATTCTCATGGAAAATGCTTTTGTACGCTTGTAAACAATATAATGAGCTGTCACTGGAATAATTTTAACAGCTGTCGGGCGAGTGGCTTAGAAATGACAGCAGTCTGAAGTTGATTGTAGTTTTTTCATCTCACCCTGTATAAGAGTCTTCAGAATTTACCCTAGGTCTGAATATGTGATAAAGAAATTATATCTAAATAATAATGGTTGAGGCACTTATTTTATAATTTTTATTGATTTTTCCCTGAGATATTTAAAGATTTTAAATTTTCCAATAAAAATAAATTTCAAACGGGTCAAGTTTCCGAATAATATCTGCATATTAAGTTTCCTTCGAAATTTATATGTGTTTTTGCATTTTTTTCACATTTCTTCCACTCATTCGTATATTCCAGTTTATTTCTGCGTAGTTCCTATTCTTGCTCTTTCCTTTCTATTTCTCAAAGTAATTTCCATAAATTAAATGTTAGCACTTGAATTTGTTTAAGAATTTGCTTCGTTGTTCTCTTTTGCATGTATTGGTGTGGTATCTGCTCAAACTATTTTTGCGTAGCTTTTTTGCGTATTTAGTTTAGGAGTGTCAACAAACTATTTAATTAACCACCAGGGTCGTTATAATTTGCATAGATGTACATATAAATGTATATATAAGCTCGGGAAGGCAGCACAAGTTCAGTGACACGATTTTGTGGGAATATCAATGGTTTTTCAAAAAGGGGGCGGGGTCGATCACAGCAACATCTATAAAGACTATATAAAAACTGGTTGCTTCATAAAATATTCTTTAAATTTACATGATTAGGGGACGGATTGCTGCTTAGAAAAATATTCATAAAAACTTCACACCCCTGAATTAAAATTAAAAAAAAATCTGTTAAAAATCAAATTCTGGCTCTTGAAAAAATTTAAAAAAAAAAAACAAAAAATACTTTAAAAATGTAATGCAATGGGACTAAAGGTGAGAATACATAAAACGCTTTTTTGACTGGCTTAAGCCATGTTTTCTGACTTCTTCGTAGAGGAACAAAGGAATTTTAGGTTGACTTAGTTCGATTTTGGGCCTAGGCTCCTTTGTTCATTTCCGAAGAAGCTAACCGATGACTTAAGCGAGCCAAATAAGCGCTTTATGTATTCCCACCTTAACAGATTGCCCTTCCTAAAAAAATCACTGTAACGCCTCTTCAAATATATTATTAGTTTTTTTTTTAATATTTTTTCCAATGAATACTTCAAAAAATTTATAATATAATTATAATTATAATTTTTATTTAAAGATATCTTCAAACAATATTTTTTAAAATTATGTTTTTTCTTTTGGCTTCAAAAGGCTACCCCTTTAGGTGAGAATAAATAAATATCATTCTTGACTGTCTCAAGACATCGCCTGGCTTCTTTGAAAAAAAAAAACCCAAGGAGCATAGGGCCAAAATCGAACTAAGTCAACCTAAAATTCCTTTGTTTCTCTGCCAAGAAAAAAGCCGATGACTTAAGCCAGTCAAAAAAGCGATTTACATATTCTCACCTTTAGCCCCTTTTTAACAGGTTCAATGCTCGTCATTTTAACTTATTTTCACAAATATTTTAAAATAGTTTAAAAATCCGTTTTGAATTTTTTCCCGGTGTAAATTCTATTACAAAAGCAAAAATCAAAACAATATGAAATGATAAATAATTTTTATTGACATTTTCAGTTTTTCATTCAATTGTTTTGTTTCCATTCGGAGTTTTAAAAAAATTAAATTAAAAAAAAAAAAAATAACAATTCTTTATCAAAATTTACTTTTTCTGGATTTTCCAACAACAAATTCTCAAGTCATTGTAAATTTCGCTCTGAGGTAATTGAATTGTGTGATTTTATTACAAATATATTTGTTTATTTGAGTAGAATATTGAAAAAGAGAAAGAATATTTTCTTAAATGTCTTCTGAAGACATCCAGGCAACTAGAACACCTTAAGGTGTTCTATGGGCAACCAGAACACCCCAAGGAGGTCTATGGGCAACTAGAACACCTCATGGTATTCTGTGGGCATCTAGAATACCTCAAGATGTTCTATAAGAAACTAGAATACCTCAAGATGTTCTGTAGACATTCGAACACCCCATGGCGTTCTGTGGGCAACTAGAACACCTCAAGGTGTTCTATGAGCAACTATAACCACTCAAGCTGTTCTATGGGCGACTAGAACACCTCAAGCTGTTCTATGGGCGACTAGAACACCTCAAGGTGTTCTATAGACCGCTAGAACACCTCAAGGTGTTCTATGGGCAACTACAACACCTCAAGGTGTTCTATGGGCAACTAGAACATCTCAAGGTGTACTATGGGCATCTAGAACACCTCAAGGTGTTCTATGGGCAACTAGAACACTTCAAGGTGTTCTATGGGCAACTAGAACACCTCAAGGTGTTCTATGGGCAACTAGAACACCTCAAGGTGTTCTATGGGCAACTAGAACACCTCAAGGTGTTCTCTGGTCGATAGAACACCTCAAGGTGTTCTCTGGTCGATAGAACACCTCAAGGTGTTCTCTGGTCGATAGAACACCTCAAGGTGTTCTCTGGTCGATAGAACACCTCAAGGTGTTCTCTGGTCGATAGAACACCTCAAGGTGTTCTCTGGTCGATAGAACACCTCAAGGTGTTCTCTGGTCGATAGAACACCTCAAGGTGTTCTCTGGTCGATAGAACACCTCAAGGTGTTCTCTGGTCAATCGAACACCTCAAGGTTTTCTCTAGTCAATCGAACACCTCAAGATGTTCTCTGGTCGATAGAACACCTCAAGGTGTTCTCTGGTCAATAGAACACCTCAAGGTGTTCTCTGGTCGATAGAACAACTCAAGATGTTCTCTGGTCAATAGAACAACTCAAGATGTTCTCTGGTCAATAGAACACCTCAAGGTGTTCTCTGGTCAATGGAACACCTCAAGGTGTTCTCTGGTCAATGGAACACCTCAAGGTGTTCTCTGGTCAATGGAACACCTCAAGGTGTTCTCTGGTCAATGGAACACCTCAAGGTGTTCTCTGGTCAATGGAACACCTCAAGGTGTTCTCTGGTCAATGGAACACCTCAAGGTGTTCTCTGGTCAATAGAACACCTCAAGGTGTTCTCTGGTCAATGGAACACCTCAAGTTGAGTTGTTGACAAGGTGTTCTATGGGCATTTGATCACCTCAAGGTGTTCTATGGGCATCTAAACACCTTAAGGTGTTCTATGGGCTTCTAGAACACCTTGAGGTGTTCCAAGAGCATCTAGAACATCTCAAGATGTTCTATGGGCATCTAGAACACCTCAAGGTGTTCTATAGGAATAAAGAGCACCTTGAGGTGTTCGGATAGAGCACCATGTTTCTTTCGGACAACACAATAGACATTTTATATTTGTTGAATGTTGTATCTTAACTTTCCCATTACTCCCAATACAATTCAATTAGGAAATTCAATAGTATGCTGGCTTTATGCGATAACTTACCATGTGCCTCCCTCTCCACGGCATATCACTTCTGTTAATTGACAACATAATTGCCGAGTGTTTTGAATAGAATTTAAATAAAAAAATTTAGGGCAACACCACCACCAGCAGTCTGTTCTAATAATAGACCACCACAAGTTCCCCTGTGGACCAAAAATAGATGAAAATGCTGAAGAAAAACTTTTAAGTGTTCATTTCCATAATGCGGGATGCACATGGAGTAGATAAAAAAAAATGTTGTAATAGAAGAAAGCACATGTTGCTCTTCCCTCCAAAAATTCTATCTATCTTCTCCTGCTTCTGCTTCAGTTTGCCACCGACGTTGCAAGTAAACGGACCAAGACAACATATTTTCCAGTGTGGTGTTTTAGGAAGATAGAATTAAAAGAAATTATTGAAACCTCACCGTTTTGTGGTGACATTCATTGGTGTTTTTTTATTTGTGGAATCAATTGCCTGCTCCAGTGTTCTTATCATTCCAAATAAATATAAAAAAATACAAATGTTTGGTTATCGGCCAATCGTCGTTGCCCTTATCTTTCTCGTTTCGGTCTTCAACTCTTACTCCGCTTCAGTATTGAACGGTCGCCCTCATATTTCTAGCTGATGGAAGTTTACACCTCTTGGAGTATTGTTAATTTTTTTTTATTTCTTTCTTGATTTTTATTTGAAAACAAACCCCAGAATCTTATCGGAAATTGTGTTTTTTTTTGTGGAAAATATTTGTGTTGTTGGATAGATAGAGAGGGCCCTCTCACCACTCATTCGTTGTAGTTGTCGCCGTCTTTGTCATTGTCAGTGACGCCGTGTACGCGTTGGCTTAAAGATAAAAGAATAGAAAAATAGTTTCATTAATTTTTTTTTAATAATTTAACAAAAACAAATGCAAAACAACAAATAATAATTTAATCTGGTGAACAAAAGTAATACTCGAATAAAATACCCCTTCAAGAATTGAAAACAAATTCCAAAACAAAAAACATTTGAATGGTGTTGGTGCATAAAAAGCAGTGTAAATAATTTGTTTTTATACCAAAATAAAATATTCATGTGCATACATATAAACATTTTGTTTCATCGCATTATCAACTGTTGTTATTAACCACATTCTAACATAACCTCAACAATTTTTATCGGCCTGTTCTTTTATTACTTAAACTTCCTTTAGTTTTTTTCCTTTGCTTTGCAATTAATCATCAATCACTGCAAATAGTTTTTGACAAGCAATTTTGCTGATAGCTAAATTCAAAAAAAAAAATATTATTTAGTATTTACTAATTACAAATTCCGTAGAAAAAACTGAGAAGTTTTAAAGCGACGAAGTTTTTGAAACAACAAAAAATGCAATCAATGATGATAAATGTGAAACATGCAATATTAAGTGCAGTCAACTCTAGCTGCTCCTATTAACTCCTATTAAATATGGTCCCATGGTGGATGTGTCCGTCCGGGCCGAACTTTTATTACCCTCCACCTTTGGGTACAGAAAACATTTTTTACTACTTTAAATTACAAATACCAGCAAGACCGTTTGAACAATGATGTTAAACATTTAAAAAAATCATAAAGTAGTTGAGGCCATACCAAAACTCGAACCTCCATAGGCAATTTTATGCTTCAAGGATTGTTATCTACCAAATCTTCTTAGATACCAAATTTAAAACTGTTTCGTGGGTAAATGTGACTAGGATTATCCAAATACTGAATATCGGTGGGTATCGTTATATGTGAGCGACAGGAAAACGTGGACCTAAATATTCAATGTTCTGTCGCCGGAGCTAGAACCCATTCTGAACTACAAATACCAATTTTTAGACAAATTCTTGGAAAAATATGGCAAAAATCATCAAGGTACCATTATGTGGGTGATATAGCAAAACGTGAACCTATACAGAGAGTGAGATAAAAAAAAACTGCAACAAAGTCAAACGCCATACTTTTTACATTTTTTTAATTTAATTGAAATTGAAAGCAAAAAATTTCGGAAATAGTATCAAATTTAAGAATAAGTTGAGATTTGTTCGATTTGGTCACGAATTATGGTCTTCAAACGGCCAATGAAACCGTCACACGAACCAAATTCGGCAGATCACCACTTTCGGCCAAGCGAAGCAACTCTTTAGCTCTATTTTCTTTCCGTTGCGGTGTAAGTTCTTGCACTTTTTGGAATTTCAATGGCTTTACTCCGAGCTCATTTTTCAATATTTGCCGAATTGAATGTTGCGAAATCTTCAGTTACGAGCCTTTTTTCGGCCACTGCGACGCGGGTTTCGATCAAGTCGCTTCTTTACTTTTCGAACCATTTCTGCTGATGTTGCTGTTTTCTTCCGCACACTTTCTTGAAGTCGGGCTACGCTACCAGTATCACAGTAACCAGCGATGGTACGAGACACAAATATTTATTCACATTTAAATGCTGGAGTGCTCTAACGATAGCCACTTGTGGTCTTCCAGCCAAATATAAAGAAATCACACTATCACGCTTGAATTCCATCACGAATAACTTTTTTTCTGGAAAATTCTCCCCATAATGCTTTTATACGCTTGTAAACAATATAAAGGTCTGTCACTGGAATAATTAATTTAACAGCAGACGGACGAGTGGCTAAGTAATGACAGCAGCCTAAATTTGGTTGCAGTTTTTTCATCTCACTCTGTCAATGATAAATTAATATTTTAGGAATTTTAAGGAAAGCCATTTTGGTCATAAGTCATTTTAGGCAATGCTCAATTTAACTACTAATGAATATTTTAGTCTCTCCTAATACTTATCAGATTTCTAGCAGTGGCTATCTAACTCCGGATTTCAAAATTAAAATGTGTAAATATTACCACGCATAGATGGCGCTTATTACGCGTAATGCTCGGTGTGATTTTAGTCTGTATTTGACTATCAACCTTGCAGCTACATTCCATTTCAATAACTCGTATGGTTGCGCGCTTGATATACTTTCCAGTTTTAGCTCAGCAATTCAAAATTTGCGAATATATGGTGCACTTTTTCACCACATGTAAACTTCCTATACTAAACTTTTTAAAGTATTTATACAGCCGTGACTATCTGCAAAGAGGCTCCAATAATTTTTTAAATATGTTTCGTAACATTTAATTTAGAGCTTTGAAAATTTATAGAGAACTTTGGATTTCTTCAAGAATTATTGGTTTAAAAAAGTTCACTTTTTGGTGAAGGTCTCTCAAAAGGTATTCAGTATAGGTATATCTCCCATATTAAATTAGTTGGGACTTTGAGGATGGCTGTTTTTAAGGCCAATTTAGGAAATTATGAATAGTTTAGTCTCTCTTACTACCGATCTCACAGTACATTTGTATTTCAAGCACTCAATACTTTGATTGCAATTTAAAAAAAAAAACGTAACGCATGTTGTCATCACATGTAGATGGCGCTCGTTACATGTAATGATCGATTTCACGATTCAAGTTCATTTTAATCTCTCTGACCATGAATCTTGCAGTTCTTTTGCATTTCAATATCTCGGGAAGGTTGAACGATTGATATATCTTCCAGGTTTATATCAACAATCAAAAATTGTGCATATTTGTACCACATGTAGATAGCGCTCGTTACTCGTAATGCTCGGTTTGACGATTCAAGTTTTTTTATTCTACATAGCTCCCAATTTCAAATATTTGGAAGTTGGTAAACCCTACTTTGAAATTTAACAAACAACAATAGACATTTCCTCCACATGTAGATGGCGCTCGGAAAAACTTTTCGCTCTTATCTCTAAATGTCCCATCTTGAATATTTTATTCACATCATACAACTGATCTGGCTATATTTTTTTTATTTGAAGCAGTTAGGCTGTTTGTTGTTAGTATGGCTCCCAGTATGTCTCTGAAATTTAACAAATCACAATATATATTTCCACCGCACGTAGATGGCGTTCAAAACAAGTTCTTTTCCGTTAATTGTGATGTTCGATTTGACAATTCATGAAAGTTTTAGTCACACCTGGTAGCCGATCTGCCTATCATTTTGTATATTAAGCGTTCTGTGGGTTGGTCGTTTAGTATACCTTCCATTTTAAATATTTCGAATTATTATAGACACCTCTCTTCAATTTAATAAACTACTATAAATATTTTCATCACGTGTAGATGGCGCTCTAAAAATCGGCTAGTTATCTTTAAATATCTAATATGGCGAATCATTGTTACTTTAAACATATCTTACAAACAAACTGACTAAAATTTTGTATATGAAGCCCTTGGATGTCTGGTATAGCACCCAATTTCAGATATTTTGAAAGTTTTAGGAATTTCAAATATTTTGAAATTTCTAGAAATATTCTCCAATGTATTGTTCTCGCATTGGTTATAAAAAAAGTTATAGTAAAATTTTGATTTTATTTTCCTTAGAATTTTAATAAATATTTATTTTGAGAGAATGAAATATGAAATTCTCTCTGAGTTTGTTGAAAAGTACAGAGAAGGAAAACCAGTAAAAAAGTCGAAAACTAGATGGCGCACTACCAAAACAGTGAATTAGATGTTATTTATCATCTTTCATCCGTTAAATTTGTTGACTGAATTATTTTTTTAATTTGCTTACAATTTTTAGTTGTTTACGGGTATGGGAAAGTGTATTTAGTAGGATTTTTCGAACATTGTAGAAATTTTTTTTGATAATTCGGGTTGTGAATAGGTTGTAAGTTTCTTAAAAACCTCCTGAACATATTTTAATCTACCTCCAAGCATTGTTAACAAATTAACTAGACATTGTCATATAAAATTATATATCTAGACCTATAAATAGCTACTTGTGTATCTGTCTAACAAAAATATCAGCACTTCATTTCTGTAACCTCAAAATTACCACCAATCATCAAATCCCATTAACTAACCAAAAACAAAAAACTGAAATGGTGAAGGTAACTAAATCACAAATCCCCACAGAAAAATAACCAAAGCTCAGTCTTCAAACTCAAAACTAAATCCCAGAAATTTTCTTCATCTTTAAATAGATTGGAAACTTAAAGGAAATTTTAAAACCTGTCACGAAACTCATTATCGACTCAACTGAAAAAAAAAACACCCGCTCCCAAAAAAATTCAAAATGCCACTGTTTGCCAAGAAAGTTCCCAAACCCACAATACCAGCCGATTCCGTATTTCATGAGAACAACAATGGTCTGACGGCAAATGGAAAGGTACCACCCACACAGCAGCAGCAACTACAACAACAACAAAATGGCAACCATCAACAACGCCAATCGGCAGTCGAATCAAATGTTACAAAACCCCAATTAGTATTCCATTGCCAGTTGGCCCATGGCAGTCCCACGGGTTTGATAACAGGCTTTGCCAGTGTACGAGAGCTATACAAGAAAATTGCCGAATGCTATGACATACCAGCCGAGGAGATTCTCTTTTGTACCCTAAATTCTCACAAGGTGGACATGTCGAAATTGCTGGGCGGTCAAATTGGTTTGGACGACTTTATTTTCGCCCATCGAAAAGGACAGCCGAAAGAAATTGAAATTATCAAATCGGAGGATGCCTTGGGTCTGACCATAACCGATAATGGTGCCGGTTTTGCATTTATCAAACGTATCAAAGAGGGTTCCATCATTGATCGCATCGAACACATACTCGTTGGCGATCACATTGAGAAATTGAATGGCATCAGCATGGTGGGTAAGAGGCATTATGAAGTGGCTCGCCTGCTCAAAGAAATACCCACAGGATATGCTTTCACACTGCGTCTGGTTGAACCAATGCGTAGCGGTTTCCAGGGTATTGGACCAAGATCCCAGTCACGTATGCCCTCGGGACGTGGTGGCTATGGCAGTGGCAAGGAAACACTGCGTTTCAAGGCCAATGGCAATGTAGAGATTGAGGAGATATTCGATGATTCCACCCAAGCGGGTATTGAGGCCATAAATAATCTGCTCGAATCCTTTATGGGTATCAACGATGCTGAATTGGCGACACAAATCTGGGATTTGGGTGCCGACAAAACTAATTCCATGGATTTTGCCGAGGCCATTGACAACTCCGATTTGGAATCGTTTGGTTTTACCGATGACTTCATCATTGAACTGTGGGGTGCTATAACGGATGCCCGACGCAAGAAAAGTAATAAATAAGATGTGCCGCCGGCGAAGAGGAGTGGCGGAGATTGCGAAGGAGAAAAGAAAAATTTGTTGTTAATTTTTATAAATTAAAGAAAATATATATGATAATAATAATTTAGTAAATAAATAAAACATAATAATAATGATAATATAATTTGTTCAAAAAGTAAACTATTTGAAGGGGAAGGGGGGGAGATTTCTTGGAATTAGAAAAAAAATTGAGAAAAAGTTAAATACCTTTAAATTAATGATAATATAATTTGCTCAAAAAGTAAACTATTTGAAGGGGAAGGGGAGGGAATTTCTTGGAATTTGAAAGAGAATGACGAAAAAAAAAATAATATACCTTTAAATTATTGGGAGGGACTATTTCGCTGGCTGAATCAAAGATCAACAATTTTCCCAAAAGTGGCCATCTTGTGGTAAGGAAGTGTTTTTTTTTAAATTCCAAATTTGGCAGACTACAACATTTGGGCGCCATCTTGACTCAGATATCTGGGGAACGAAAAAGGCAGAGAATACTTTTAGGCGCATAAAAAAGTTAGTCATTTATTTCTCTGTTCCAGAATTTACAAGTTTTCCAATATTTTCGATATCACAAAAGGAAAAATCGCTTATGGTTGTAACATTTTTACATTCTTCTGGCTCTGGAACAGAGATATAACTGATACATCACAAACTCGCAGGCGAAATTAGTAAAACTATAAAATATTGTTAATAACGCCGTCTTAATATAGACAAGTGTTCCGACTGCCAAGAAGAAAATACTGAAGTCAAATTTGAAAATTTTGCTAATATTGCTTAGGAAGGCATGAAATATGGTCCGGGTTTCAAACTTAGTCCTGAAATGATATAATAATTGTAAAAGTTCTTAGGTAAATTATTTTAAAAAGCGCCATCTTGACGTAGGAGGGAACAAGAAAATAGTTGCTATAAAAATATAAATGGATAACCATACTTTAATGCGGATAAAAGATTTATGTGGTTTCTATCGGAAGGATTCCAAATTTAGTCCTAAAACGTTATAAAAATTCTAAAAGTTCCTTGTTAAAGTCCTTGCCAAACGCCATCTTGACGTAAATATTGAGGGAACGACGAATTAGCATATAAGTGGATGAGCATACGTTTAGGCGGATTAATGATAACGTTTTTTTTGTAACCAGGTGCAAAGAATGTTGGTCAAAATATAGGAGATAAAAGGGATAGCTTATCAACGCCCAGGCGAAATGGCTGACGCAAGTTACAAAATTTTTGATAATTTTGCGTACAAAGCAATGATATAAAGCTTGGGTTTTAAATGTGGTCATATAACGACAAGCGCCATCTATACGTAAATATTTAGCGAGAAAATTGTTGCCTGAAATATATAAGTTGAGCATATTCTTAGGAGGATAAAATAATTATGCGAAGCAATGAGATAAAGCTTGGGTTTCAAATGAAGTCATAAAACGGCAAGAGCCATCTGGACGCAAATATTTAAAGAGAAAATTATTTGCCTGAAATATATAAGTGGATGAGCATATTCTTAGGCGAATAAAAGAATTATGCGATTACTATTAAAGGATAAGGTTAGTTATTGGAGGGAAGATATGAGGTAAGGCCCAGGGTTTTAATTTTATTCTGAGATTGATGAAATATTCCAAAAGTTCCAAGCGGCGCCATCTTGATGTAGATAAGCGAATAAATGTTTGCCGTAGAGATATAAAAATGGATAAAATGTACGGTTATTCATAATTTACAGATCACGTCTTGTGTAGTTATGAAATATAGCCTGGAATTCAAATTTAAAGTTTTTAAATGCCGAAACGGTAATAAGCGCCATCTTAATGTAGATTTTGATCGAACAAGTAGTTGCCTGAATCGTATAAATGTATGACCATATTTTAGCGGTATATAAACAAACTGACTGAAACCTAACGTTTTTACCGCAGAATTTTTTTCTTTTTTTCGTAAAGAATTGGTAAGATTTTTCCCCCACAAAAGCTAATAGGAACAGGAGCGGTTGGCAAATAAATATTTCAGCAAACTTCATTTCACGGCTCGAACTAGATATTTAGCTCATTTGACAGAACTAGTTCATAGTTCACTGTTTTTTGAATCGCAATCGTTCACAGAGTTGCACTCTATTGCACACGCCGTAAAGGAGGAAAATGATTAAAGTGAACGTTCGTTTCGTTTCCACAATTTAAGTGAATGAAACGCTGAATTAGATTCGTAATCGTTAGATCGATCAGTGATCATAGTTTAGTGAACTAGAAAATTGCAGGACCTAGTTCATACGCTCTTTTGAATGAATCGTTCAATCGAACGATTTCGTTCTTGAACTATATAACTCTAGAGCAAATTATGAGTTAGAAGCACTGTCTTATGTCCATTGAATATTTTAAAGAAAATAATAATTATTTGGAGAGAGACTATGGCCATGATTGACAAATTCTAAATTTATGTAAAATTGTTGCAGGAATGAGATAAAGGCTAAAATTGAAATTGAGATTTTAAAAGTTTCAACAAGATGGCGTAACAAGCGCCATCTAAATGTAGTTTTCAAAATTAACTAAAACTTTTAAAACTAGATGGCAATTCTTTAGTATCAACGCATAAACCAGTTATCTGGGTTTCCCTTCATTTTGCCGAAAGATCCCTTCATTTTACCGCCAGTTTGATTGATTTTTCGGCTAATGAACAAAAGGCGCAATATAAATTATTTAATTTTAGCAAATTTATCTTAAAGTAGTGGTAGTGTTGTGAACAGTACAGTACTTGTGCCAGTATTGACATACAGATGGCGTTAAGAATATCTAAAAATTTTGATGAGCTTATATTTATGAAGTAAGGTGCATAACTGCTAGAACGGTATAAAATATGACTCTGAAATAGAACGGCATAATGATATATTAAAACACTGATGCTCACTCTTGATGTAATGGTCTGGAATAAGACAAAGTCAACTATAGATGGCGTTGAAATATATCTACAGAGAAAATCCGCAAACAAAATTGAAGACATATAGAAAAAATTTTTTTTACATTCAATTTACAGTACAGAATAACCGACTTTGAACACATAATGTATTATACAGTCCTTTTTTTTTTTTTTTTTTTTTTTTGATAACATTGACGCATCTAACATATAGATGGTGCTTGAGACAACAACTCTTTTGGAATTTTAAACATTTAAGTTAATCTTTTTTCATCGATGTTTCTCTAATTTCGTCCTGGTTTTGTCACTGCTCCCAGTTTTAAAAATTTTGGGCAAAAAATTCTCAACTGATCAAGATTTCCATGTAGATATGATATTTTTTTTTAGTTTAGAATTACGGAATTATTTTTGTTCCGATTCAAAGTGGTAAGGAAACTTCATTTTAGAAACCGATATTTTATGACCTTTTTAGATTAATAAATCGTCTGCACAATTTTCTCCAGATAAGTTAATTAGTTACCTACGTTACCTTTCTCTTCTCCCCTTATTGATTTTTTAATATAAAAAAAAATAAAATAAACTACATATTCAATTGCCAATATTTATTTTTATATTTAATTTTAAACAAAATCAAGTTATTTAATATAATTTTTTTTTAATAAAAAATATACTTTAATAACTATTATTAGCTATAGTGCATACTATTATTAAAAAGTAATCAACAATTCGTTTGCATGTCTTTACCTTCCATTATAACATTAAATATTCGTTTATTTTTGCTTAAAAATGAACAGCAATAATTATTTTTAGTTTTGTCTAGTTTTTTATTAAAATAGTTTCTTCAAAAAAAAAAAAAAAATTGTTTTTTTTTTTGAGTTTACAAAAAATATTGTTTATATTTTATTTACTATTAAAATTATGTAAATTAAAAAAAGTAAAGAAATTTCACCTTTTGGTTTTTTCTTTTTGTTGGTTTGTTTTTGGTTAATGGTAAGTTTTTTTAACAAAGAATAGAAGAACAAATGAGAGTATTGTTCAAAATGTAGACGATGTAATCAAAGACTTTTCAATATAGGAGGACTGTAGAAGAATTTAGTCCATGTTTTCTGTGCTGAAAGTATCGGAATATCCACGTTTTGGAAGCAAAAAAAAACAACTTCTTCATAAAAAGTTAGATCTTTAAAAGATCAGAAATAAAATTCTTTAAAATTCAAGATTTTTTCCATAATAGTCCTTGAAAAAAGAATTATTAAAAATTAAATTAAAAGACATATATATGGGAGCTATGGCTATATCTGAAGTGATTTTACCAAATTTGATCTACTTGCTTCTAGACTGAATTCGGTCGGATGTGCCAAAATTCGGCTCATTTGAACTGACATTGGTCATTTGGCCCGAAATCAGTTGAAGATATGTATGGCAAATGTATCTAAATTTGAACCGGTTCTCACCGATTTCCTCAGATCCTCAAAAGTAACTATGGGTCTATCTCTCCTCCTTCTCCATGTTACAAACAAATGCACAAAGACATAATACCCTTACCTCTATGTGGTGTAGGGCATAAATCCAAATTTCTTAGTACTGGTGGCCCCTACAAAAATATTCTGAGAAATATTCTGAGAAATCCACATTTTGTACTGGAAAATATATTTTTAGAAATGCACGTTTTCTAGTCCTTGGGAAAATATATTGCGGGGTTATAATCTCTGAGAATATATTTCTAAAAATCCATGTTTTCTAAACCTCATAGTATTTCTTAAAAGATATTCGTCAATTACCACCTTTGACCCTGAGAGTCCTGAAAAAATTCCCTTAAATGTAGACGTTTTGTGGCTTGAAAGGTTTAGAAAAATTTTCCATAAAACTCCTCAGTGTCCTTGAAAAAAAAAAACTATTTTAAATATCCTGATTGTGTGGCTGTAGTAGTCCTTGAAAAGCTATACAGTATAGTATATAAGAATAATAAGCTAGCAGATGTATACACCCAGCCCTGAGTTATGATTATTCAAACTGTTGACCTCTTATGGGTGGGGGGGGGGGGGGGGGGGGGGGGGGGGTGGGGAGTGTGGTGAAGTGTTCCGAAACAGTTGGCCAATATTGTCCAATTCGTATCTGACCTAAGTCTGATATAAATATTACAAAGTGCCATATTTGGACTACATCGCCTACTTCCTACACTTTATATAAAATATGTACAAATTTTTGGAAAATGTGGAATTATGCGTGAGGTACCACATATAGCGGACCAAAATATTCCACTTCATCTAATACAGAAAAAGTATTCATACGTGCAAAATTTAAGGAAAACCTGATAGTTGTACGAAATTTTGTACGAAATCATTAATTCCGATTAATTACATATTCAAATCAGATTTCAGGTTAAAAGTAATACTTAGATATAGCAAGTTGTATAGAATCGCCGATTTGTTTCGCAATTTATGACAGATAAAAGCATTGAAAATTGTGACTCTTTGTGGTGAGGTACCAGTAGAGGGTTGATAGATATATATTATTTTCACAACATATTTTATGTTAGCAAAAATGTTTGTATGCGAGAAATTTGAAGAAAGTTAGATACTTATATCGCGCTTTATGAGCGTTTTGTATTTTTTTCAAAATTTTGAAGCCTTTGTGGGGAAGTACTAGAAGGAGGCATCGATATATCCAATTTTCACAGCAGATCTTGTGATTGTGAAAATAATGGCATGTGTGAAATTTGAAGAGAACCGGATGTTTATTTTGGATTTTATGATCGTTTTGGTTATTGAAAATGTTGACCCTTTGTGGGGAAGGTACCAGAAGAAATGCGCCGATATCTACCATCTTTATAACAGATCTTGTATTGATGGAAATATTGAGATGTACCAAATCTGAATGGAATCGGATGTTGATTTCGCGTTTTATAAACTTCATGGATATTCAAATTTTTGACCCTTTGTGGGGGAGGTACTAGAAGGAGTGGATCGATATATTCCATTTTCACACCAGACCTGGGGTTAATAAAAATATTTTGATGTGTGTAATTTGAAGACAATCGAACTCTTACATTACATTTTATAAAAGTTATAATTATTCAAAATTTTGAACCTTTGTGGGGGAGGTACCAGAAGGAGTGGACCGATATTTACTTTATAACAGATCTTGTGTTGATGGAAATATTGAGATGTACAAAATCTGAATGGTATCGTATATTAATTTCGTGTTTTATGAACTTCATGGATATTCAAAATTTGGTCTTTTGTGGGGGAGGTACTTAATGGAGTGGACCAATATAGTCCATTTTCACACCTGGCCTAGCACTGATGCAATTTATTTAATGCATATTAGGATTTGCAAAGTTTGAGCAAAAACAGACTGTCCTTTTCCTTTCTGTGCAGTAAAATATTTTTTTGAAAATTTTGACCTTTTTTGTAGAAGTTGGGAACCAGAAGGAGTGGACCGATACTGCCCATCTCCGAACTCGATCTAAATTTGATAAAAATATTACGACGTACCAAATTTGGACCAAATAGCCAGAGAGATGGAGGGACGGATATCGCTAGATCGACTCCAAATATCCTGAAACGTATTTGATTTAATTGGTGTTTGCTTGTTTGGTGCATATCTGGCACTGTTAGACGTTGACAAGACCAAATCTTACGGCTTACAAAGCCCTTGCGTATGTTAAGAACCGTATGATATTGCCTATAAAATCTTAAAAATCCACTTTTTGCTATTGATAGTCCTTGAAACTTGTTAAGACCCAATTATCCTTGAAAAACTAAAGATTATTTTCTTAAAGATTCCTGTTTTGTAGTTTTGATTTTATAATCCATCTCAATTTGGTGGCTTCATTTGCATCCTTAAAAAATATATTTTTATTGTCCTTGATATGGCATTTGTACATCTTCACGTTTTCTCTACAGTCCTTAATAAATTTTTTTTTGAAATTCCGCAAGAAACAACATTTTGTGGCATTGATAGTCCTTGAAAAATTATTTTTAAAAATCAATATTTCTCTGATCTCGAGATTATAAATACTATTTTTAAACTTCATTCATTTTTGGGGTCCCGAGCGTCTATTCCTAAAATCTATATTTTATTCTTGAAAAATACTGCTAAAATTTTTTCTTTAAAAAATCTGTATTATACGGCTTTGGCAATTCTTGAAACCTCATCTTCAAAATCTTTTAAAAAATCTAAGTTTTATGACTTTGATAGTCCCTGAGAAGAGTTTATAAAAAATCACAGGCTTACCTTTACTAAATATCCCTAGAAATTGAATGTTTTGGCTCGAAATGTTCTTGAAAAAAATATTATGAAAACATCACGTTTTGTGGCCATGATTGCTCTTGAAAAAATATTCTTGAAAATGCATGATACAATAATGCACCGAGAATCGCCAATAATTTTCAAAATATTACTCATTCATTGTATGCCAAAAAATAAATTACAAATAAATTCAATATACAAAATGATTTGTTGCCAGGCCACTATTTCTCTTCGCAACAAAATGTTCAGTCCCCCAAATATCATTGCACTTTTTATTCCAATTCCATAACTTAAGTGAGTCAAGTGGTTGTTGAATAAGTGAATTTCGGAAATGTTAGTCACTTGCGGCCAAAATAAAATCTATAGAAATATTCCCCAAATAATTCCTAGGTCGGCTGATATTGGTATATCTACCTCAATATTGTCATGGATACACTCGTGATCCCCGTCCCGAATTATTATTATCGAAGGAGAAATAAATAGAATGCCATGGAAGAATACAAATAAATTTATCTAGTTAATCATCAGCGTTCTTTTTTTTTTTTTTTTTTGTTAATTTCAAAAATTCATAACAACTGTTTGTCACATGAAAATACACCCAGCCAGCCAACCCACCATCCATCCATCCATCTCTAAGAATATTCAAATTTCAAAATATATGTATGTCTGTTTTTCGTTTTGTTTATTTGCCACCACAATTTCGTGGTAGGTATTTTCCTACCCTCATATACATATACACTCATACATATATATACATCTGTATGTGTGAATATATGCATTAATGGATTTTCTTAACACCGACCGATCAGAAAAAACCTCATCGTGAAAATATTTATCAATGAAATAACATCTAGACATGTGAAAAGTCTTAGAAACAACAACAATTTCGCAAAGAGGAAACGATGACAAATAAACACAAACCGTGAAAAATTATGAAGAAGTAGAAGAATCAACAAAAAATAAATAACAACAAAATTACAAACATATTTATGCGAAAAAAATACAACAAGGTCAGACAGTCTATAAGGAAAAGCTGTCTAATATGAAAAAAAAATAAAATAAACAACAACAAAAATAACAATATGGGTATAGTAAATAATTTTAAAGTATTAATCATTAAGAAAAGCCAGGGAAACACGTGCTGAAGCTGATAAAAGGTGGGTGTAAGGAGTTATGAATATAGATTTCCACAGAAAATTTAAAAATATATATTTCAATTTGTATTTGGGGGCAAAGTACTTTTGGGGGTTTACTATTCTCCTTTTTTAATGATCCATAAAAATTAATATTTTTTAAAAATTATCAGATCCACAAAATGTGGAATTTAATGACAAATATTTAAAGGACTTTCAACCACAGAGATCCGTTTTTGACTTTTTGTTTTGTAATAATATTTAAAGATTTTTAAAGCCTCTAAAGGTGAATTTGTAAGAACAGTTTTTTCAAGGACTCTCAGGGTCACAAAACAAGGATTTTTGAGAATATCAAATATCTTGAATTTTAAAATTAAGTTTTTGTAGGACTATCAAGCCACACAAAATGTAGACCATTAAAAATATTTTTTAAGGACTATCAGAGTAACAAAAAATCTAGACTTTAAAAAATATTTTTGGAAGGATAAAGCATGCATTTTTAAAAATATTTTTAAGGATTCTCAGTTTCGCAAACCTTGGGCCATGAAAAATACAATTTTAAAAATATTTTTTTAGTGACTCAACTTAATTTTTTAAGAAAATTCTTAAGACTTAAGTCTTAATTCTTAAGACTTAAAAATATTATTTCAAGGACGATCAGAAAAGCAAAGCATGGGAATCATTTTTGAGATTAAATTTTTAAACTATATTTATTTGGCCCAAGAACAAGCCTTATGAAATTGGTCAGAATCGGCTCAAATTTAGATATAGCTCCCATATATATTTTCAAACGATTTCGGGTTAATTGTGCACTAAATGACCAATATCAGTCTAAATGACCTGGAACTTGTCACTTTCGACGGAATTCAGCATAGAAGCAAGTACGTCAAATTTGGTGAAAATCGGTTCATATATATGTTTCATCCGATTTGGAATTTAAGTCCCCAACATTTGTAAAAGGCACCCTACAAAAATGATATTTGGTACCAGATATCAGATATAGCCCAGAAATTCCTCTGCCAAATTTTATCAAGATCGGTTCAGGTTTGAATATAGCTCCCATATATCTTCAACCGATTTTGGGTAAATTGTTGGTGGACATGGTCAATATCAGTCCAAATGAGCTGATTTTGGGCACATCCAATCGAATTTAGCCTTGAAGCAAATACATCAAATTTGGTAAAAATCGGTTCATATATAGCTTCAGCTATATTTGAGGTTGTGAGTCCCTCACATTCGTAATATGCACTCCACAAGAATGATATTTGGTACCAGAAATCTCATATCTTAATCTTAACTTTGCCAAATTGTATCGTCTCCATATGTAAACCCCAGAAGCTAACAGTGACCTCAATATCAAATTTCGGCATTCCAGCTCTACACAGTCACTCAATTCTAAACTTATTACTTTTCGTATGATTTTAGTTCACATATCAAAAACAAGTCCATATCTCAAATTCAGATACCAAATAAAAGACCTTAATATCAAATTTCAATAATTCAGCTCTATAATATCCACCTTAACCAAATATAGTACCATTTAGTACAATTATAGTACAAATTTCCAAAAACCACCTTCTTATTTCAACCACAGACACCAACAGTAACATATATAGTAAATTTCAGGATTCCAGCCCTTCAATTTCATCCAATACCAAAATTTGGTACCATTTAGAACTTTTTGTACAATTATAGTTCACATTTTTTAACGACATCTCCATATCTCATCTCCAGATACCAACGTAGAGCCAAATATTAAATTCAGGATATCAGCTCTATTCATCCATCCAATAACCAATTCAATACTATTTGGTACTTTTCGTACTATTATAGTACACATTTCCAAAACCACATCCCCATCTCAATTTAGATACCAACAGAGACCTCAATATCAAATTTCAGAATTTTATCTGAAGACCAAATTTAGTACCATTCAGTACTTTTCGTACAAATATATTACGCATTTCCAAATCACTGCCGAATCTCAACACAGATGCTATGACCTCAATATAAAATTTCAGAATTTTTTCTTTATACCTTCACCAATACTACAACAGTACAGTTGAGGACTTTTCGTGCAATTATAGTACACATTTCCGAAACTTCCTTCATATGTTCAGGTTACACATGAAAAGAGGCCCTTATACCAAATTTGACATTTCAAGCACTATCTATTCATCCAATAGCAAATATAGTACTATTTAGTACTTTTCGTGCACTTGTAGTGCTCATTTCCAAATTCATCCAATACCAAATATAGTACTACTTAATACTTTTAGTGCACTTGTAGTGTTCATTTCCAAAACCACCTTCCTATACCATACTAATGCCCAACCTTGATTCTCATACCAAATTTCAAGTTTTAGATCTATCTGTTCACCAAATGGTACAAATTTTAGAACTTTTCGTACCCTTTAAGTTCGAATTTTCAAAAAGACTATCAATGGCACTCAGAATTCTAGCTCATTCCGTTTGTCCAATACAAAGTATTACATTTGTAGTACATTTTAGTACGAATTTCACAAAACCCAGCTTTATCGCACACCTACGTTCCAAGACTGACCCTCGTGCAAAATTTCAAGATTCTAGATTCTCAGTCAGTCAGTTATTTTACTACTCTACTATATATTTTGGGTTCGGGCTGTCAGTCATAAAAGGAGAGATATTAAGATTTTTTGGGAAAACCCATGAAATATTATGTTTTACATATAAATCAGGACCATAAAACAAGGTATGTTTTAGATTTTTGGTACGGTCAGTGCTATTCCACATTTTTAAAAAATATTTTTCAACAAACACACATAAGACCAAAAGGCCTTCATTTTGTATAAATATTCTACATCTATATAGGAAACTTTAAAAATAAACAAAAAAATTATTAAAAATTCATCGACAGCCACCTCAATAATAACAAACATTATTAAAAATTCAGCCATCAGAATACACACCCCCAGATTTGAGCAAATCAAAAACGTTTTAACTTTCAAAACACTGACACAAACCCCCATCCCCCCACACCTCACCGTAGAAGATTTATCCAACATAAGACGAAGTCGTAGTAGTTGTAGTCGTATTTTCCACCGCACTCAGTACATGATATAGAAATACAAAACAACAATTCAAACCACAAACACACAAATAGAAAACTTGTTTTTTCATAAAACAAAATAAAAGAAGAAAGGGAAATCTCCCTCCCCAACACATAGGCCCCCAACGAATTATTTTAGTTTTTATTCTATGGACTACGGAACAGAATTTACTCATGTTATAAGAGAAAGAGAGAGAGAGAGCTTAAGGGAGCACAAACACTCTTTTCATTGAAGTGAATAAAGCTTTCGCAGTGATGCCAACTTTTCGTCAAAACAAAACGCTAATTTACTGAAAAAAAATGAAGCCATATAAATGCACATTTATAGAGAAATGTCAAAAGTAGTAAAAATTGTAGATTCTCTTTTGTAAATGAACGACCATTATTTCCTTTCAAGCAAAACTACACTTGGTTTCTTTTTATACCCACTACATGAAAAAAGAATTATTGTACCCTTAATTCTGTTACATTCCGTTTGTAACATCCCTAAATATTCGTCGTGGACCCCATAAAGTACATATATTCATGATCAGCATAAAATTCTAATTCGATTTAAAAATTTTCGTCCGTCTGTCTGCTGAAATCATGATACAGCCCACATTATTTGACGTAGAGCTTCAAAATTTAGCAAAACAATTTGTATTGTGTCTTAGATGGTTGGTATTGAAATAGAGATATATCGGTCCACGTTTTGATATAGCCGACATATAACGGTACCTCGCAATATTTGGTATTTTGATGATTTTTCGCCACATTTTCCCATGGGTGATTTCTCTAAAAAGTGATATTTGTAGTTCGCAATGGATTCTAGCTCCTGTGACAGAATATAGTAACTGGTCCACGTTTTGGTATAGCCCCATATAACACGTACCTCCCGCTATTCGGTATTTTGATGATTTTTGCCACATTTTTCAATGAATTTGTCTAAAAATTGGTATTTGTAGTTCATAATAGGTTCTAGCTCCGGCGACAGAACATTTTCATATACCACACACATGACGATACCCACCGATATTCGGTATGTTGATACTCCTAGTCACTTTTACCCACAAAATTGTTTCAAACTTGGTATTTTAGAAGATTTAGTAGATGACAGCCCTTCAAGTATAAAATTGTCTATAAAGGTTCCCGTTTTGATATGGTCCCATATAACGGCCTCCCTCACTTTATGGTTTTTTGATAAGTTTGAAGGTCTTTCACTAAAAACATACTGTCATGTAAGTCTGCTCATTGTGGCTGATATTGTTTTTCATTATCAACGGCATATCTTCCTCTTAGTTATGAAAATTTCATGGCATATTATTTATAATTAATCGACTGAATATTAAAATAAAACCTCCTATAATAGAAAAACATTCGTTTATTTTGACACAATTGGCGATTTTTATACTTCCGAATGTTTGCATCATTGTTTTATAGAGGGTGAAATAAAAAACTGCAACAAAGTCAATCGCCATAATTTTTACAATTTTTTTTTTTAATTTTATTGAATGAAAGCCAAAAATGTTGGAAATATCATCAAATTTTAGAATAAGTTTCGATTTGTTTGAATTGGTCACATTTGGTGCGAATTATGGCCTTCAAACGACCAATAAGACCGTCACACGCTGCCCGAATGTTGCTCTGCGGTATTTTGGCCCATTTCCTGCGAAGCGCTTTCTGAAGGTGATGGACACTTTGGTATTTTTTTAGTGCCAGCCTAGTTTTCCAAAATTCTGCAGACACAATAGTCCAACGGATTGGTATCCGGAGATTTTGGTGGTCATTGTGTGCTGGAAATGAAGCGACGAAGCTCATTTTTGTAACCATTCTTGGGTGGCGCGTGCTGAGTGCGATGGTGCTGTTGGAATGTTCAAGGTCTGCGGCCAAAATGTTTGCGTGCCCAAGGCTTTAATACGACCTTCAGAATATATTCGCTATAATAATTGGCATTTATTCTGATGCCACGGTCGATTAATAGGAGAGTGACCATCGGCTGTAATGACGGCCCACACCATCACCATGGCCGGTGCCTGAGTTCTGGTGGCCAACCGAAGGTGCACATTTTCAGTTGACCTCTTTGGCAAGTAAACACGATCATTTTGCTTGTTTACAAACTGCTGGACAATGAATATTTTCTCATCTCGAAGAAAACCATATTCGGCAGTTCACCACTTTCGGCCAAGCGAAGCAACTCTTTAGCTCTTTTCAGTCTATTTTCTTTCTGTTGCGGTGTAAATTCTTGCACTTTTTGATATTTCAATGGCTTTACCCCGAGCTCATTTTTCAATATTTGTCAAATGGAATATTGCGATATGTTCAGCTAACGAGCCATTTTTCGGCCACTGCGACGCGGATTTCGATGAAGTCGCTTCTTTACTTTTCGAACCATTTTTGCTGATGTTGGTTTTTTCTTTCGTCAACTTCCTTGACGTCGGGCTACGCTACCAGCAGTATCACGGTAATGAGCGATGGTACGAGACACAACAGATTTATTCACATTTAAATGCTGGAGTGCTCTAACGATAGCCACTTGTGGTTTTCCAGCCAAATATAAAGAAATCACACTTGAATTCCATCACGAATAACTTTTTTCTGGAAAATTCTCATGGAAAATGCTTCTGTACGCTTGAAAATAATATAATGAGCTGTCACTGGAATTTAACAGCTCTCGTACGAGTGGCTTAGAAAAGACAGCAGTCTGAAGTTGGTTGCAGGTTTTTCATCTCACCCTGTATATCTTCATCCAATTTCACGTTTACTGTGCACGAAAAGTGTACTTTTTCAAATAGGATGGATTTTGCCAAAAATCGTTTTGGACACAAATGCCTCTTTCAATTGTAGAGGAAATTTATTCAGGGTAGAGTATTCCTCCCATATTCCCATTAACTGAAAAACTATTCGACTGAATACTAAAATAACACCCCTTTAATAGAGAAACCTTTATTTCGTTTGATACAAATGACGATTTTTATCCTTCACCAAGTTTGCATCATTGTTGTGTGTATTTCGTTTTGTCAAGAGAACCCCCTTAACAATGACAAAATCCCAGAGAATGCAAGTCTCCCCTTTTTTACTCCCACACACAAATCCGCTCTTTACTGGTTTTGCTTCTCTCTTTCGCCTTAATTTGATTAACAATTTGCCGACGCCAATGTAGCTGCCATTGCTGCTATTATTGGTTGCGGTTTAACGTCTTTTTTTTATTGGAGAGCATTGTTGTTGGGGCAGTCGCTAGCGACTGGTTACGCTTGGCCGTTGTGCGCGTTTGTGCTTCTGTTTTGTGAGTCGTGAGCATACGACGAACGCGAGCAAGCAACGAATTTCTTATAATATTCGAGGTCGTCAAAACGCAAGTTTTCAGTTTAAAAATCGCACTTGTCGGAGCAACACAACAGAACAGAAACGAAAGAAAATAGTAGAGGGAACAAAAGAACTAAACATCTGCTGCTAGCTAATATAGAACTGTACACCAAGCAAACTTGCAGACAGATAACCAAACAAATAGAATTCAATTTAAATAAATAATATTAGATTAAAACAAAAGAAATAATTAAATTGAAATCAAGTTTTGAGATTTTTAATTGAAAAAAAAAAAACAAACGAATTTTGAAACGAGAATTGAAACAAATTAAACAAAATCTTGTGATGAAATAGAGTGAGTCTTGGAAGCGAAATCGAAGCAGATCGTATGCATCATGTGAAATGAAAGTAAAACTGTGAAATTTAATACAAAAATCACACACAACTCACTAGTTTTTCAAAATAGCTTCAAAAAATAAAAAAAAAAAACATAAGACAGAAAAATAAACCCAAAAAAAAAACTCAGACAACAAAGAAGCAGAGAAATCGCCAAATTAAATTATCAGCCAGCCAAGCCATCCCCACATCAAAGAAAAAAAAAACCGAAAACAAAGACAAGCCCCGAGATAACCTTTGTAAAGAACATCTCTCTTTTCGGTGTCTATAATTTTGGAAAATTCTTGAAATTATTGTGGCTTTCAAAGTGAATTTAAGGTAATTTTTTTGGGTTAAAAATTGTGATTTATTGTTAAAGAAAAATGACAATACCTGATTGTTTTTTATGTGTTTTTTTTTTCTAATTGGTATTTGCCTCTCTGGAACAAACATTTTTGTTGTGGCCCCAACATTCGGCCGTGTTGTTTGTGCGAGAGAAA
The DNA here is from genome assembly GCF_030504385.1 of Musca domestica. Classification (NCBI taxonomy): domain Eukaryota; kingdom Metazoa; phylum Arthropoda; class Insecta; order Diptera; family Muscidae; genus Musca; species Musca domestica. The sequence continues at coordinate 16,003,596 of NW_026712219.1, read as the reverse complement.
ATCGTCGGGAGGGGGTTTTGTGTAATTTGCCCCTAGCATTTTCTTTAAAATAGTGGATAATTAATGTGAAATATTATTACTAATTATTTAAAGAAATGAATATTTAATTATTGATTGCTTATCTATTTGTGTGCTGTCAAATTCGCTCATAATTGATTCATGTCATGTGTTGTGCCACTCTCTTGGCGTGCTACGTTATGTGCCAAAAACAGCTGATTGTCACAGTGGGAGTGATAAGTGTGTAACAAATTTAGTTAAATAGTGAAAAATGTTTATAACACACTGCAAAATTATAAAGAAAATATTAAAATATGGGAAAAAAATATCTTAAAAACTAAAAAAGAACTTTCAAGGACTTTTAAAACTCTCTACAACGTTTGAAAACACCTTTAAATCCCATCAACTGTGTGAAATCCAGTTTATCGACCTTTTTGAGTGCAAGATTCAAATTAAAGCAAAATCGGCGTGATCCGTCCCCCAAGAAAAAAATAGTTTCCCGGGATCAGAGTAAAAATAACTACCTCTGGAAAAAATTTCCAAAAAATCGAAGAGTTTTTACTAAACTAGAGTTGGTCCTAAGATTAAATTATTTGCAAACTTAGTTTTCAAGTAAATATTTAAGTGTATTCTAGACGTATTTTTGCGATTTTTATCATCCTGAAAATGCTGTTCATTGAATGGGGAAATATCGATGCAAAAACTCAATTATAATTAGACCTTGGTGATGTTAAAAAAAACATATGGCAGCTTTTTATGCCCTCGAACATGTGAAATACCTGACTTATTGTCAAATTGGTTATCTCAAAATTCCATACAAATTTGAAATTTACCTTAAGGCTGGAAATACATAAAGAGCATATTTGGCCGACTTAAGTCATCGGCTGGCTTCTTCTTGATGAACAAAGGAGGTTGACTTAGATTTTGGCCCTAGGCTCCTTTGTTCATTTCCGAAGAAGCCAGCCAGATAAGCGCTTTATGTATTTCCACCCTAAATTAAGACCTATACTGAAATTTTGTTGAGAGGATTTTATCTACCCGACAATTAAAAAAGCAACTAAGTTCGGCCGGGCCGAACTTTTTATACCCTCCACCATTTGGATGAATCTTGTAAATATTAAAAAACAATAAAAAATCCGTCGAAAAAGACGTGGTCCTGCATAAGTAAATTGTGTCATAGGCTGTAGTGACGGTTCCGAACTTAAAATGAGAAATTTGAAACAATTCCATTGAATAATGTCGCAAAAATCATGAAAATATTGAATATGTGGGGAGCCGTTATATGGGCGCTATACTAAAAAGTGGATCTGTGTAGACAATTCTCTTCTAGGGAGTAAAGTACTTAGAGGGAACCCCTAGTGTAGATTTTAAGACAATTCCATTGAAAATGTTGGCAGAATTCATCAAAATACCGAATATCGGTTGGATATCATCTCACGGTAGCTGTTTAAATCAGTTTATCAATGGATTTTTCAAGGTCTATGTAAGGTCGATCTGTAATACCATCAAACAACTAAGTTTGCTGTCAAACTTCGTCTTCTTGTCCGACCTTAAGGTGAGAAGACATAAAAAGTTTTTTTGATTGGTTTAAGTCATCGGCAAACTTCTTCGAAAAAAAACAAAGTAGCGCAGAATCAAAATCGAAGTAAGTCAAATTAAAACTCCTTTGTTCATTTACCAAGAACTCAGTCGATGACTTAAGCCAGTCGAAAAAGCGTTTTATGTATTCTACCCTTTATGTAGGCCTTGGGATTTATGAATTTAGAATTCGACAATAATGTTAACATCTTAATTTTACCATGATTAAACCCTTCTATAGATAGAATAGTCATAGAAGTCATTCTTTTGCATTCATAGAAGATCTTCCAAATATCTTCTTCTGACGAAGGCAGGGTGGACGATATTATCTTATAATTTGATGTATATAATTATTTTTAGTTTGAAAACGAAAGTACCTATATATTTTTTGAACTTTTCGATCATTAGTCACCTGCAACGTTTTCCTCCATATATATAAAAACTTGGAACATATTACGCATATGTATTACTCAGAACAAGTGTTTTTGCATAAATAAATTAAACTAATGCATTCACCCACCCACCAACATTCGCATAACATTTATGCAATAATTTAGAAATTATGAGGGAATTAATGAAATAAAAATACTAAAAAAATATGTTTAAATATTTTAAGAAAATATATATGCATAAAATAAATAATATTATTCACTTCGAATGAATATTATTCACTTCAAACATTTACGAAACGATTTTTTAACTTTGAATAATTTTAATTTGATTTTTTGAAAGGTGAGAATACATAAAACGCTTTTGTGACTGGCTTAAGTCATCGGCTGGCTTCTTCGGAAAAGATCAAAGGAGCGTTGGGCCAAAATCGAAATATGTTAACCTAAAGATCCTTTTCATATTTCTTTATTTCTTTTATTTTTTTGCTACGTTTTTTTACGCGCAAGTGAAAGTACAAATTATATAGATTTTTTCCAAGAATTAATTGATTTTTTTTTTTCATTTATATCTTCCGTCAAATCATTAACATTTCTCATCGAAATAAATTAATTCAATTTTTTTTTTGTTTCTTTTTCTCACATTTAAAATAAACTTGAATTTTTTTATATGCAAATTGAATGCATAATAAAATAATAAACAAAATACAATAAATTATATTTTGTTTGATTTTGATAAAACTTTATTTAAAATCAGAAATTTAAATGTCATTTTTAACGAAAACGGAAATTATTTGCATTTCTGTCGCATTTGATTATTTTTTTTTTGTCTCCTTATTTTTCTTTGCTGGCAACCATACCAAACAGCTGTTATATTAAAAATAACAGTTAAGTTACACCCCCACCCCCAATTACGAGCTTCATACAGTCGTTATTTGACGTATAATAAATGGAATTGGCAATCCTATTAACGATTTTCATTTAAAGACTTTTAGAGGTAAAATTAGTAAAATAGCATGGTAAAAGTAAATCAAGGTAACAAAGGTCAAAAAATAATAATATCCAGCTCTGCATTTCATATAATTTATCTTATCAAATTTATATTTATTGAAAACAAATTTTATATCTGATTTGTGGTCATACCATGGTAAAGTTAAGAAGGTAAAGTCATTTCAAATAAGCATTAACATCTCTGTGTTTTCTGTAATATACCTGGCCCAATTCCACTGCGTTTCTACGCAGGGTTCCCATCTCTGATATGTGTACAGGATGAGATAAAAAAAAACTGCAAAAAAAGTCAAACGCCATAATCTTTAGATTTCTTTTTAAATTTTATTGAATGAAAGCAAAAAATGTCGGAAATAGCATCAAATTTTAGATTTGTTCGAATTGGTCACCTTTGGCACAAATTATGGCCTTCAAATGGCCAATGAAACCGCCACACGCTGCCCAAATGTTGCTCTGTGCTATTTTGGCCCATTTCCGGCGAAGCGCTTGCTTGAGGTGATCGACACTTTGGTATTTTTTAGTGCCAACCTTCCTTTCCAGAATACTCCCGACACAATAGTCAAAGTATTAGTATCCGGAGATTTTGGTGGCCATTGTGCACTGGAAATGAAGCGAGGATCCTCATTTTGTAACCATTATTGGGTGGCGCGTGCTGAGTGCGATACTGTTGAGTCCTGTTGGAATGTCCAAGGTCTGCGGCCAAAATGTGTGCGTACCCAAGGCTTTAATACAATTTCCCGAATATTTTCGCTATAATATTCGGCATTTTTTCTGATTAATACGAGCGGTCGATTAATACGAGCGGAGAGCGACCATCGTCTGTTATGATGGCCCACACCATCACCATGACCGACGCCTGAGTTCTGGTGTCCAACCGAAGGTGCACATTTTCAGCTGACTTCTTTGGCACGATCATTTCGTTTGTTTACAAACTGCTGGCCAACGAATGTTTTCTCATTGGAGCGGATAAAACCAAATTCGGCAGTTCACCACTTTCGGCCAAGCGAAGCAACTCCTTAGCTCTTTTGAGTCTATTTTCTTTCAGTTGCGGTGGAAGTTCTTACACTTTTTGGAATTTCAATGGCTTTACCCCGAGCTCATTTTTCAATATTTGACGAATTGAATGTTGCGATATGTTCAGCTCACGAGCAATTTTTGGCCACTGTGACGCGGGTTTTGATCAAACCGCTTCTTTACTTTTCTAACCATTTCTGCTGATGTTGCTTTTTTCTTTCGTCCACTTCCTTGACGTCGGGCTAATCTACCAATATCACGGTAGCGATCGATGGTACGAGACACAAAAGATTTATTCACATTTAAATGCTGGAGTGCTCTCTAACGAAAGCCACTTGTGGATTTCCTGCCAAATATAAAGAAATCACACTATCACGCTTGAATTCCATCACGAATAACTTTTTTTTTCTGGAAAATTCTCACCAAAATGCTTTTGTACGCTTGTAAACAATAAAATGAGCTGTTAACAGCTGTCGGTCGAGTGGCTTAGAAAAGACAGCAGTCTGAAGTTGGTTGCAGTTTTTTTTCATCTCACCCTGTATGTACATTTTGTCAAGTGTATAATTTAGAAAAATTACCTTCTTAATTATACGATGATGGAGACTTTAAACGGGTAAACAATATGGCATTTAGTCTGATTTTGAACAGATGACAGCACATCTATAATTTCGTCTTTCAATTAACTCCTCTTGTACCCAAACTTTTTGGAGCCAGTGTAAATTATCCCTTATTAATTGTTTGAAATACGGCTCTTGTTTTCTGTTTGAATTTCTCCATCGGTCATTCTCTCTCTCTCTCTCACTTGCAAAAAAACCTTAGTTTTTATTAGTTGTTGTCACTGAATGTTTTTTTGCCAACTCATTGCGGCAAAACAAATGAATTGGACTTTGATATCTATCTCTCCACCACCATACACACATTTGATTAAAAAAAAAAACATTTGTTCATTCCAAGTGTTTGTCTGTAGGTATGTAAATAAGCTATACATTGGGTTCCGTGTATTTCTGTTACTTTTTCGTTTGTTTATCAAATCGATGGGGTATTACCCAGTTCTAATACCTTAATATCTTAGCAAGTCTTGGCTGAAATGTATGTTTAGGTACATAGGAACTTACATACCTAAAACATGGCCCGTACATATGTATGTTTGTATTTATGTTTCATTGTAATGCTATTAATTGCCGTAGTTGTTTCGATTCTAAGTTCTTTTTCTGTTAATTTATGCATTTATTCATTTGTATGTATGTTTGTTTGCTTGTAGATATGTATGTGTATTTCTAAGAAAGCGATAACAAAATGCAACTCATTTGCATTTGTTTGTTTACACTAAAGCCCCGTCTATTTGGGGGGCATTCGTTTAGTTGCATGTATTTTCCTGTTCCTTTTTCATTTCCCTTCTTCGTTCATAATTCTTCTTTTTCTCCACCTCCCCCTTTCACACTGGTCTTTGTGGTCATTATGGCTGTTCTCCTTTACATTTGCGAGTGTGGTTGCCCCAGCAACAGCAACAACATCTGTTGCTTATTTTGAATTGTCTTTAAATTTAGTACCCATCATATGGTCGCCGCCTCACTTGCCCAGCTGGTATTTCTTTAATTGGGGAGTGAGAGAGAGAGAGGCAAAGTTGATATGGCAATTATTTTGCAGCAAACAAATTGCTAGCATATGTTTTTATTTCAATTTGATAAATTTTATAAATCGAAAATCTTTTATTCTTATGATAAAAATGCACATGTTTGCACTATTTCTTCCTCTCCCTCTCTCTCTCTCTGAGAATAATCACAACCAGTAAAGAAAGTCTTCAAGTCGGGCGAGGCCGACTTTATGATACCCTACACCACTTTGCTAATTAAGTAGAGCTCCACATAACAATTAAAAGTTTTTATGGGAGAATTCAATCATACACGCTATGATTATAATTATAATTTAAAGTTCAAAGGACTAAATATGCCGAAGCATTTGTATCTTTTCTATTCGGAATTGTATTGCCCATTTGGTGCACAATTAATTTGAAATCGGAAAAAGATATATATAGGAGCTATATCCAAATCTGAACCGATCTCGATAAAATTTAGCAAAGATATTTCTGAGCTCTATTTGATATATTTCCTTGAATATCGTTGTTACGGAGTGCATATTACGGTTGTGGGTAACAAATATAACAAATCGGATGAACAATATATATGAAAGCTATAGCTATATCTGAACCGATCTTCACCAAATTTGACACACTAGCTTCTAGACTCAATTCGGTCGTAAGTGCCAAATTCCATCCCATTTGGACAAATATTAGACGTTTGGTGCACAATAAAAGGTAAATCGGACGAAGTTATATATGGGAACTATATCCAAATCTGAACCGATCTCGATAAAATTTGTCAAAGATATTTCTGAGCTGCATTTGATATATTTCCCCAAATTTTGTTGTTACAGAGTGCATATTACGGCGGCGGTGGACAAAAATAACAAATCGGATGAAAAATATATATGGGAGCTATAGCTATATCTGAACCGATTTCGATCAAATTTGGCACACATATTTTCAGGACTAATTTGGGTGTATATGCAAAATTCCATACAATTCGGGCTAATATTACACGTTTGGTGCACAATAAAAGGCAAATCGGACGAAGATATATATGGGAGCTATATCTAAATTTTGACCGATTATCTCCAATTTCAATAGGGTTCGTCCTTGGGCCAAACAAAAGATCTTTGCAAAATTTCATCTGGATCGGGCAATAAATGCGACCTGTACTTTGTTTACAAAAATACATGGACAGACGGACGGACGGACGGACAGACGGACGGACGGACGGACATGCATAAATCGACTCAGAATATGATTCTATGCAGATCATCAAAAGGAACTATGGATCTATCTCGTTTCCTTCTGCCTGTTACAAACAAATGCACAAAGACATAATACCCTGACCACCTTGTGGTGTAGGGTATAAAAATGTAATTGATGAGAGAGAGAGAGAAAAAAGTTAACATTGCCAATTACTGTGCTGTTATGGGAAACGTGTGTAAGTAGGGGTATGACTGTTATTCAACGTATAACAGTGTTATAACGTTTAACGGTGAGAGAGGGCGTGTTTACACGACATTAAGGGGGTTTCCCAATGACTGACGGATGAAGTAAGAATATTTTGTAATTGCTTACGACTTTTTTTGAGCTTTTTGCAATAATTAAATGTGTGGTCTTAGTCATCACCAAAGAACTATGAATTTATTGAATTATTAATCAATATTATGATTTTATGTGTCATTTTTATGGCAAATTAAAAAGTTTGGTAATTATGGCAACCCTAAAATACCCTTTAAAAATATGTAGTATTTGTTCAAAAAAGAATATTTTTTTAAAAAATTCTCTTTTATACCAATCTCAAAAAACGTTTATTGCTCCGTTAGTCCTCCCTTATAATCCCACAATTTTCTCTCTCCTTGTATTCAAAATTGCCTAACAAAATAGCTGCATAGCTTAGACTAATTCATTTACATATGAATTGTAGTTTTTTTGTTGGAAATCGGAATGGGTCATTCTGGGTTCTTAGTTATACAACAATAACAAGACACCTTTTTTTTGTGACATACCTACAAAATAATATTTATTTGCATGTTTTTCATATTCCGTTCTTGTCATTGTGGCTCGCCGTCTTTGTTGCTCATTCCTCTCGAGGGTTTTTGTATCTTTGAAATTTAAATGATTGTGCAAAAAAAAAAAAAAAAACAAAATAAAAGTATTCTATATTGGACGTTCAGTTCTTTGTTTGAATTTAAGGTAAATCTCAACAATTTTAAAGTGTCGAGAGTGTCGTCCACCATACCGTCGTATCAGTTGGTGAATGGTGGCAGACAGACAGACAGGCAGGCAAATGCATGGCAACAAAAAAAATTTCAATCAAATGCATTCGTATGAAAATTGAATTCGGCTGGGTCTTATATAAGTTTGAATGATATGTATGAGAGATCTACAATATATATTTGTATATACATACATACATCACTGTGTCATGGACTATATGCACTTAATGTATAATGAATGAATTCTTACCTGTAGTTTTTTTTTCCTTTCTAGCAAGTAACATTTTGCAATGTATTTGCCACATAGTTTTGGAGATCAAAGTCTCAATGTGTACTTCTCATATCAGGGTATATATGTTAGTCATGACTGCAATACAACAAAAAATTGACGAGGTGAACTTAACAACTCTATAATTGTTTATTATTGCAATAAATTGTTAATAATTAGGCTATTGTATAGAAATATTTATACAATGCAAATACATACACACATGTGCATCGTATGTATGTATGTATGTATGTATTTCGTTTTGTTTTTCACGCACGCATTCACATTTCAAAGCAACCATACATTTCTTGGTGTACATTGAACTTAAAGTTAAATATTAGACCGGGAAACTGAAATGTGGTAGGTATAACTGAAAAACCAACTATTCGAGTCATTTTTTACAAATATTTGTGGAAGGACTATAAAAGCTGGAAAATATAGATTTCAAGAACTATTGAAGTTAACGGATTGTTAGAGTAGAAAAATTGGACTTATCACATATATTTCTTCCTAAACACGGATTTTTGTTAAAATAGTCTGCCAAGAACTCCCAAGGAAATAGATATTGGATTTTTGGAAATATTTATTTTAAGAACTAGATCTCAATTAAAATGTGTAAAGTTTCTGGGGAAAGTAGGGTGATTTTTTTCAAGAAAAAGGTCCGCAGAATTAGTTTAACTTTCCTTTTTATACCCTCCTCCATACATACATATGGAGGGTTATCACACGATTTAGCCCTATCCGTCAGTTGTAATCACTCTAGTGTCAAAAAGAATAAATATATGAAGCTAAAATTTGGCACACATCAGTCTTTTGTCTGCTGGCTGGTCAAGTTCGAAGATGGGCTATATCTGTCCATGATATCGTATAGCCCCCATATAACGATACCCCCCGATATTCGGTATTTTGATGATTGCCTATATAAGTCCACGATATCGTATATCACCCATACAACGGCACCTCCCTATGTTCGGTATTTGGATGATTTTAGCTACATTTTTCCATTGAATTGTCTAACAATCCATACCAGAAGTCTTTCTAAGCACTTCACCCCCTGGGAGAGAAATGTGTATACATGTAGGTCCATACATACAACGGTAACCCTCAATATTAGACATTTTTACGAATTTAGGGGCATTATTCACCGAAGTGGGTACTACAGCCTATGGCAATATATTGCGTCTGCAGACCAACATCTTCGTATAGCCTCCATTTAACGGTACCTCCCAATATTTTTTTGATGATTTAAGCGACATTATTCAACGGAGTTGTTTCAAAGTTCGTATTTAGATTTCGTAATGGGAACTTTAGTATATGCTAGAAAATTGGCTATGCAGGTCCAGGTCTTCGTATAGGCCCCCATATATCAGTACCTCACTATATTCGGTATTCTAATGATTTTAGGTACAATATTCACTGAAATTGTTTGAAAGTTCGTATTTGAAGTTCCTAATCCGTACTACAGCCTGTGACAGAAAATTGTCTATGCAGGTCCAGGAGGAGGTATATCAGTACCTTCCTTTATTCGGTATTTTGATGATTTTAGCGACATTATTAACGGGCTTGTTTTAAATTTCGTATTCAGAGTTCGTAAAGGGAACTACAGTCTATGCCAGAAAATTGTCTATGCAGGTCCAGGTCTTCGTATAGGCCCCCATATATCAGTACCTCCTCATATTTGGTAATTTGATGATTTTAGGTACAATATTCACTGAAATTGTTTGAAATGTCGTATTTGAAGTTACTAATAGGTACTGCAGCCTGTTCGTATGGCCCCGATATAACGGTACCTCCCTACATTCAGTATTTTGTCATTATGCACCCGATTTTTTTTTCAAGTTTAACATTTGAATATTGAAACGGTTTATGACAAATATTGCCTATGCAGGTCCACCTCTTCGTATAACGGCTATATTTGGTATTTTTAAGATTTTAACAGAATTTTTAACAGATTTTATTTATTTATTTATTATTATTTTTTTTTTTTTTGAAAATTTCTAAATTCTTTCGAAATGTTGGAGGGTATTCAAAGTTCGACCCGGCCTACTAACAAAAGATCTATGATAAAGGACGGATAGAATGAACCAGTCTTTCTGGTACCTCCCTCGCAAAAGGTCAATAAGTTGAAGAAAAACAAAAACATGAAGATCATGAAACACGAAGTAAGGATCTGTTTCGTTTCAAGCTCTACACATCCCAATATTTCTATCAACACTAGATCTGGGGTGAAAATGGGTTATATCGGCCTACTCCACAAAGAGGTTAACATTAAGAATATAATTATTCATACAATGTGAAAAAAGCATCCGATTCATTCTAAACTTCACACATTCCAAAATTTTCACTAACACAATATCTGTTGTGAAAATGTTATACACCAACCCACTCCTTCTCGCAACTCCCTCACAAAAGGTTAACATTTTGATTAACAATTATTCGCACAAAATTGCGATCCATTTATTCATGCATTTTTCTATGCATTCTACCTATTGAATTTTTATTTTGTCCAATTTGCTTAAAAATATGTTTAGACACAAAATAATTTCTAATGGCAACCCTACCATATAACCCATCTAACAATGAGAGGTCATGACAGAAAAAACGCCATACAATTTAACAATTTATAATGCCATAGAGGGAGGTCATGTTTATTACTCTTTTAAAGCCATCTCCACCACACAATTATTTATGTATGTGACTGGCTGATTATTTATGTGACCGACTGACTAAATGACTGATAATAAGCGAAGCTTTTTTTCTTTCTTATAAACAATCATCATACATAATGAAATCATGAGATTTTAATCAAATAAATCCACAATTGAGTTAAGTATTTGCGTTCATTCATTCTTTTTGGTGCATCACATCAATGTGTTGTTCATAACAGAGAAGGAGCGGGGGAGAAAGAGAGAGAGGGAGATATGACCCCCACAGTGAGGACGCACATGAATGGCAAGGAGAACAGGTACAAAAGCCTATAACAACTGTTTTACAAAATCATTAAAATGCCTGGCATTATTTTAGACTTAGACTTGACTTAGAAGTGGTGGATATTAAAACTTTGGAATTAAAAATGTAATAATTAAAAGATTAATTATTGTATGTAATGAAGTGTGTGTGAAATATTCAAATATATATTCCAGAGTGCTCTTTACAAAACAAAGTTCATGTGGTCTTACAAAGAGCAATTTATAAACGTTGATCTTTTCAACGGATCTTAGAACTTCCCTGTAGGAAAGATGGGTTTGCATGTGTTTCGCCATGCCACTACTATTTATAAGACATTGTTAGCACTTTGGCTACAAGCCTTATTTTTCCCCCAATAAGAAGAAGCATTTGCAATGATAGCCATAGAATCTGCTTCTTCTTTTTCTTGATTTAGTCAATAGTTGTGAATCATATAATTTAGGAGGCCGTGAAAAATGTTTTGTGACAAATGAATTCAATAATCAATTATACATTATAACAAGTAAGCAAAGGCTACAGTCGAGCGGGGTCGACCGTTGAATACCCTACAACACTATAATAAACGATACAGTTTATATAGGCGAGATACTCGAAAGAATTCCACAAAATATTGTAACAAATAATAAAAGAAAACCATCAGGTTCCGTTCTCTAATTTTCGAATAATAGCAACTAAAGCTAATTTGCTCATTTCCAATTTATTGGTAGATGTTACACTTAAATAGTCTTCCTAGATCTGGAACCAATATTTCCCAAAGACCTATAATCTCTCAGAAGTGGCAAAAGATTAACATTTATTATTGGTTTTTGACTGAAACGCATCTATATGAGATACAGACATTTGACTATATTTTTCAACGAAATCAGCGTTAACGAAATAGTCAGAAGTGCGTCTTTCCTCTATTTGTGAATTCTCCAAAAAGTCACTTGAATGGACATTTTCGTATTTTGTCTACAAAAGTTGGCAAACTATTACACACATTGAATATTTTTGGATGGCCATCCAAAACTGCTTGGCTTTTGCAATGTCCGGTAACCCCCATTCAAATGTGCGTGAGGATCGGGCGATAATTACGACCTGCAGACAATTTTGCAGTTTTTTGGTCCATTTCAACCCCTAAATATGTGGCGATCATCTCCAAAAAGAGTAGGCTTCTATTCTGACCCTCATCTTATCCCCATGCAAAATTTCGTAAGGATCGGGCCATAAATGCGATCTGTATATGATATCCTGATATCCCAACTACTTAGTTTTGTTAGCTGTAGTAGTATTACCAAATGTTTAATTCAAAATGAAAATATGCCAAAAATATGACAAAATTGAAAAAATATGAGAAAATTTTACAAAATCAATATTTTTATCTTTAGAGAAAAATTTTTATGCGATTTTTTAGACGTTTTTTATTTCCTGCCAAGAGGCCATTCTGAATTGATGAGAACTGCCGAAATCAGTTCAGCCGTTCTCGACATATAAGATATTTTTCAAGCATATCTTCTTTGATAAACATACATATCGCACATATTTTGCTATATATCCGAATTGTTGGATTTTAACATCAATGTAAAGATCAGAAGTAACCTTGTCATGGCTTTGTGATTTCGCCGGGATTTAAAATATTCGCGGTTTAATGAAAAATTTTGAATTTTTTCAACAAAAAAGATATGGTCTATTTTACCCGCTAAATATTATCCGATGATGGTAGGCTTCTTCCCCGACCTAAACTCTAGCTACATGCGAAATTCCGCGTCGATTGGTCTATAATTGAGACCTGTATAGCTACTGCAAAATCCGACATTTTTTCAGTATTTGGTCCATTTTAACCCCTAAACATTTGGCGATCATCTCCAAAAGAAATAGGCATGAACATGAACAGACGGACGGACGGACATACATAGCTAGATCGACTCAACTCGGCGAGATAGGAAGATCCATATATACTTTCCTATGTGGGAAACCAATATTTCGAGGTGTTACATAAATTCTGGCCCAATCAAACTTATAATACCCCCAACACATAGTGTTGTAGGGTATAAAAATATATTTAATGGAGAACTATATATTCCGGAGCGAGTTTCATCAAATAGTAAAATTCGGTTGAATATGAAAAAATCTATTCAATTTTTATCTGATATTACATATATGGTGAACAATAACCGTAAAATCGGATGAAGAATTATATCAAAGCTACATAAAAATCTGTACAGATCTCAATAAAATTTGGCAGAGTTATCTTCAAGCTGTATCTGATGTCTGGCACCAAATATGAATTTTATGCAGTGCATATTACGCAATCCATCGGATGAAATATATATATATATATATATGGAAGCTATAGCTATATCTGAACCGATTTTCTCCAAATTTGATGTACTTACTTCTAGTCTGAATTCGGTCGGATATGCCACAATTCACTCCATTTTGGCTGATATTAGCCATTTGGTGCACGAAAAATCTGAAATCGGATGAAGATATATATATATATGGGAGCTACACCCAAATCTGAACCGGTCTGACAAAATTTTAGACACTTATTTCTGAGCTACAACCGATATCTAATACCAAAGATTTTTGTTGTGGACTTGAACACCAAATCGGATATAGCTATATCTAAACCGATTTCCACCAAATTTTATGTACTTGATTCTAGATCTACTTTGGTCGGGTGTACCAAAATTCAAGTGATTTGGACTGATATTGGCCATTTGGTGATCAATAAACCTGAAATCGGTTGAAAATCTATATGGGAGCTATACCTAAATTTGAACCGATTCTCACCAATTTCGATAGGGTTCGTCCTTGGGCCAAACAAAAAATGCGACCTGCATTTTGTTCACAGAAATACATGGACATACGAATGGACCGACATGCGTAAATCGACTCTTTTTTGCTTTTTTGTTTGTAATAAATGCACAAAGAGAAGAGATTCTGATTTTGAGGAGCACTAAAGGTGAGTTTACATAAGCAGCTTTGCATCAATGCAAATGTCAAATTATGAAGGGAAACGACGGCAGAATTTGAGTGCGGCTCTGGCATCCCTTTATGATATGCCATGCGAAGGCATCAAGCTCAAGCTTTATATTCTCACCATAAGAATGTGTTATGGAGTCTGCTGATGATTTTGGATAGTCTTTTTGAGATTTTTCCCAACAAAAAATGTAAAAATACCTTTTTAATTATAATTTTCGGGATATCAGCTGTAGCTATATTATTCATTTGTTTTCATTTTTGATTTAAGATAGAATAAAATCAACTTGATTTTTAAACTGAATCACTGCTCATATACTCGCAAAATATATTTTTCTCGAAATTTTGAGTTCATGTAAACATTTATGCTCATTAATCAACTTCCTTTCAAAGAGATTTGTTTATCTAATCGCCTATAAACAAACAATGTTTGGATATTTCCAAAAAATAAATCCATATAAATTAATCTTCCTATAACATGGCTATTATATGGGTTAATAAATTCATTTGATTTGTATATAATCATATGTAAATGTAAATATTTCACTTGATTACATTATATATTTGCTGATTAAGCCAATAACCAAAAAAAAAGTAGAATGAAAAAAGCAACAACAATAAAAGTGCATTAAAACGTTTTTGTGGTGTTTACATCAATTTGGTATAACAAATAAACGTCATCCGAATACTAGATGCGTCAATTGGCAAACATTTACAATTGGCCGTTGATAACCAAACGTGTATTGTCGGCTGTCGGCAGGGGATGCAGGCCAGCTGCTACCTACTCTCTTGCATCGCATACACACATACATACGTATCTATCACACTCGTTTACAGCAGCGAGAATAAATACGGCAAAAAATTAAATCACATTATAAAAATAGGTTAATTCTAAACGTTATGTAATTAGGCAGCGACTATATAGCTTATTCAAAAAGTTGTTAATAAAAAAATTAATGTTACTTATTTTTTTTTAAATTTTTAAAAATCACCAACAATCAAAAAATTATTCCGTCAATATGGAACTTTTAAAAATTTAGGATAAAAGAAAAAATTTCATTTATTATTAAAAACATGTTAAAAAGTATTAGCCGACATACGTACACCCTCTGCCAATGTTCGATTATTTAAATATATTTTGACTTCTGTTATAATTATTCTAATTGTTGACCCTTTATGGAGTAGGTTCCGAAGGAATGGGCCAATATTGTCCATTTCGCATCGGATTTTTAGTAAATTTTAAAATGTGCGTGAGGTACCACATGTATACAGGGTGAGATAAAAAACTACAACAAATTCAAACGTCATAGTCTTTATTTTTTTAATTTTATTGAATGAAACCGAAAAATTTCGGAAATAGCATCAAATTTTAAAATAAATTTAGATTTCTTCAAATTGGTCACCTTTGGCACGAATTATGGCCTTCAAACGGCCAATGAAACCGTTACACGCTTCCCGAATGTTGCTCTGTGGTATTTTGGCCCATTCCCGCGGGCCAATCGCTTGTTTGGGGTGATAGACACTTTGGTATTATTTAGTGCCTACCATGCTTTTCAAAATACTCCCGACACAATAGTCCAACGGATTGGTATTCGGAGATTTTGGTGACCATTGTGAGCTAAAAATGAAGCGAGGAACCTCATTTTGTGACCATTCTTGAATGGCGCGTGCTGAGTGGGATGGTGCTAAGTCCTTTTGGAAAGTCCAAGGCGTGCGTCTACAAATGTTTGCGTGCCCAAGGCTTTAATACACCCTCCAGAATATTTTCGCGATGATATTCGGCATTTATTCTGATGCTACCACGGTCGATTAATACGAGCGGAGAGCGACCATCAGCTGTTATGGCTGCCCACACCATCACCATGGCCGGCGCTTGTGTTCTGGTGCCCAACCGAAGGTACACATTTTCAGTCGACCTCTTTGGCAAGTGAACACGATCATTTTGTTTGTTTACAAACTGCTGGACAACGAATGTTTTCTCATCGGAAAAATGAAAACCAAATTCGGCAGTTCACCACTTTCGGCCAAGCGAAGCAACTCTTTAGCTCTTTTGAGTCTTTTTTCTTTCTGTTGCGGTGTAAGTTCTTACACTTTTTGCAATTTCAATGGCTTTACCCCGAGATCATTTTTCAATATTTCATTGCGACGCGGGTTTCGATCAAGTTGCTTCTTTACTTTTCGAACCATTTCTGCTGATATTGCTGGAATCAAATCCGATTTTAATTTCGCGTTTTATGAGATTCGTGGATATTTAAAATGAGTGGGGGAGGTACTTCATGGAGTGGTCCCATTTCATCCATTTTCGCACCTGACCTAGCACTAATGCAAGTATTAGGATATGCAAAGTTGGAGCAAAATCGAACTATCCTCTCTCTTTTTGTGTAGTAAATTTTTTTTTGAAAATTTCGATCTTTTGTGAGGGATGTACCAGAAGGAGTGGACCGATATTGTCCATCTCCGAATTCGACTATAGTTTGATGGTAATCTTACGATGTACCAAGCTTGGATCAAATCGGATACTCCCATTGAGAGTTATCGTGTGCACCAGCCAGACACGGACGACCCTAGATCGACTTCAAATGCCTGAAAAGAGATTTGACCCAAAGAGACCTAAAGTCTAAAACCAGCATTTCACTGAGGCACGTTTAGGATGTATGAAATGATATATAATTTTGGTAGTTATAAGGCTGAGAGTAAAAAAAATGAATTATGGATTTAAAAATGCAATATCAGAATTTAAGAAGCTGAATCTTCAAGGAAAGATGTCTATTTAGTCCTTGACTATCAGAAATATTTTAAAACCCATATCAGCAAAGTTAAGAAAAAAAGAGAAGAATACCGTTATAATTAAAGAGTCTATCAGTCAGTGCCATTTTTTACTTCCTGTCTATACCTATTTCAAACTTTTCCCAAAAACTTCAACATTTGTTGTTGCTCTTTTAAAAGATCACCACTTCAAAACTCAATTTTTTTGTTGGCAACAAAAAAATAACTGGTTTTATTTTTTAAAAAATATTTGCTCAGTTTGTTTTTATTTTTATTTGTTTTGGAATATCAGCTGTTCAACAACTAAACACAAGTTGTGGTTATAAAAAGCAAACATAAACAAATGAGTATGTATATATGGGTATATGTATTTGTGGTTAATTTTTGATATAGTTTTGAAATTAATGAAGACTCAAAACGAATGCCTCAATGTTGATTTGTCATGAACCTAGGCCATTAAGTTGTATTTGAGTTTTTGACTCTTTCGTGGATTGGTGGTTTTCTGTTGTGTAGATATATGGCATGATATCGGGCGACGAGCAATGCGTACGATATCACGCCATACCAATACCACAGAAAATAGCGTGCCGGCATCAGCAGCAGCAGCAGTAGTGGAGTTAAAATGCGATGCCGTCAAAATTTTATTTAGTGTTTTTTTTCTGTATATCCAGCAAATGCCGCCGCAAGGTAAAAGAAAATCTCAAAAAACACACGTCCGCCTTTTCAACGCAGACACAAAGAAGAATGATTGGCCAAAATATATTGAAACAAAACAACTCAACTTTCACTAAAATATTTGATAAAATTAAAATGTATATAAATTCCGAGACCCTCTTACACTCAGTTACAATAAATTATCTAATACCCGCTTGCCATAAATTGTAAGTTAGTGCTATCAAATATTAGCAATAAATTACTTAATACCAAAATTCTTATCTATTATTACTACATATTTCCAATTGTTGGGTTGGGATTTCCCGGCCAACTTCCGTGTATTTTGTTTCAATTGGCTGTCACAAAAACACCTGATTTTTGTTGTCATTTACTTTGGAAGTTGAATGTGTGTGTCAAGAAATCGAGTGGGAGAGAGAGGGAACAAAGAGAAGAGTACAGCAAAACCACTGCAAACATTTGTGTGACGTTTAAAATAATTGCATTCGCATGCATGATGGGATGCATTAATAAAGAACGAGTCAAAGTCATGGTGGCGCGATTTTCAGTCATCATTTTTGTTTTGTGAAGTATACGACAATTTTGTTTGTTCCAATTTCATTAAAATAAATTGTACAATTTAAATGTGTGTATGATAGTTGGATGAAAAGAGAGAGAGAGTTGATGGGGAAAAGTATGAGAGCTAGTGTGTTCTTTCATTACACGATGATTGACAACTCTGGGGCTTAGTGATGCCAATTAAGCGATTTTTTTGAAGGTAAAGAAAATCTTTGAACAATATTTTGTATGAAAAACTAAACAAGAAAATATATTTTAACATATCATAATTATAGTAACTGCAAAAAAATCGCGAAATTACTGTTATTAAAAAAAGAAATTATTAATAAAAAATCACAATTACTGCAACTTCAAGAAAATGATATTTTTAATCCATGTTATTGGTATTTTGGAATGCTAGAGGATGGCAAGTGATTGACCGGAAGAAGTATGAGAGCCATAATGACTCTTCATTTGGGTACCATTGGCAATTTCAGTTCTAGGTGATGCTAATTTAGTGATTTTTTTAAGTTGTAAATGAAACTGTTAATAAACAAAACATAAGGAAATATTTGTAAACAATTCATATTTAAAAAATAAGAAAATATTTATTAATTAGAAAATATTATTTTTAATCCATGTGAATGGTAGATGGATGAAAGAGAGAGAGAGAGAATTATTAGGAAGAAGTATGAGCCTCTCATATTGATTATTTCATTATTCTATCATTGACAATTTCTGTTCTAAGTGATGCTAATTTAGTGATTTTGCAAAGTTGTAGAAAATCTTTAGTTAACTTTCGAAAATGTTTTCTCTTAAAAAAAGTAATAATCTTCAATTATCTAATAACTGTAAAAATATTAAAAAGAACCGAAATTACAATTAATTCAAAAATTGTATTAAAAACACAGCCACTGCCTTTTGCAAATTGTGATTTTTTAAAGGATTATCTGATTTTGTTCAAACTTTGAAATAAGCATACTGATTATTTCATTATTCTATCATTGACAATTTCTGCTCTAAATGATGCTAATTTAGGAATTTTTTGCAAAGATGTATTTTTGCAAGAAAATATCTATGACTTATACATGTAAATAACATTTTGAATGACAGGCGGATGGAAAGACTTGAACGGAAGAAGTGTAAGCGCAAAATTGGAAATTTCTGTTCCAAGTGATGCTAATTTAGTGATTTTTGCAAGTTGTAGAAAATCTTTTATTAAGGACATATACAAGAAAAGAATTTTAAACAATCCAAAATTATAGTTGCTGTAAAAACTATTTCAAAATAGAAACAAATCTACTTTCAGAAAGTGATTATTAAAAAATATACTCCAATTTGGTCCAAACTTGGTACTTCGAATCACACCTTCTGGTACCTCTTCCACAAAAAGGGAACATTTTCACATAAAATAATTTACCTTATAGAACAAGGAAAGATCATCTGATTTAGTTCAAACTTTGCAAATCCAAATATTTGCATCACTGCTAGGTCAGATGAGAAAATGGGCAATATCGCACCACTCCTTCTAGTACCTCCGCCGCAATGGTCTAACATTTTGACTAATCATATATTTTATAGAATGTGAAAAAAGAGGCCCATTGCCCTCAAATTTTGCACATCCCAATATTTGTACCAAAACATGATTTGTTATGAAAAACAACTAGAACGGACTACTCCTTCTGGTACCTCCCAAACAACTGGTCAAATTTTTGAAAAATTGTGACTCGGCAAACCTCAATATTTCTATCAACACAAGATCTGCTGTGAGGATGGGATACATAGGCCTACCTTCTGGTACCTCCCTCGCAAAAGATCGCAATTTTGAATTACTCACATAAAATTCGAAATTAATTTTCGATGTCCCCGATGTTTCTTATCAGTATAAGATGAAGTGAAATATTTAGGCCCTCTATATCTGGTACCTCATGCACATTTCAACATTTACCAAAAAATTATTTCATTTAAAGTGAAGGAGGTAGTCGATATAGTCCAAATCTGGAGCATTCTTATATTCATATCAGACTCAGGTCAGATACGAAACGAATAATATTGGCCCTCTCCCTTGGAACCTCCTCCAATAAAGGGTCAACAGTCAAACCTTGGCTGAGGGTAAACATCTGTCGGCAAAACCGCCTAGCTTGTTTAATTCGTGTCGCCCAATTATAGTGAATTCTTATCCGGAAATTTTATTTTTGACTTATATCAGAATGCTAGTTCGTTGGAATACGCTGTTACCCCTCCATTTCATTCTCCATTTAAATGAAATACAATATTTAAAAAAAAAAAAACGCTTACAGAGGTGTAAGAATTTCTCCCACACACACACACGTGCACACACCCGATTTACATAACAATCGCCTTTAGCTAGCATTTGTAGGGTATCTCCCTACGTATGTATATTTGAACATAGTTGCAATTATTTTTGTTGCTTTCATTTGTTTGTAGACCTCGGTGCATATGTAATCAACACGTGGATAAAAAAAACCCTCCAACCCAAGTGCATGTTAAATAAAAGTCGTCAAGATGGCTCGTCGTTAATGATGGCAATGCCAAAAATAACAACATGGCTTAAAAAAATGGTTATGCAGCCATCGGAATTTGACGAATAGCCTTCCCCAGACACTTTCATTCGTTGCTTTGCATAAAATTTGAATGTCAAGTTCAAGAGCAGTTGATGTTGTTGTTGTTTATTTAACATTTTACACCCCCATATTTTTTTTCCATGCACAGATTGTAGATGATGGTTGGACAACAAGGGGGTGTTATCATAGCTCAGAGAAATAAAAGGAAAATTCGTTTTGGAAAAATTATAAAATTTTTAAAATATTTGTTTTCGTGTGATTACAACTATATAGAAGAAGAAATAGGCATGGGATGGATTGATAAAGCTTTTAATTTCGAATTGTCATAGACCTAGAATTAACAACCTGGATCCCTCAAAATATTACTAAATTTCTCTATATTTGGTAATATTCTTATGATTTGTTTTTGTCTATGACAAATCTTTTTTCCAATTTCCCCATTTTAACGGCGCAATTTTCATACATATATGTACATGTATTTTTTTTCTACTTTCCCTGAAAGGAAAGTCAAAAAAAAAAACATAACAAAAAACATGCATATGTCCGAGTGTCTTTCCGCTTATTTAATAGCTGTTCAATGGTTGTCATTGCCAAGAATCTGTTGGCCACATTTTTTTCCTCTGTTGTTTTTTTTTTTTTTGCCAAACATCTTTACCTTTAGACTTTGGTTGTTATAATATATTATTATTGTTGTTGTTGTTATTGCTGTGATTGTTCTAGTCCCGTGTTTTCTTTAGCAGCTGAAAAACAGAAGAAGAACAAAACAAATAGTCTATTAACCGAAATAATGAGAATGATGCTGATTTGCAGTGTTCAACCTTGGGTAGCCATATTGGCATTAGAGAATTTCGCAAAAAAAACATAAAAATGACAGTATTTGGACAGAAAAATTAGGACCGGGGAAGGCAGGAAGATTAGGAATTCTGAAGACCAGGATTATTGTAATTTTTTTTAATAAATAAAAAAAACAACAAATAATTAAAGCATTTTAAAAATATTTTTATATCCACAACCATAGCATCTTTTGCGAACAATTTTGACCCGTTGTGGGGGAAGTACTAGAAGGAATGGTCCATTCTGTCCGTTCTTAATGTCAGGTCTTATGTTGTTAAAAATATTCAGATGTCCGAAACTTGAAGATAACCTGACTCTTATTTTACATTTTGTATGAGTTATAATTATTCAACCAGTAAAGAAAGTCGGGCGGCTGCTGACTTTATGATGCCCTACACCACTTTGTTAATTTAGTAAAGCTCCGCATAACAATTAAAAGTTTTTCATGGGAGAATTCAATCATACACGCTATGATTATAATTATAATTTAAAGTTCAAAAGACTAAATATGTCGGAGCATTTGTATCTTTTAAATTCGGACTTGTATTGCCCATTTGGTGCATAATTAATTTGAAATCGGATAAAGATATATATGGGAGCTATATACAAATCGGAACAGGATCTCGATAAAATTTGGCAAAGATATTTCTGAGCTGTATTTGATATATTTTTCCGAATATCGTTGTAACGGAGTGCATATTACGGCTGTGGATAACAAATATAACAAATCGGACGAACAGTATATATGGGAGCTGTAGCTATATCTGAACCGATGTTCACCAAATTTGCCATACTAACTTCTAGACTCAATTCGGTCGTAAGTGCCAAATTTCATCCCATTTGGCCAAATATTAGACGTTTGGTGCATAATCAAAGATAAATCGGACGAAGTTATATATGGGAGCTACATTCAAATCTGAACCGATCTCGATTAAATTTGGTAAATATATTTCTGAGCTGTATTTGATATGTTTTCTTGAATATCGTTGTTACGGAGTGCATATTACGGCTGTAGGTAACAAATATAACAAATCGGACGAACAGTATATATGGGAGCTGTAGCTATATCTGAACCGATCTTTACCAAATATGACATACTAGCTTCTAGACTCAATTCGATCGTAAGTGCCAAATTTCATCCCATTTGGGCAAATATTAGACGTTTGGTGCACAATCAAAGGTAAATCGGACGAAGTTGTATATGGGAGCTTATATCTAAATCTGAACCGATCTCGATAAAATTTAGCAAATGTATTTCTGAGCTGTATTTGATATATTTCCCCAAATATTGTTGTTACAGAGTGCATATTACAGCTGCAGAGGAAAAAATAACAAATCGGATGAACAATATATATGCGAGCTATAGCTATATCTGAACCGATTTCGATCAAATTTGGCAGGTCAATTTTTCAGGTCAAATCGGATTGTACGTGCAAAATTCCATTCTATTCGGACTGATATTACACGTTTGGTGCACAATAAAAGGCAAATCGGACGAAGATATATATTGGAGCTATATCGAAATTTTGACCGATTACCTCCCATTTCAATAAGGTTCGTCCTTGGGCCAAACAAATGATTTGTACAAAATTTCATCTGGATAGGGCAATAAATGCGAACTGCACTTTGTTTACAAAAATACATGGACATACGGACGGACGGACATGCATAAATCGACTCAGAATGTGATTCTATGCAGATCATCAAAAGGAACTATGGGTCTATCTCGTTTCTTTTGCCTGTTACAAACAAATGCACAGAGACATAATACCCTGACCACCTTGTGGTCTAGGGTATAAAAATGTTGAACCTTTGTGGACCGACATTTACGCACCTAATCTAGCACTTAAAAATATTACAATTTGTAAAGTTTGCCCAAAAGTTGGATGATTCTTTCTCCTTTCTGTAATTTTTACAGAAAATAAATGCTCGGCTTTTGTGGGCGAGGTACTAGAAGGTGTGGACCGATATTGTCAATCTCCGAACTCGATCTAAGTTCGATAATAATATTACAATTGACCAAGTTTGGACCAAATCGAATACTACCTTGGAGAGTTATCGTGCGCAGCAGCCTGCCAAACGGACCTACGGACTCGATCGACTCCAAATGTCGGATTTGGTCCAAAAAGCGTCTAAAACCGTTAATTCTTTAAGGCATGTTTTGCCCATATCAAATGATATATACCCTCTGTAGCCATATGATTATGGTTATAAAATACACAGCCGATGTCTTCCATGCCAATGTCTGATATCACCCAAAGGAAAATAATTGTGCCTAGGTGGTAACAGATCTTTGGTACCAACGCTGGTGATGATGATGATGATGATGGCGACGATGATTCACCAAGCAAATGGACTTTGACAAAATTAGTACAACTAACCTATATAGAAATGACTACAAAGTTGTCTGACACAACCATTCTACTTCTTATCATTACGATTTTGTATTGAATATTATTGGCCAATATTGGCAAATTATTGCAAATTTCCCATACTAATAATGTTATTGTTTCATTTATTTTTTTTTGTATTTTCTTTACAGATTAGCAGCTGAAAGCGTAGACAAAAGAAAAATTTTGCAAAAAAATAACGTTGAAAGAAAAAAAAAGATATTAATCGCCCGCAAAGCTTGTGTGGAAATTAATCAGCCGCAGAAATATCGAATGATCGATAGATATCAGCCAACAAAAACTCCTACTCCTCCATAAAATGGCCAAGAAATAAAAAAGGAAAAGCCGAGAAATAAACTAAGAAATTGCCGAACAATAAACTAGCCTTCATAAAAAAGTGTAATCATAATTGAGGAATTTCTATTGAAAAGGAGGTGTTTTGGAACACACACACAACAGGAGGAGTACCAACGACTTTTGACGCATAACATCACACCACAATAAAACGTAATCATCGATTTTTGCGGAGCGATAACAACAGAACTTGCCATAAAAAAACCAAACGGCCAAACGGCAGTAAATGCGATAGCCGTCAGCTGCTGTCGCAGTTTACTTTTTTTCGTATTTCATACATTTATTTATTATTATTAGCAGCAGCAGCAGCAATATTGGCTGCATAACTCAACAAATTAGCCAATTTACGTTTCATTTGTCCATAGACTTAACCAAAGGCCGGAGTGGTGGTGGTTAAGCAGACAGTCAAACCAATAACTACATTTGCACAGACGAAAGTCAAGTTCCGATACGGATACGGAAATCGATAGAAGACCAGTGCTAAGAATAACATTTCTCATCTTCGTGTAATTTCTTCGTATTTAGAAGCTTAAAGCGCACCCAAAAACCAAAAACCACCAACAAAATGAATAGTTTGGTCAAAGTTTTCAGTAATTTTAAGGAATTCTACAGTGAAATCAATGGTGCCACATTGACGGGTGCCATTGATGTTATTGTCGTTGAACAGCCGGATGGTGAGTTCCAGTGTTCACCATTTCATGTACGTTTCGGCAAATTGGGAGTGCTCAGGAGCCGCGAGAAAGTGGTGAGTATTGAATGAGTTATATAAACAAATTAAGAATTATTTTTGCAGAGTCCAGGTGGGTTTTTTATGGGAGGAATGGATTTGGAATGATATGTCTCCACATGAGACTTCAATTCAAGAAACCCTAGTGTATAACAGTGAAAATTTTAGGGTGGAGTAACATACCTTTCTAAGAAACCACAACCACCGATAACGTAGTACATTCGGATTATTGGATCAGCGTTAGACCTCTACATAACTGACCTACAATAATTCTTAAATGTGGAGAATACTAAAAGACAAAACAACTCACCACATGTACAGTTCATATTGTGTAGGCTTTGGATCGCAAGACCAATTGCACTAAAAACCATTATGGAAAACAAATATTGTTTGGAAAAATGTCATCTCAATCGGATAATAAATGCGACCTGTATTTTATTCACAAAAATACATGGACAGACGAACTGACATCCATAAATTGACTCAGGAAGTGATTTTATGAAGATTCTCAAAAGTAACTATGGGTCTATCTCGCTCTCTTCTCCATGTTACAAACGTATGCACTAAGACCACTATGTGGTGTAGGGTATAAAAATCTGCGGCGTGATATCGGGTTAAAGAACTCAGGGCATACAATCACAACAAAGTCCTTCTACTCCCTAACCTAGTACAGATTTTTGTCACTACTGTATTCTAGAAAACATTATTTTATTCATAAAATAATTTGAAATCTTCTATCCGAAAAAGTCCTTAATCGAGAAGTTATATGAAAAACTAATAACATTTCCCGCTTTGGAATGCTAGTAAAAGCTCTTCAATCATTAAAGACCCATAAAATACTTTCTTTCTAATGATTGGCCCACAGAAGGCGTTCGTAGGTCCAATATAAGTCTTGATGAGAACCATCCCACCAAAATGTTTAATGGATATTTTAACCACGAGTACAAGTGTTTCCGAACTACCTCATTCTGAGAGAAAAAAGTCAAAATTTTTATAGAAAAAAAATCTTCAGTCCTTTAGGTCTACTTTTTGTAAAGAAAGGATGCTCAATCTTCTGAGATTTAAATAAAATAGAAGACATTTCTAGTCATCTATAGAACTAGTGTTTCCTAAAAACGGGCTTCTACGGACTATAGAAAACAAATCTTTCTTCAGACCCCTAGACTACTTTTGTCTTTACAAAAACCCAATACCCTGACAGCTGATTTCGAAATGCAATTTTAATTCAGTCAATTTGAAATGAATGCTCTATGAAAGGTTTTATCGGTGGTCCTTTTTAGATGAGAGATTTCTATTTATTCAAGAACATAGAGTGGTCTGCTTTTCTCTTCTAATCGTTATCTGACATTAGAGATCTGACTCTCAAGAGACAAATTCAAACATCAACCCGTTTCAACTTGTTTAGTCAAAAAGGAGACAGGTTCTGGTTATCTTCTACGGACTGTAGAAAAAAATCTTTCTTAAGACCCCTAGACTACTTTTGTCTTTACAAAAATCCAATACCCTGATGGCTGATTTCGAAACGCAATCTTAAATCAGTCAATTTGAAATGACTGCTCCATGGAAGGTCCTTTCTAAGTGAGGGATTTCTTTATATTTAAGAACTGAAAGTGGTCTGCACCTACTACTCTCCTTAGCGCATTAGAGATCTAACTCCAAAGGGACAAATACAAACATCAACACGGACTACAATCTCTCACTTGTTTAGCCCAAAAGGAGACATATCCTTTGTCACGAGAGTTATCCAAAAAAGTTGTACAATTCCTTTTATATCTTCTTCATGCTCGCATAGTCTACACCCCTATCATTTTATTCCAGAATAACAGATCTGACCACGCGATAGCTAAGAGTATTACCAGCTAAAATTCTCATCTCTAACTTGTTGAAACCAGTTTCGCTTGAATCCTTAACAACTTTCACTGTTAACAGTCTTCTCGGAGATCAATAGCCAGATTGCGACTTTATCAATGCCTTAAACTATTTTCGATTCATTTGAGTTAGAGTTTAGACTTTACTTTTCCATGCAAAATATACAAAACATGGCACAAAAGTAGCCATTTCGGCCCAGGGCACCAACCCTACGAATACAACGACAGAGTGAAAGGGAGAGCTTTTCTAAAGGGAGTTTGTAACCGTTCCAGTTACGTATTCGCTGACTCAACCACCTTCATCTGCAATACTGCCAATCAATGTTATGTATAAAGTCTCTCCTCGTTGTCTTAAGATAAGAATACATAAGAGACATAAGTCATTATTTATCTTTTCGGTAAAAGAACAAAGGATTAACTTTTTCCAATTCCGGCCCACAAATTAAAATTAAAGTGAGAATACATGAAACTGGCTTTGGCTGGCTTAAGTAATCATCTGGCTTCTTCAGAAAAGAACAAAGAAGCGTAAGGGCAAAATCGAACTAAGTCAACCTAAAACTCCTTTGTTTCTCTACGGAGAAGCCAGTCGATGGCCAAAAGCCAGTCCAAAAAGCCTTTTATATACTCTCCCCTTTAGTCACTCTAAAATCCTTTGTTTGTTTTACAAAAAAGCTCTCCGGCTTTAGTCATATCTTTTTAAAATTAAACGCAGACGATTTCAAAAAAAATCTCCCCTTTACCCTTTTTGAGTCATTTTACGTAAAATCCACCTCTTCCCTAAAATGAATGAAACAACCACCACGCAAAAACCCAAACTAGTTCGCATTTATACATAGTTTGAAGTTCAATATTTCCTCCCCATCAATTTAGATTAGAGATAAAATAACATAAGTATTTCTTTTTATAGTTTAATCATAACAACAGGCATGCCTGATAATAAAACAAAACAATTATCGGCAAAATTACTTTATATTTGCAATATTTTATTAGTTGGGTGATAAGGAAATTGGAAAAAAGTTACGAAACGAAACAGTAGTTGTTGTTGTCTTTTGAGTAATTAACATAAGTCAGCAATCAAATCATTGAGTTTCGCATATTTTAAAAGGAATTCAATGAAATATGTATGTGTGTGAAACAAATTCCATAATAATATGTCACATGGGGAGTTCTATTTCTGAAATTGTGAAACATTTATAAAAAATTCTCCTACAGATAAGGGAGTATTTGAGTAGGCTTGAATTAACCCAGATTGTCGTCATGTCCTATTTTCAAATTTGTTGGGAGCGCCTAAAAATATGCTACAAAAATACTCAAGCTATGTATTAAATTGGTCTTTGAAATCCACAATAAAATAAAACTTATACTGTGGGCCTCTTATTTAGCCTTTTGAGGCGATACTTCAGAAGGCCTTAAAGTCCAGAGAAACAAAATATAACAATCAATCAAACCCAATTTAAAATAAAAATCGAATAACATGGTTATGGCGCACAGAATGATTAATTTTTTCCTGTCCCACTTTCCACATATAATTTATTTCCTTAACTCATTGTTATGCCGAGACTTAAAATAAGAATTCTGTTTAAAACTTAAATTAAATTCCCCATTCAAAATTAATTCTAATCCTTTATTTTTTATTTATTTTCAGGTTGATATTGAAATCAATGGCGAACCGGTCGACATACACATGAAACTCGGTGAATCTGGTGAAGCATTTTTTGTTGAAGAATGCCCCGAAGAAGATGTGGAAGAGTTGCCAGATAATATGGCAACATCGCCCATACCCACAAATCATTTTCCCGAAAAATATTTGAAAAATGGCACTAGTTTAGATAATGACAACGATTTAGATAAGTAAGTTTAACATTGCATGTTACATGAAAAAAACGGAAAAAAGACAAAAATGCTAGCATTTATATCACATTGTCTCGCTTATAACTGTTGCGCACAGCCAGAGCACAAGCAAATCGAAAATGATCAGGCAAAGTAATTACAAGAAATTGTGAAACAATTTTATATACAGTACGGGCTTGATTTTGAAAAAGAAACAAAATTAGTTGGGGAAAAGAAATGAGTTCTCATTGCTTTCAAGAAGGCAGCCAGGAGTGCAATTCGAAAACCCAACAAAATTTAGACTTTTTCGAGTAAAATATCCCACAATGTAATCTTTTAACATACGGGTGAGATAAAAATCTGCAACCAAGTCAAACGCCATAATTTTTAAATTTTTTCAAATTTTATTGAATGAAAGCAAAAAATGTCGGAAATAACATCAAATTTTAGAATTAATTTAGATTTGTTCGAATTGGTTACGTTGGTACGAATTATGGCCTTCAAACTGCCAATGAAACCGCCACACGCTGCCCGAATGTTGCTCTACGGTATTTTGGCTCATTCCCGGCGACGAGCTTGCTTGAGGTGATCGACACTTTGGTATAGTGCCAACTTTGCTTTCCAAAATACTACAGACACAATAGTCCTACGGATTGGTATCCGTGGAACCTCATTTTGTAACCATTCTTGGGTGGCGCGTGCTGAGTGCGATGGTGCTGAGTCTGGATGCAATGTCCAAGGTCTGTAGCCAAAATACACCCTCCAGAATATTTTCGCGATAATATTCGGCATTTATTCTGATGCCACGGACGATTAATGCGAGCGTAGAGCCACCATCGGCTGTTATGGCGGCCCACACCATCACCATGGCCGGTGCTTGAGTTCTGGTGGCCAACTGAAGATGCACATTTTCAGCAGACCTCTTTGGCAAGTAAACACGATCATTTTGTTTGTTTACAAACTCTGCAAACGAATGTTTTCTCATCGAGTAAAACCAAATTCGGCAGTTCACCGCTTTCGGCCAAGCGAAGCAACTCTTTAGCTCTTTTCAGTCTATTTTCTTTTTGTTGCGGTCTGAGTTATTTCAATGGCTTTGCCTCGAGCTTATTTTTCAACATTTGCCGAATGGAATATTGCTATATGTTCAGATCACGAGCCATTTTTCGGCCACTGTGACGAGGGTTGCGATCAAGTCGCTTCTTTACTTTTCGAACCATTTCTACTGTTTTCTTCTGTCCACTTCCTTGACGTCGGGCTACGCTAGCAGTATCATGGTAACGAGCGATGGCACGAGACACAAAAGTTTTATTCATATTTAAATGCTGGAGTGCTCTAACGATAGCCACTTGTGGTTTTCCAGCCAAATATAAAGAAATCACACTATCAAGTTTGAATTCCATCACGAATAACTTTTTTTCTGGAAAATTCTCACCAAAATGCCTTTATACGCTTGTAAACAATATAATGAGCTGTCACTGGAATAATTTTAACAGCTGTCGGACAAATGGCTTAGAAATGAAAGCAGTCTGAAATTGATTGCAGTTTTTTCATCTCACCCCGTATAACTGAACTCCAGAGATAAAATTCTTCTCTAAAGAAATTCCCAGGCGTGTTTGGTTTCTGAGACCACCTCTGGCTACTTTTGCTGTCCGAATTCATACGTAGAAAATTTTTGAAGGAGTAGTAGGAGTAAATTTTTTATTTAACTCGTTACGCTCCCTTTTTTGTCGACAGAATTTCTAAATACTGTAGCTGAATTTTTGTTCAATGAAATTTTGAAGTGTTAACTGTTTCCTTTATAATTCGTTCCTTTCATAGAAAAGGGGGTTACACCAAAACAGAATTCCAAACCTCGAGCTCGTACTGTCTAAAAATTTAAATTGAACAAAATTATGCAAAAATCAAATCCCCAATTGAATTATATATTAGAATTACCTGCACCTCACTCACTCACTCCCACACAAACACACGCAAACATAAAACAAACAATCATCTGCTTACATTACACAAATTGGTTTTTATTATTATTTTAGTACACCATTTCCGAATGTAAATGGAAAAATATAATTTTATAATGCTCTGTTTCCAGAATCTACAGGAATGTAAAAATATTGCCACAAAAAAAAAGATAGTACATTCTTGCAAATTCTGCAACAGAGCTTAATTTGAATTAAAAAGTTATGGCCTTGTTTCTGTATGACGATGCGAAAGTGAAGGCGAAATCAAATCGCCATTTCAAATGAGTTTTTTAAATTTTTAAAATTTAAATCAAAAATTTGGAAATCATATTTAAATTTGTGTTTTCCATTCGAATTTACCTTTCTATCGCCAAACAGAAACATACCCTAAATACATCCAATTGAAAAAATTGGGAAAATGGTGTAATTCAAAGAACACTTATTTTTTGTATATTATATTTAAAAATACACATATTTTTTGTTTCAACACACTCTATAGCATTGTAAATATTAGATCATGTGTTTTTTTTTTCAATTTATTTATATTAGAATGATTTTCTTAAATATTCATTATTATTTTATTTAATACTTTTTTTCCTTTTTTTCCTCATTTTCTCGTTGTTGTTGTTTTTCTTGCGTTTTTTCTTCTATTCATTCACCGATCGTTCGTTCACAAACTTTTTACAACAAACCACCAAACAAAACAACAACTACTGCCAACAACCTCAACAATTACTGTATACGCTGACGGATCCATTCAAAAATCGAAAAAAATATAGAAATGCTAGTGATACGCTGCAAATACCCATGACATTGCCATTGCCCCGACGTAATTCCATTGATTTCTCTAAAGAATCTGCTAAGGAGTCCGATGAACCATCGCATAAATTTGAGAATCAAATTTCAGATTATAGCCATAGAAGGTAGTATTTTTAATTTCTAAAAGTAACAAAAAAAAAAACAAATTTGTTCTAAAAAGAAAAAAAAAATTCAAACCGCCAAACAAAAGAATATTTCCAAATTGTTGTGTATGTGTTACCTTTCTTTCTTTTTTGTGTGGTTTTTGTTTTGGCATGATAATTTCTTTTGTTTCTTTATTTTCTTTTTTTTTTTTTGTTTATGGAGATAATCTAATGTTATTGTTCCTTTTCTTATTCCAGACACACTGATAACACCTTGGAAAGGCGTAACCTTAGCGAAAAGCTCAAAGAGTACACCACACAGAAATTGCGTCAAGAATGGGCTGAACATGAAGAAATCTTTCAATTCGATGCTATCGATAAGGATAAGGTAAAGGCTGACAACTGGACTCATATTGCAATAGAAAGAGATAAATGAAACTACATCAAAAATAGATAATTGAACCAACATCAGACTGTGGCATAAGGTCTTTGGGACCTTAAAATACTTTAGACCCCCAAGACATTTAAAAAACTTTCTAATGCAAACAATTACTTCTATCGATAAAAATAATTGTTAAAGCTTTCCATGGAAGTTTATCTCCAATGGGTATTCCATAGATAAAAGAACTATTAAAGATTTGCATGGAAACTAGAAATTAAATTTGGAAGGCTTTTATTGGCCTCTTATTAATGAAAGATCTTCCCTAGGCAGAGATCTTCCATTAGTGGAGTATTTTTTTCCTAAAAATGAGTACATCTTATTTAAAATGCTACAGATTTAAATATAGCTCATATTTAATAATTCATCCAATTTCGAATCGAATATACAGGGTAAGATAAAAAAAACTGCAACAAAGTCAAACGCCATAATTTTTATATTTTTTTAATTTTATTGAATGAAAGCAAAAAATGTCGGAAATAGGAACAAATGTTAGAATAAGTTTAGATTTGTTTTAATTGGTCACCTTTGGCACGAATTATGGCCTTCAAACGGCCAATGAAACCATTACGCGCTGCCCGAATGTTGCTCTGCGTTATTTTGGCCCATGCCCGGCGAAGCGCTTGCTTAAGGTGATCGACACTTTAGTATTTTTAGTGCCGACCTTGCTTTCCAAAATACTCCAGACACAATAGTCCAATGAATTGGTATCCGGAGATTTTGGTGAGTTTCCTCGCGCTGGAAATGAACCTCATTTTGCAACCATTCTTGGGTGGCGCGTGCTGAGTGCAATGGTGCAGAGTCCTGTTGGAATATCCAAGGTCTGCGGCCAAAATGTTTGCGTGTCCAAGGCTTTAATACACCCTCCAGAATATTTTCGGGATAATATTCGGCATTTATTCTGATGCCAAAGTCGATTAACTCGAGCGGAAAGCGAATATCGGCTGTTATGTCGGCCCACACCATCACCATGGCCGGTGCTTGAGTTCTGGTGGCCAACCGAAGTTGCAAATTTTCACGATTATTTTGTTTGTTTACAAGCAGCCGGACAACGAATGTTTTCTCATCGGAGCGGAGAAAACCAAATTCAGCAGTTCAGCACTTTCGGCCAAGAGAAGCAACTCTTTAGCTCTTTTGAGTCTATTTTCTTTCTGTTGTGGTGTAAGTTCTTGCACTTTTTGGAATTTCAATTGCTTTACCCCGAGCTCATTTTTCAATATTTGCCGAATGGAATCCATTTTTCGGCCACTGCGAAGCGGGTTTCGATCAAGTCGCTTTCGAACCATTTTTGCTGATGTTGCGGTTTTCTTCTGTCCACTTCCTTGACGTCGGGCTACGCTAGCAGTATCATGGTAACGAGCGATGGCACGAGACACAAAAGATTTATTCACATTTAAATACTGGAGTGCTCTAACGTTAGCCACTTGTGTTTTTCCAGCCAAATATAAAGAAATCACGCTTCACGCTTTTTTCTGGAAAATTCTCTCCAAAATGCTTTTGTACGCTTGTAAGGAATAAAATGAGCTGTCACTGGAATAATTTTAACAGCTGTCGGACGAGTGGCTTAGAAATGACAGCAGTCTGAAGTTGGTTTCAGTTTTTTCATTAAATATAGCTCATATTTCTATTTAATCCAATTTCGAATCAAAAATGGCGAATTTATTTGAATTTAATTTTTGAATGCACGGCCAAAGTGGTGTAGCTTCAGTCCATTCAACTTAGATTCTTTTTTAATTAACTAAAATAAATTTTTAAACCCCAACTTAGCAACCCATGTTTTCCTTCGTTTTCCAGGATTGGAGTAACAGCACCCAAACAGATGAAAAACGTCTGGAAAGTGAGACCAAAGAAGAGGCAGAAGCTAAAAATGCAGTAGAAGAAACCAAACAGCCACTTGTGGAATCATTAGATACCACCTTAACATCATCAGCAGCATCACAAAATGTTGAGAAACCAGAAACTGCAACAACCACAGTTAGCAATAAAAACAACTTACAGGTGCAGGAACAAAAATTATCCTCCAACACCGAAAGCATTAAGGAGGAATCAAAGAGTAAAAAGAAACGCCGCAAGAAGTCTCAAATGAAAAAGAAAAATGCTCAACGTAAAACATCTTCCAGTAGTTCTCTGGGTAGCAATACCCCTGTCGATGGTACCCCCACCACCGAGGAGAACAACTCTAATAAGGCAGCTGAAGATGCTGACACCAGCTCTCTATCGATCTCAAATAATACTAATAATTCATCCAATGATGAGGCATCACCAAAATCTGTGGATGCTGTTACCGCCTTGGCTGGTGATGAAAGTCAAGCTTCGGAACAGCAGCAACAGTGCAAAACATCACCCATCACGCCCACCACCACCTCACGTATACATGATTTAGATATACATTTCTTTTCGGATACCGAAGTTACCTCATCGGGTGGTAATGGTGCTTGTGGCATTGGTCGGGGTGCAGGACGCCCCTCATCGCCCATACAGAGTGACAGCGAATTAGAAATATCGCTAAGGGAAAAGGAAACGGATAGTGATCTAATGACATCGTCAGCCTCATGGAAATGGGGTGAGTTGCCAACGCCCGAGGTAAAGCCCGATGTAAATGCTGACAGCCAGGCGGCTCGGGCCCAGGCTCAACACAACTCCATGTTGAGCAACATGTTTAATTTCATGAAGAAGAATAATAAAATGCGTAAACAGGGTAATGATGGTGGCATCTATTTGGCCGATGCCGAGGGTATGGATCCCGAAATGTTGGCCATGTATATACCGAATGCCAATTCAGCTTCAATTTCCAAAGAAAACTCCCCAGCCGTGGGTAATTTACAGGGTCAGGATGATGATCGTGAAAGTGGTAATGGTACTTCGTTGCCACATTCGCCCAGTTCGTTGGAGGGCCAAAAGAGCTTAGACTCGGACTATGAAGATGGCAAGGCGCCAGATGGAAAGTGAGTTTACTCCATCGTTTTCCAAGGAGAATTGAATTAATTCTTAATTTTTCTTTCTTTTCAGGTATTTGGACTTTGTGGCCATGTCCTTGTGTGGCCTACAGGAAAATCGTGATCCCTCGGATGAGGAATTTGAACGCAATGCCATCAAATATAAGGATGTAAGTTTTTCAAATCAGTTTTTGGATGCTTTTGTTTGTTTGCCTGCCTCTGTCAATGTATCTGTATCTTGTATGGAATGCCCATTTCAATTCTATACTAATGGATCAAAATTGAAATTTTATTTGCACTTTACTACTGTTACTTTTTCATACACACACACACCCATACGCAAACACTGCTGACGCACCTGTGCAAATTGTCCTGCTTTTGTTTTTTTTATTAATTATTTTTTTTTTATTATTTTTGTGATTGTCCCACATGTGAAAAATGCTGCTGATAATTTGTTTTCGTTGACAGGACAATTTTTTATACTAACCGATTTTTTATACCCTCCACATTTTTTCATGTCTTAAATTGAATTTAGCAAGCTCTCCTTGACATAAGAAATAAAAGATAATTTCGGTTTTTGTGAAGGAGCTCTTTCTCGGCCTCGTTAACATAGTTTCTTTAATGGAAACGTTTCCCCTTTCGTATTTTATTTATTTTCGAATGCAGAATTCCTGAGTCATTTGTTTTATTTTTGGGAAAGTTTTGGGAACACTCAAGTTTTAAAGGAGCATCAATTCACATCCAATCTGTATATAACTAGGCGGCCATGAAAAAAGTGCCTTTTTCGGGCAGCAGCTCAACAATAAAACCAACCATTTGAAAACTTTTTTTTTGATAGGGACTTGTTAAAGTCTATTAGAGGATTATTATTATTAATATTTTATATAATTATCTTATCGTATCCTATCCGTTTCTGATCAGCAGTAAGAAGAAAGTAGCTCATCTTTGAAAAACTATAAGAATCATACAGGGTGATATAAAAAAAAACTGCAAAAAAGACAAATGCTATAATTTTTAATTTTTGTTTTTAAATTTTATTGAATGAATGCACAAAAAATCGGAAATAACATTAAATTTTAAAATAAGTTTAGATTTGTTCGAATTGGTCATCTTTGGCACGAATTATGGCCTTCAAACGGCCAATAAAACCGTCACACGCTGTCCGAATGTTGCCCTGTCGTATTTTCGCCCATTCCCTGCGAAGTGCTTGCTTGAGGTGATCAACACTTTGGTGTTTTTTAGTGCCAGCCTTACTTTCCAAAATACTCCCGACATTAAACTCCGACGAATTGGTATCCGGAGATTTTGGTGGCCATTGTGCGCTGTAAATAAAGCGAGGAACCTCATTTTGTAACCATTCTTGGGTGGCGTGTGCTGACAGTCCTGTTGGAATCTCCAAGGTCTGCGGCCAATATGTTTGCGTGCCCAAGGCTTTAATACACCCTCCAGAATATTTTCGCGATAATATTTATTCTCATGCCACGGTCGATTAATACGAGTGGAAAGCGACCATCGGCTGTTATGGTGGCCAACACCATCACCATGGCCGGCGCTTGAGTTCTGGTGGCCAACCAAAGATAATTTTGTTTGTTTACAAACTGCTGCACAAAGAATGTTTTCTCATCGGAGAAAACCAAATTCAGCAGTTCACCACTTTCGGTCAAGCGAAGCATCTCTTTAGTTCTCTTGAGTCTATTTTCTATTTGGAATTTCAATGGCTTTACCCCGAACTCATTTTTTAATATTTGGAATATTGCGATATGTTCAGCTCACTAGCCGTTTTTCGGCCACTGCGACGCAAGTTTCGATCAAGTCGCTTCTTTACTCTTCGAACCATTTCTGCTGATGTTGCTGTTATCTTCCGTCCACTTCCTTGACGTCGGGATACACTACCAGTATCACGGTAGACCGAGATAAGACCAAACTTCCCAGCAGAGGCAGCGGGATTAGCAAACGAGCGTGATGATCTCCGTCGTACCAACCCTACTGATCCTAGAATCAGTGATTTGACAGTGGAAGTCAACCGGTTGGTACAGGAGCATAAGAGGAAAAAGTGGCTAGACCATCTGAAGTGCTGCAACATTGGAACCGATATGAGTAAGCTGTGGGTAACGGTTAAGTCGCTCTCGAACCCTGGAAAAAAGGATGATAGGACCTCAGTCACTTTTAACGACGTAACGGTGACTGATCCGAAGAGGTGCGCGGAATATTTTAACCGACAATTTGTCGAACACCCCGAGAGTGATAGGGCGAAGCGAAGAGTACTACGTCGTATCAGATCTCTTCCCGCCGAGGAGGAACCACCACAGTTTACGATGGGTGATGTTGCAAATGTCATCCGTAACGCTAAGACATCCAAAGCGTTGGGCCCGGACGGAATCTCAATGGTAATGTTGAAGCAGCTGGATACGCCGGGAGTCGAGTACTTAACAAAAGTTCTCAATTTGTCGCTAGCCACCCACATAGTGCCCGAAACCTGGAAAATGGGCCGGGTGGTCCCGCTACTGAAGCCAGGCAAGGATGCCAGTAAAGGCGAATCGTACAGGCCGATTTCGCTTTTGTCGCCAGTAGCAAAGACTCTTGAGGCTTTACTCCTCCCCAGCATTAGAGGAAGCTATGCAGTTGCCAACCACCAGCATGGATTCCGTCCACAACATAGTACCACAACAGCATTACACGCCATTTCCACACATATTAGTAGAGGACTAAACCAGAACAGGCCGTGTGACAGAACAGTGTTGGTAGCCCTTGACCTATCAAAGGCATTTGATACGGTCAATCATGCCACACTGTTTGAGGACGTACAGAGAACTACCCTCCGGCCAAGTTTGAAACGTTGGATAATCAACTATATGTGTGGACGCCAGTCGTACGTGGAATTTCGGAACAAGAAGTCCAAAGCCCGTAGAGTGAAACAGGGAGTTCCCCAAGGTGGGGTGATATCTCCGGAACTGTTTAACCTCTACCTTTCCGGAATTCCTCGCCCTCCAGACGGCATTGAGATCGTAACGTATGCGGATGATTGTACGATCATGGCGTCGGGTCCAGTGGTCGATGACATATGCGAAAGGTTGAACCCCTATCTCGCGGAGCTTGCCGCATACTTCCACGCGAGGAATATGAAAATATCCGCCACGAAATCAACGGCCACACTCTTTACCACATGGTCTGCGGAGATGAGAACACAGCTGAATGTTCAGGTCGAGGGGAATTTAATACCGACCACGAACTACCCCAAGATTCTTGGGGTAACGTTCGACAGCATGTTCAAGTCGTCCGCGCAAGCCACAGCTATCTGCGACAAGATGAAAAGTAGGAACAAAGTCCTCAAGGCGCTAGCCGGCAGCTCTTGGGGTGCGGACAAAGAAACCTTGTTGACCTCTTATAACGCGATAGGTCGGTCTGTGGTCAACTATGCGGCTCCAGTGTGGTCTGCGAATACTAGTGCTACGCAGTGGAAGAATATCCAGACCTGCCAGAACGCTGCCCTGAGAACTGCGACAGGGTGCCTCCTCATGACACCAGTGGACCATCTACATGAGGAGGCGAAAATCCTTCCCTTACGTCAGCATAATCATATGCTTTCGTTGCAGTACCTGCTTGGGTGTTACCGTGAGAGCCACCCCAACTCTCCCCCACCCAGGCGTGTCAGGAAGGACATACATGATCTAGAGAGGGAGGTCCAGCGCTACAAGAGAGAGCCTCTAGATCAAGAAGCCTATCAGGCAGGTCTGAGTGGCATTCACACCGATGCAGTCGCGGATGCTATTAGCAGTTATAAAGTGAATGCCGTCCTCGGAGTCCACCCCCATCCATTGCAGCCGAAGAACGTCAGCTGCCTAGACAAACCAGGGTAGTTTTGGCGCAATTACGTTCAGGATGGTGTAGTCGCCTCAATTCGTATTGGGCACGAATTGATGAAGATGTGCGTGACGCCTGCCCGGCGTGTGATACAGGCCCGCACAATACGCTACACCTTTTTAATTGCTCAGCCAAACCTACCCAACTCACTCCAGAGGATCTCTGGCTACAGCCAGTTAAAGTAGCCGAATTTCTAAACCTGGAGCTGGAACCAGATTAGCAGAACACAAACACACACATGTACTACTGCTACAACAACAACAACCAGTATCACGGTAACGAGCGATGTTACGAAACACAAAAGATTTACTCACATTTAAATGCTGGAGTGCTCTAACGATAGCCACTTGTGGTTTATCAGCCAAATGTAAAGAAATCGCACTATCCCGCTGTAATTCCATCACGAATAACTTATTTTCTGGAAGAGTCTCGCCAAAATGCTTTTGTACACTTGTAAACAATATAATGAGTCGGACGAGTGGCTTAGAAATTGCATCAGTCTGATGCAATGTGTGTTTTCATATGGCTTCTACATAAAGCAACCCCCGATTTAATAATTAAAAACTGTATTTTTTGGTTTTCCCATTTTGGAGGGTATAAAATACCGGCTTAACAATTAATACTAACACATACTCCCCGGAATACAACAACACAAATACTCCCGGCAACACTATTTTTGGCAAGAGATGATTTATTTCCACCAGACGTTCAAAATTAAGGCCGATAAAATTTGTTTATATTTTTGGGCCATTTAAATTTTTGTAACTAAATTTTATTTCATTTTCCAAAAATACTTCACATTACATTAATTTCTTTAAAATTTTAATTTAAAAAAACAAAACCTAAATTTGTTGTGTATGAAAAACGTAGTAGTAAATTTGCAATTTCATTTAAAGACAATATTAACTACAGAAAAAAACAAACAACAATCAATACTAATTACTCATTTTGAACAAAGCAAACAACTAACGTTTATTAAAATTCCTCCCACCTAAAATTTCCCTTCTTTCCCTTTGCAACAAAAAAAAATATTTGTCTCTTTGATGATAAAATCATGATGTGTGCAATTTTGTCAAACAAATGTGGATCACTACTTGCCTGCCCCGTGTCTCGTATTGCGTCAAAAACAAAACAAAAAGGTCTGTGAAAATCCCAGCATCTTTTCATCGCCGAATTTAGTGGTCCGCCTTAATGGTAAATATTACAGCTGGGCGGCTGCATGTCCAATTGTCATGACCATTATAACTTTCCAGAAGCCTTTGACTAATGTAAGTTGTTGTAATCAATGTCTTGTTATAATACAGAATACACACACACACACCCATTGCTTTTCATATACACACAACACACAAACATACCTATCATGCCAATTGGAAAAAGAATTACACATCTTTCCTTTGTGCACTAGGTGGCATTTAGTAGATTTAGATTTAAAAATTGGATCTCCTAACATATTTTTAATATTTCATTCCAAAAAAAAGGATGCCATTGAACAGCTTATGGTCAATGCCAAACAAGATGCTGCCGCCGCAGTTGCTGCTGAGGCAGCCAACAAGGCCGATGCCGAGGCTGGCACACCCACAGGCACTCAAAATCAAGCCAAACGTTCCTGGTGGTATTGGAGACGTTCACAAAATGTCAATCAAGCCGCGGCCGTGGCACCAGCCAATAGCCAAAAGTCAGTGAAAATTGAGGACAAACAAGAAAGTAAGTGAATACTTTTTTTTAGAAAAACACTTTCATTTCTTAATGTTTTTGTGTACTCTTATTTAGATTTGGACCAAACCGCTGTGGCCACAACCCAAACATCACGTCCAAATTCCCCAGATTTCAGTGATCGCACTCTAAGTAAAACCGATTCCACAATGAATGCCGAAAATACCTCGGCCATTATGGAAAATATGGAAGATCTGTCGCAGGCCTCGTCGAAGAGTGAATCCACAGGGGATAAGAATAAGAATGAACACTACAAGAAATCATTGCGTCTTAGCTCGGAAGCCATTGTAAGTAGGAGAATATCATACGTTTTTGATACCCTTACATTTATGGCTACAGGGAAAGTGTAGAACATTTTGAAAGAAGCAAAAAGCTTCCCACTGACGTAAGGACGGATTAAAGGACTGTTCGGGATAGATTCCATTTAGTATGTCCATCCACCCAATTGTTTTTTGACTACGTCACGGAGGTGTAGCTGCCTTGTTTGGCAACTGCTCCACAATTAGATCTAGCCGTAAATTTTGAAAAAAAACTTAAAGAATTATAGTAAAGAATTATAAAGAGATAAAGTAGAAAGAGTGGTGAAAATATCTTTGAAAAGATGGTAGAGGGAAAAGGGGGGTTCTCATTAACCTGCA
This sequence comes from Musca domestica, assembly GCF_030504385.1. Classification (NCBI taxonomy): domain Eukaryota; kingdom Metazoa; phylum Arthropoda; class Insecta; order Diptera; family Muscidae; genus Musca; species Musca domestica. The sequence goes on along the minus strand of NW_026712219.1, from coordinate 15,962,594 downwards.
ATCACATTAAACCCGATAGAAAACTAAATAAATATATCCGTCACAAATAAGTTCAAATCTATTTTCTAACATAGCCTTCAAATTTTGTCCCCATTTGGACATCAGATACCCTTTATGAGAAACCCTACCAGATTTAAGATAGACTTCTTTAAGGTGAGAAGAAATTAACCTTTCTTTTTTGCTTTCAGAAAAAACTCAACCTCAAAGAGGGAATGAATGAAATTGAGTTCAGTGTAACCACCGCCTATCAGGGCACAACACGTTGCAAGTGCTATCTCTTCCGTTGGCGTCACAGTGATAAAGTTGTTATATCGGACATCGATGGTACCATCACAAAATCCGATGTTTTGGGTCACATTTTACCAATGGTTGGTAAGGATTGGGCCCAATTGGGTGTGGCCCAGCTATTCTCGAAAATCGAACAAAACGGCTATAAGCTGTTATATCTTTCGGCTCGTGCCATTGGCCAATCGCGGGCAACCCGTGAATATTTACGTTCAATTCGACAGGGTGATGTGAAGCTGCCCGATGGCCCATTGCTATTGAATCCCACATCATTGATCTCAGCCTTCCACCGGGAGGTGATTGAACGTAAACCAGAACAATTTAAAATTGCTTGCCTCTCGGATATCAGGGATTTGTTCCCCAACAAGGATCCCTTCTATGCTGGTTATGGTAATCGTATAAATGTAAGTTAGAGGTCTAATTGGGACTTTTAAGAATATATATGTAATATAAATATGTTTTTATTTTCTAGGATGTCTGGGCCTATCGTGCTGTTGGCATACCCATTAAACGCATCTTCACAATTAACACCAAAGGAGAATTAAAACATGAGTTAACTCAAACATTCCAATCCTCGTAAGTACCATTGTTTTCTTAAATTTGCCTTTATTTGTAAGGTCGGTCTTGTTGTGTGCTATAAACAAAGCATTTCCATTTATATATCTCTCTCCTTGAATACCACACACTCCTCACATGGTGTACTGTTTAATACAAGTCGAAAGCAAACGATTAATAATCATTATCCCAAAATATGCTAAAACCAATCAATCAATATGAATGCCTTCCAAAACCTTAGCTTTGTAAGCATCATGGTATTGTACTCTTATGTATTTTTGTATAAGGTGTTTGTAATGTATGTTACGTACGAGTATTGTATTGTAATCCTCACATTTAATCTCACCATTGGTTAGGAGGTTAACATATGAACACATGTGCTAGAGTATGTGTACAGCTCATGCACATCTCATCTCGAAATAATTGGCCAAACAAAAAAAAAAGAAGAAACAAACAAAGAAGTAATCAAATGTAATCTATTAAACCTAAGATAGGTTAGTTATTCTAACCTTAACAAAAGTACAAAAATATAATTTTAAATTAAATCATTATTTTCTCGTTGTAATAATCATCATATGATTTCATTAAAAGAATCACCATTATAAAAAAATCATTATACAATTAGTTTTTAAGCTACATTAATTTCCATGTATGCAAAACTTATGTCTTAAGTGTGAAAAGAGGTTTAAATAATGGAAAATCAAAAATATGAAAGCTTTCTTAGGCGAAAATCTAAAAAAATTAATAATGAAATGAATGAAGTCTCAATAAATAAATAATAAAATATTGTTTTTTATTCTGAAATTACCAAAGAAAGAAAAGAGTTGTGAATTTAAAAAAAGTAGAAACTACCATTTACTAAAAAATATCGATGTTATACCGTTATTTATGCTACGCGTTAAGCGTCTTTTTGGTTTAAATTAATTTCTTCGCTTTTTTCATTGATCTTTTTTTATCCATAGATTGAATACCCAATTTATTATTTCTAAAAAATACGATCTGGGTCTTATTTCCTTATTTATATCAGTTATTAATCTTCTTTTTTAAGCGAATCTCTTCACTTGTTTCCAAGTGCAGATTAAAAACCATTACTTGCTCTAATTGTCTACTACTCCTCTCGAAAAACTACTGGTCTATTTTGTTCATCTTAAAACGTTTTAAGCAGGAAAACGCCCAACAACCATACGGCTATAAAGAGAAATAAAAAAGAAGACAATTATAAGTAACGTAGCATTTTATCCTTAAAGTCATTAAAGAAGATATAGAATGGTCCAGTGAATATTAGTGTTAGAGAATATCAGAAAACGGATTTTTATATTTCGTTAGGTTATTGGTACGGGTACCAACTCAGAGAAGGATAGCATAATTCTGAATGTGATCGTGAGATTTTGTCCCTCCTTTTTCACTGCAAATTTCTGATCGTTAAGCACATCTCAGATTATTATTATTTTGTTTTTTTAGCTTGTATGCCAAATAGATTGCAATGATTATGGCACATGTGTTATAGATTTGGTGGTAGAAGTCTTGAGTACTGCTTGAGTGACGCTTGAGTATTGGCATATATAATCACCGACTGTTGATTTCACTGGTTCTGTCGACCAACAGTTTTATGACTATTCCATAGTTAATTATGAAGCTGACCACGCCGTATAATCCACAAATAAAATGTGGTGATTGAAACTCAATAGTGACCTCCGGCATATAACGTCGATTTGAAAGTCGGGTACGGTGGTAGATAATATGTTTGAATACTTAAATATAATAAATAAATAGTCCTTAACCTGAAAACACAGCTAGTGTTACTCAGTGGCCACTGTGGTCTGCTTTATTCATCCTGAAAAGATTAGATAAGAAAGAGAATGGCGGAAGGAGAAGCTCGTGTTCGTATATGAAAACCTGCAAAAAAGATAGCCTTATTCCATGGTCATTTGAACTCTTACGATAAGCCGACCTGGGCCATAGAATCCCCACGCCAAATATGCTAAGATATTATAACTCAGAAGCGATCAATTTGAACTCTTACAAGAAGCTGACCTGAGTCGTAGAATCGCCACGCCAAGTGTGCCAATATATTATAACTCAGAAGAGATCTATTTGAACTCTTACAAGAAGACGATCAGGACCGTAGAATCCCCATGCCAAATATGCTAAGATATAACTCAGAAGCGATCAATTTAAACTCTTACGAGAAGCTGATTAGGGCCGTAGAATCCCCATGCCAAATGTGGCAAGACATCATAACTCAGAAACGACCAACAGTCCAAGCCTCCGAATTAAAAGATGGGGTCAGCGACAGAGAATATAGTATCTAACTCCTCCTATATTCTACTCCTATTCCATAGCCATTTGAGGCATTTTGATTAGGGCCATAGTTTTTACACACCCGAGGGAGAAAAATTAAAAGCGGCCAAAAGCCTCTGCCTCCGGTTAAAAAACAGGGAATAGGGACAGAGAATATAACTTCTAACACCTTATCATCCTTGTAAAGCCTATAGTATTTAATATCAGGCTTCCATTTCCCGGTTGAGTTCTACAAGCCGAGGGTATATGCCCTCTTTGTACCAGTTTTTGCAGCCCCTAGATTTAACAGAGAATATTTTGAGGGACTTTAGGGCAATTTGTCTGTCTGCTACTGTGTCTGCCTACTTGAATTGAAATTGCATTGCAATAATCACAGCCCAGTAGCTTCTTCTCAATAGAACTTTCTGCGTCTGTTTTTGGACAAGCATAGTAAACATATAGCGCAGACTTCTTTGTGTATGTCGGTAAACTGAGAGCTAGCTATACTTATTTATCAGCTGTCCCATTCTCCTCGATATTGCAATTGTCCGGTATCCGACAAAACTTAGCGACTCTTCCAAGAGTTTACTAGCCATATTTATCCCTGGATAGGGATATGGCCTTGGTGTTTTGCAGTTTGGCTCTCTGCACTGCTCAGCAAAATTATTTTTGAAGCAGTCCTCATAAGGTCCTGAAAAAGGCATATTTTAATAACATCCTATTTGCATTAAATCGTTGACTTAATAATAGGTAAAATTTATAATTTTTCTCTATGAATATAACGCAAAAACAAAAAAAAACAAACACGAAAATAGTTTTGTATTACTTTTTTGTGTCGGAAAAATGAATTCAAAAGAATTCCATAAATGTTTCAAGGAATATTCGATCAAGATTCGAAATAGGCTGTTTCCTGTCCCTTCCGCCCCATTATTAAATTCATAATTCTACAAATCTAGTTTAGCCTCTGGCTAGTATTTAATACATGTCCCTATACGGAAAGATCGAATGGATATAGGCCAGTTATGGTATATAATATAGTTTAGATTTATATTCCCATACTTACTTTCAGTTATATATTTTTCCTTTATTTCTACTCAAAATCCTTTTTTGATTTTCCATTGATTTAAACTCTTTACCTCATTTATCTTACCTCAATATTGTTTTATATCAATCTCTTGTTTTATGTTTTCCGCTTTCTCCTCTCATTTGCTATTGTTAATTTTATGGAACCAAAACGAAAAAAAAAAACTGTTTTCTTTTCTGATCTGTTTCGAAACTTATTTCTGTTTTGTTTTATTTTTCAAAATTATTTTGTTTCTTTTAATTTTCAAAAAAACAAAAAATACTTTATGAATTACCTACCAACCTACCTACCTACAATACTACCACAACCTCTACTCTACACATCCATTGACCTGCTACAGTGGTTACATCAATCAATCCCTGGAAGTTGATGAATATTTTCCTGCCCTCTATGATGATTTCGATTATAAGACCGATGTCTTTGACGACGACGAGGAGGAGGAAGAGTTGAAATTCAGTGATACCGAAAGTGATGAAGATGACATTTTCAGTGATGAGTATTTGGATGATGACGATGGTATTGTCATTGATGTCTCGGAGACAACAAGCATGAATAGTACCTCCATGGAAACGGCAGCCACCAATAATAATAGTTTACACAGCAGTGATACCTATACGCAGCTAAACAATAGCAACAACAATAAGAATGAAGTGATATTAAATACTTCTTCGGTGTGTTGAAGATACCATATTCAAACACCTGCAATACTCTCAATTTCTGTGTGAGAGAGAGAGGCAGAGTAAAGAAGGAAGGAAGGAAATTAAAAGATATATGAACAAACCTCCCAAATATATTTTTAACAAAACAACAACTACAGCAATACTAACATCAACAACAACAAAAATTGTGATATTTATTTACCTGGTTTTTTAGTATGCAATTAAATTGCTTTTATCCTTAGATTTATAAGTGTTTTAAAATTAACAATTTTCAATTGTCCACAGCTATGTGTAACTATCTGTATCCTATAAGAGTATATATGTATCTATACCCTATAAGATGTGTCAACTATTCCCATTTCCGTTTAGATTGTTAACAACTAAAAAATGTGCAGTTGCAACAAAATAAAAGTATTGTCGGTAAACGATATCATTTATTAGTTACAGAATAGTATTTAAGTTATTATTTAGTCCCATAAGTCTTGTTAAGTTTTGATGTTAATTTATGTGCAATATGTGTGTAAGAAATATTGTATTTTTATATAAGTATAAAAAAACAAAGAAGCGTTACATTCAGTACCTTTTTAATTTTATGTTTTTTTGTAAAGCAAAAAAAGTAAAACGTTTTAAAGGTTTCCAAAAAGGGCTTTCTATATTTTTATACTTTTCGTTTTTTTTTTTTTTTTGGTATATGATTTTAGCGAAACAAAGTTGCCTTAATTAAATAAACAATTATCATAATAATAATTATGTTTGTATGTGTATACAAAAAAAGTTTTTAAAAAAAAAATATATGAATGTATTGTAAATACATATTTAATATTGTGATGATTTATAAAACTAAGTTATAAGTTAATTTAGCTAGCTTTGTCATCGTCTCCCTAATATATACATAAACACACACCATGACAATGTTTGGTAAAATAAATTATTAAAAAATTTTTTTCTTTTTTTGTTTGTTTTATTTGAATGAATTATTGAATTATACGTTTGTTTCTTCTGAGAGCCAATTATTAAATTATGAAGCAATATAGAAAAATACCACCTAAAAAATACCACGATTGACAAGAAAAGAAAAACAAAGAAATTAAAATTACACTATTTAAAACTACGCCTAAAAGCATACTATGAAGTATAATATAGACACGCTTAATCAAAAATTAAGAAACTTGATAATATAAAAATGTGCCTAAAAGCATGCTACGAAATACGCACATTAAATGGTAAATATTTTCTCTGGCAAGAAATAAATACAAAAATTTGATTTAAGAGTTAGGAAGGTAGAAACTTAAAACTGCGCCCAAAAATATGCTATAAAAGACTTAAACTAAAAACATCACATTACTCCAAGACCGGCGATAAGCTTGTGACACTAATATGATTCAAAATGTCTGTTTTCTTCTTGCCAATTTATAACAAATTTGCTATATATCGGCACACATCGAGTGCGAGTTAAAGTATTGTTCATTTAAGGCGCCTAAAAATATGCTTTAAAATTCGAGAAAAAAAATCTAAGAATAATTAAATGGAAGAAAAATAGGATATTAACCCCTCCTTAAGCGTTTACATTTGCTTTTATGCCACATAATTTGTGTAGGATGTTTTAATCTATTTAAAGCGCCTTAAAGTATGCTTTAAAATTTCGAATGACAATTAATATTATCCCGTCCCTATACTTCAACGTTTAATTCTAGTCCTCCAATATAATAAAATTTAATTTATAATAAAATTTAATTTATAATAAAATTTAATTTTTTTTAAGGCGCCTAAAAGTAGGCTTTAGCTTTAATTTTATAAAAAAAAAAAAACTTCAAAGAATAAAGAATTTCTCAGCGATCCCCAAAATAGAATCTGCAAATTTCTTACTAAGTATACATAAAATATCAATTTTTTATTTTGTTTACTTAAATTTAACCGATGCGTTTACACGAAAACATTTTGATTTGTAAAACTATTTAGTTGTAAAAAATATGGCTTCCTCAATCTTGAAAGTTTAAAGAATTGTCATTTGATTAAAAAATATTGTTTTTTTAATTAAAAAACTAGTTATGATTTTTCTCATGGACAATATCGATGTCCAAGGTCTGACTATCTTTTTTCTTTGAAGTCTCAGTATTTTTTTAAAAAATGTAGAATATATTAAATCTGTCATTCCATTTCACCTTGCAGTATTAGTCGGAAATCCTAAAGGGTGAGATAAAAAAGAACTGCTACAAAGTCAAATGCCATAATTTTTACATTTTAATTACATTTTATTGAATGAAGCAAAAATTGTCGGAAATGGTATTAAATTTTAGAATAAGTTTAGATTTGTCCGAATTGGTCACCTTTGGCACGAATTATGGCCTTCAAACGGCCAATGAAACCGTCACACCCTGCCCGAATGTTGCTCTGCGGTATTTTGGCTCATTCCTGGCGAAGCGCTTGCTTTTGGTGATCGACACTTCGGTATTTTTAGTGCCAAACTTGATTTCCAAAATACTCCAGACAAATAGTTAAACGGATTGGTATCCGGAGATTTTGGTGGCCATTGTGGGCTGGAAATTAAGCGAGGAATCTCATTTTGTAACCATTCGATGGTGCTGAGCCCTATTGAAATGTCCAAGGTCTGCGGGAAAAATGTTTGCATGCCCAAGGCTTTATTACACCCTCCACGGTCGATTAATACGAGCGGAGAGCGACCATCGGCTGTTATGGCGGCCCACACCATCAACATTGCCGTCAAGCCCCGGCAACCAACCGAAGGTGCGCATTTTCAGCTGACCTCTTTGGCAAGTAAACACGATCACTTGGTTTGTTTGTTTACAAACTGCTGGACAACGAATGCTTTCTCATCGAAGGAAACCAAATTCGGCAGTTTACCACTTTCGACCAAGCGAAGCAACTCTTTAGCTCTTTTGAGTCTATTTTCTTTCTGTTGCGGTGTAAGTTCTTGCACTTTTTGGAATTTCAATGAATGAGCTCATTTTTCAATATTTGCCGAATTGAATATTGCGATATGTTCAGCTCACGAGCCATTTTTCGGTCGCTTCTTTACTTTTCGAACCATTTCTGCTGATGTTGATGTTTTCTTCCGTCAACTTCCTTGATGTCGGGCTACCAGTATCACGGTAACGAGCGATGGTACGAGACACAAAATATTTATTCACATTTAAATGCTGGAGTGCTCTAACGATAGCCACTTGTGGTTTTCCAGCCAAATATAAAGAAATCACACTATCACGCTTGAATTCCATCACGAATAACTTTTTTTTTTGTAAGAGTCTCACCAAAATGCTTTTGTACGCTTGTAAACAATATAATGAGCTGTCACTGGAATAATTTTGAACAGCTGTCGGACGAGTGGCTTTGAAATGACTGCAGTCTGAAGCTGTTTGCAGTTTTTTCATCTCACCCTGTATGTAGATCTAGGCTTAGGTATAAACCGCTTTTAACGATGCCTTCAATTTTGTGTATTTTGAAAATGTCTGCCCCCATTTCCCAACCAAATCAGCTGCAGTTTGACATTTCGGATTCTCAGTGTGGTCATTTTAACTCCCAGCAAAAACAAACATGTATGTCCAATTTATGATATAGTCCCCTTATAATAATACCACCCAATTTTCGGTATTGTGGAAATTTCTGAAGCCATTTCCCAATCACCATCAGCTGTAATTTAAAATTGTTAATACTGTATGGTACGGTACCTCCCGATTTTGGGTAGTTTTGATATATCAGCCACCAATTTACAACCAAAATATCTGTAATTTGACATTCAGGGATTTTAAAGGGTAGGTTTAGTCATCTTAAATAAATCTTCAATATTCACATAAATGTGAGAATACCGATTTGACTATAATTCAAATTTTCACATTTTGGAGGGCCCGGCCGATCTTAAAGTCCTTTATACATTTTTTCATCAGTTTTTTATTATGATGCCAACTACCCTAGCCATGCTGAAAGGATTTGTTCAAAATACTAATAGCAAAAAATTTTGTTTTTGCAAAATGGTCAGGCTTTATCCCTTTATTGTTGTTTTTATAAAAACAACGTTTGTTTACTAGTAATAAATTATAACATAATTCAAAAATAAATAGTTAAAGAATATACCAAATCCATTTAGTAACACCTTTATCTAATAACTCCATTTTTCCATATCCATTCCAGCTATTGCAGCATGACCTACATTGTTGATCAACTATTTCCGCCCATTAAGCCCGACGAAGCAGCTGCATTTGAATTTTCCAACTTCAACTATTGGCGTGATCCTATACCAGAAATTGATTTATTTTTAGATGAAAGTGCCAATAACACCACTGGAGGAGGATCGGCAAATACGACACTGAACAATAGCGTTAACTCTGATGCAAATACAACAACAAATTCTTCGCTTTCAAAGACTCTAATGACCATTCCAGAAAATTAAATGAAAGAAAAACGCAAACAAACAAACGATGTCACAAGGAATTTCGAAACGGAAACGAAGCATTTCAAATACATAAAACATACATAAATACATTTTCTGTTCATATTTTAATTTCATAATTTTTATTTTCCCAAATGAATTTATGAAAAATATGGAGAGAAACACAACCACAACAAAACCAAATTTATTATTGTTATACATATGATTTTTGCTTTATAAAACAAATTTAGTTTATAATTTTTTTTATTTGATTTAAATTCTGTGTTATTTATCTTTTAAGAAAAACTATTATTTATAAAATGTTATTATTACCTTTTTTTGATATATTTTTTTAACAAGGAAACTCTTGTGAAGCATAAATGAAAAAACAAAAATGAGGAAATCAATATTTTCCAAAATAATCCAAAATGAAATAAGAATTTTTGAAATGAAAAAAAAAAAACTGAGATTTAACTAAAAAAGCTACTTTTAAAGCAAAATTGCTAAACAAAAAAAAAACATAATAAATTTATTATTTCAAAGACAACAAGAAAATACATACATATATAGAAATATGCATTAATCTTTATAATAACAAACACACACACACATACAAATATTTACTAAGCTCATCTTAAAAAGAAAAAACTATGAAATCAACACATTTTTTAGTTTTGATTGCCTTATGTCAACCTTTGATGTTTTTTTGAATAGTTAATTTTTTTGCTAAATTAATTTTATTTTTGTTTTGAAATTCTAAAAAAAAAATAATTCGAAACTTAAGTATTAAGTATTACTTTCAGTGATAGGTTTTCTAAAGACTTGAACAAAGACATAAATATTTAAGAGATTAGACCAGTTGATGGCCAAAGTTCGTCGATATATGGAAATGAATTGAAGATTTAAAACATTCATGCCTCTATTCAATAAACCTAGAGTTGCAGGTCTGCCGAAAACCATGTCCAGGGGCCCTGTTCTTGCATTCGATATCGAAAAATTGATTGGTTGAAATCAATTTTAATATGTCCACTTTCGCTTGAATCATTTGGCCTTACTGGCCTTTTTTTATAAAACGTGGCATAATCTTCAATTCAAATTCAATTGAAATTTTTAATAGAAACAACTAGATATCAAATGTGAGAGTTTGGTCCCATTTGTTTCTGAGCAACATTTCACCAAGTACCTCGTCTTCAAATTTTCCCATTTCTAAAAATTAAAGATTGATTTTAATTTGTATTTTGGGATGATAATATGTATGGTGAATTCCATCAAAAATTTATTTTCCACTAATTTGAGCCATCGTTGCCTTTGGTCCATTCTTTTCCATCTAAACTCAAATTTCACTACTTTTCCGCCATATTTGCCTTTGGTCCACTCTTTTTTGTATTTTATGTCTTTGAGCTTTAAAAACAATTCTATATTTAAATTAATTTCATTGTGATTTAGTGATGTTGTGAAAACGATGATCGAACGAATACATTACCTTATAAAAATAATAAGAAAGCTACCGACTTTGAAATTGTTCTGTTGTTCCACAAAACAAATAAAGGATACACCTTGAAAAGAGAAAACTAGACAAATGTTATTTTTTTTATTTTCAACAAATTTTGATTTTTTTTTATGAATTTTACAAGATTGTAAACATTGTTTGAATATTTGCTTCTCTGTTAAACAATTGTGTTTTTTTGGCAAGTTTTTAGTGGGAACTCAAGAAATGATATTTTTCTTCTTTATAAGGACCCTAAAATGAAATTTGATTATTAGCCATACAAATTCTTCCTCTATTATAAAGGTTGCCTACAGGCTGCTCGAGTCTGGAGTATTTCCCCATTGGCTTAACTTCATACCAATCTCTGTAACAGAGAGTAATGTTTGTCAAAACGAAATGAACAACTTTGCCATATTTGCTGATCTCTATCAATGTCATGATTAGCTTTTTTGATATGACGACTTTGGTGAAAAGCAAGCTCTACAAGTGCCAGGTATTCTGAAGTGAATGAGAATTACACTCAGTACATGGCTTTCCCGAGACATTAAAGTTGGATTTCATTGAAACCCCAAGAATATTTGTTTTGCCATGAAATTTAGACTACCCAGTTTCCATTTTTATACCCTCCACTATACTATGGAGGGTATATTAATTTTGTCATTCCGGTTGTAACTCCTTGAAATACTAATGTCAGACCCAACAAAGTATATATATTCTTGATCAGCGTTAAATTCTAAGGCGATTTAGCCGTCTGTTCGTCTGTCTGTTGTAATCTCGCTATCTTTCGAACAAATTGAGATAGAAGTCTAAATTTTGCACACATGTTTATTTTGTCAGCAGACAGGTTAAGTTCGTAAATGGGCCATGTAGGTCCATGTTTTCATATAGTCTCCATATAACGGTACCTCCCGATATTCGGTATTTTGATGACTATAGCGACATTATTCACATTGTTTCAAATGTGACATTTGAATTTCGAAATGGATTCTACAGCCTACGACTGAAAATTACGTGTGCAGGTCCACGTCTTCGTATAGCCCCCACATAACGGTACCTCCCGATATTAGGTATTTTGATTATTTTAGCGACATTATTGATCGGAAATGTTTCAAATTTAGTATTTGAGGTTCGAAATAGATACTACAGCCTAAGACAGAAAATTGTCTGTGCAGGTCCACGTCTTCGTATAGCCCCCATATAACTGTACCTCCCGATATTTAGTATTTTGATGATTTTAGCGACATTATTAATCGGAATTGTTCAAAATTTGGTATTTGAAGTTCGCAATGGATGCTACAGCCAAAGACAGAAAATTGTCTGTTCAGGTCCACGTCTTCGTATAGCCCCCATATAACGGTACCTCCCTATATTCGGTATTTTGGTGATTTTAGCGTCTTTATTCACCAAAATTGTTTAAAATTACGCATTTAGAGTTCGTAATGGAAACTCCAGTCTGTGACAGAAAATTGTCTATGCAGGTCCAGGTCTTCGTATAGCCCCCATATAACGGTGCCTCCCTATATTCAGTATTTTGATGATTTTAGCTACATTATTCACCATTTATTCCAAGTTTCGAATTTGAATATGGTAATGGCTTATGACAACAATGCTTATGTAGGTCCACGTCGTATAGACCCCAATATAACGGCTATATTTAGTATTTTTAAGATTTTAACAGAATTTTTAACGGATTTTTTTTTTTTTTTTGAAAATTTCCAAGTTCGTTAAAATGGTGGAGGGTAATCAAAGTTCGGCCTGGCGGAACTTATTGCTTTTTATCTTGTTTTTTGAAATTCCGTTTCCAACTCCTCAAAATATTTGTCGAAGACCCAACAAAATATATGTATTAAAGCTTAACCTTAAAATCGGTTACGATTTAGCCATTAAGATAACGATAGAGCTCGCACTATTTAACATCAAGTTTCTAAATTTTGCATTGACATTGACATTATACTCCTTGGAAAAAATATTCAATGTGGGTTCACTTTTTGGCATATCCCCCATATTACGATACCTCAAAGGTTTTGTTCCAAATTTGACATTTTGGGTTTTCTATGTTTATATAGGTTCACTTCTTGATATAGCTGCCATATAACGGTAGCTCCTGATTTTCGATACTTTGAATGTCCCTAATTTTCATGATTTGTTACATATAGATTTTGAGGATAACCAATTTGGCCTTAAGTCAAGTTTTCCTACGTCCGTCCTAACGTCCTTTTTTCTTGTTAATAGGATAATGAAAGACTTAAGTTAGATTTAATTTGAATATTGTTTTTGCGATTTGAATATTGGCAATGCAGTAAAGATTTTAATATATTTACAGAAAATGTAACATGCCATGAAAAAAAACCGAGATAGAGATATTTCCACTAATCTACTAAGAATTATTATATTGTAGACTAATGAATATAAAGATAACGGAATACTATCACCGCTTATCATCTAAAAAAATTCGAATCAGCAGATGTCGTATATGTCGTTTCATGAGTATGAGTGAAAATATTGAAGTCACTCAAATCTAAAATGTTAAAAATTTCAAAAACTGTAGGATATTTATAGGTTGAAAACTGTACCATAATAAGATGTAGGTGTACGTTACTAGGGGACATGGAAAAATACGCCAATAATCCAGTTCAATTAAATGCATTTTCAAAGTCGAATAGGTCGACTGGCTCTATCAGTATATTGACTATGCAAAAACGTGCTGAGAGGCATCTGGAAAAAATGACAAAACCAACATTTCGTTAATAATAATGTTGATTCAAAAAAGCACGAGACAAACGAATTTATTATTTATTTCACTCATTTCCATGTAATAGGTAGCTGTTCTACATGAAGTTCACTGTTCTTAAACGATATGTGTAGTCAATTAATTTTCAAATAATAACACATTTAAAAATTGCCAACCATCTTGTGTCGATCATCATCACATTCACATACGTTTGATTAACTTTTAATAAGTGTTTATTTATCAAAGAAACGTATCCGTTTCACAGCTTTCTTTACTTAAATAGGTTATATAATCTTAGAAAAGTTGGTCTACTTATAATTTGTAGAAAACAATTATGTTTAAGTTAACATTTCTATTTTGTCGTTTCAAAGCTTAAACTCATTCATACATTTACATATAATAAACAAATTAGTTTTATTTGTCTTTAAATGTCAAATGTAGTTTAGAAAATATTTTTGAAAAATTGATCTGAATATAGTTTAATTGAATTTTGTGATAAATATATTTTGCTGTCACTCTCTAAGTTCATTACATTATACATTAAAATATGTGTATTACTATTATTATTTTTTTATATAACAAATAAAGCTAAAAATCATAGTACGCGTTGCATAAACAGTTGGTGTTTTATTTGGATAATCTGTGCAACACAGTGGTAGTACACGATATCTCTATTTTTCAAAATATTGTAAAAAATTACCCTTAAGAAGTGAAAATATTCCTCAAAATTACAGGGTGAGATAAAAAAATGCAACAAAGTCAAACGCCATAATTTTTACATTTCTTTATTTTGATTGAATGAAAGGAAATAGCATCAAATTTTAGAACAAGTTTGAGTTTGTTCGAATTGGCCACCTTTGGCAAGAATTATAGCCTTCAAACCACTGCGGCATTTTAGCCCATTCCCGGCGAAGCGCTTGCTTGAGGTTATCGACACTTTTGTATTTTTAGTGCCAACCTTGCTTTCCAAAATACTCTAGACACTCCAGACAGTCCAACGGATTGATATCCGGAGATTTTGGTGGTCATTGTGCACTGGAAATGAAGCGAGGAACCTCATTTTGTAACCATACTTGGGTGGCGCGTGTTGAGTGCGATGGTGCTGAGTCCTGTTGGAATGTCCAAGGTCTGCGGCCAAAATGTTTGCGTGCCCAAGGCTTTAATACACCCTCCAGAATATTTTCGCGGTAATATTCGACATTTATTCTGATACCACGGTCGATTAATACGAGCGGAGAGCGACCATCGGCTATTATGGCGGCCCACACCATCACCATGGCCGGCGCTTGAGTTCTGGTGGCCAACAGAAGGTACACATTTTCAGCTGACCTCTTTGGCAAGTAAACACGATCGATCATTTTGTTTGTTTACAAACTGCTGGACAACGAATGTTTTCTCATTGGAGAAAATCAAATTCGGCAGTTCACCACTGTCGGCCAAGCGAAGCAACTCTTTAGCTCTTTTGAGTCTATTTTCTTTCTGTTGCGGTGTAAGTTCTTGTACTTTTTAGAATTTCAATGGCTTTACTCCAAGCTTATTTTTCAACATTTGCCGAATTGAATATTGCCATATGTTCAGCTCACGAGCCGTTTTTCTGCCACTGCGACGCAGGTTTCGATCAAGTCGATTCTTTACTTTTCGAACAAATTCTGCTGATGTTGCTGTTTTCTTCCGTCCACTGCCTTGACGTCGGGCTACGCTACCAGTATCACGGTAACGAGCGATGGTACGAGACACAAAAGATTTATTCACATTTAAATGCTGGAATGCTCTAACGATAGCCACTTGTGGTTTTCCAGCCAAATATAAAGAAATCACACTGTCACGCTTGAAATTATCACGAATAACTTTTTTTCTGGAAAATGCTCACCAAAATGCTTTTGTACGCTTGCAAACAATGAGCTGTCACTGGAATAATTTTAACAGCTGTCGGACGAGTGGCTTAGAAATGAAAGCAGTCTGAAGTTGGTTGCAGTTTTTTATTTCATTCTGTACGTCGTATACGTCTCTTTGATTTTGACGTTTTTTTAAGTTTTAGAACTTAGCGATGTCTTAATTTGTTCTGCAAGTGTTTCTCGGTAGAGGTACGTTGTTTTTATAAAAACAACAATAATGGTATTAAGCCTGACCATTTTGCAAAAACAAAATACGATGATAGCCCGAACAAACAACCCAACACTGTAGGTATTAATAAACGCTATGGTGTCACCGGGCGCCCGACATTAGTGAGTGGTAAGGACCTAGATTCTGTGCTTGGTTTATTTATGGGGTGTCAAACATCGCCGTGGCATCGCAGTGGTACATTTACCTACACAATGTTTGCTGGGTACAAGTTGGTGATCTTGCACTTTTGACCACAAAAAAGCATTGGTCACCATTTTGCAAGCTTTCACATCCTTGTAAAATAAAACAAGTAAGCAAAGACTATGGTCGTGCGGGGCCGACTATCTTATACCCTACAACACTACAATATGTTAGAAGCCCCCTTATGTCCAAATCCATATTGGAAGATTTCGCTTTTGAAATTAGGATTTTGACTAGGGACATTTGCCCAACATTTATCCACTCCGTCGGGCTGTTAGTTGTTGTAGTCCATTTTACAGCTAAATATAATCCAATGGTCATCCAAAATGCTAGAATTCTTCCCTGTCCTTAACTCTCTTCACAGGCGTGTCGATTGGCTTCAATTGTGTGATCGGAAAAACATTTCTGATTTTGGTTAATTTGAACCCCTAAATATTTTGCAATCATCTCCAAAAGCAAGAAGCTCCTCTATATCTTAAAATTTAGACTAATTATACTCGCTGTCCTAAACTCTAACTTTATGCGAGATTTCGTGTCCTTTGGTTTCTATTTGTGACCTTTATAACGGCTGCAAAATCAGGAAAATTTTTAGTTGTTGGTCCATTTGAACCCCCAATATATTGCGGACATCTTTGAAAACTTCTGAGCCCAACCCTACCCTTGTGAAAATTTTCGTGAGGATTGGACGATATTTGCAATACTTATATAATATCCCCAACCTTACAACACAGGTGAAAAAATAAAAAAAGTCAAATTGAAAAAATCGCATGCGATAAAAAATATGTCAAAATAAAAAAAATGTCACAAAATACTACAAAATCTATATAAACATCATTATTGGCATATTTTTCTGCGATTTTTTTAGATTTTATACTTTTATGTCAAGAGTGGATTCTGAATTGACAAAATTTGTCAAAATCGGTCCAGTCATTCTTCAGATATAAGCATTCTAACTACATCCCCTTCCTTTGTATATACACATTGTATATATTTCGCTACATAGAACCGATATATTTACTATCGGAATCTACGTAATGGTCAGAATTGACCTGTTCGTCTAGTTGTGATTTCGCCGGAATTAAAAATATTCGCGGTTTAATGGAAAATATGACTTTTATTTAACACAAATGCTGTGGCCTATTTCACCCACTGAATATTACCCGATGACCATCAAAATTGGAAGGCTTCTGCCCAGCCCTAAGCTCTAGCCCCATGCTAACTTCCGATTGATTGGTCTATAATTGCGGCCTGTAGAGCAACTGCAAAATCAGGAATTTTTCAGTTTTTGGTCCATCTCAACCCCTAAATATTATGCAATCATCTCCAAAAGACTCTAGCCCCACCTCCATTCTAAATTTCGTGAAGATCGGACCATAATTGCGACCTGTAGAGTGATTACAAATTAACATGGACAGACGGACGGACGGACATACATAGCTAGATCGGCTCAGCTCGGCGAGATAGGAAGATCCATATGCACTTTCCTATGTGGGAAACCAATTTTTCGAGGTGTTACATAATTTTTGGCCCAATCAAACAGTACCTCGCTTTTTCGCTATTTTGGTGATATTAGCGACATTATTTAACGGAATTGTTTTAAATTTTGTATTTGAAGGTCCTAATAGCCTATGACAAAAATTGTGTATACAGATCTCCGTCTTCGTATAGCCCACATATAACTGTTTTCATTTAAAACGTACTTTTCGACTAAAAAAAGTTTTTCAAGTTCCTTTCAAATGGTGGAGGGTATTAAAAGATCAGCCAGGCGGAACGTATGTGATTTTTTACTTGTTTAAATATCATAAATATTTCTGGAAAATGTTTAAAAAATTCACCTCATTCAACGAAACACCCATCGTTTACAAATTCTACAATTTCTATGCGAGCCATAAAACAGATGTTGTGTTTATTTATTTATTCAATGGAATTAATGTAAATAATAGAAACACAAATACAAATCGAAAAGAACAGTAGCAGCATTTAAAGTGAACATAATTGAGACAAGTACCACCTGACAGTCGCTGTCGCATCACTCAAATTACATTTTATATGCTCAAATTAATTCGTTTTTTGTCTGTTATTATTTGAAATTCGAATCGGTACATACACACAAATTTGATATACAGATGTCCACGGTGATAGACAGACAACACACTTCACGAATAATGCAAAAAATTAAATAAAAACTGACCACAAAGAAATGCGGGAAGCAACTACAGTGTCTGGTCAAGGTTTAAGAACGGGTTTGCGTACCATATATAGGGTGAGATAAAAAAAAACTGCAACCAACTTAAGACTGCTGTCATTTCCAAGCCACTTGTCCGAAAGCTGCCACAGTGTCTGGTCAAGGTATAAGAACGGGCTTGCGCACCATATACAGGCTGAGATGAAAAAACTGCAACCAACTTCAGACTGCTGTCATTTTTAGGCCACTCGTCCGAAAGATGTTTAAATTATTCCAGTGGCAGATCATTATATTATTTACAAGCGTACAGAAGCATTTGGGTGAGAATTTTCCAGAAAAAAAGTTATTCGTGATGGAATTCAAGCGTGATAGTGGGATTTCTTAATATTTAGCTGGAAAACTACAAGTGGCTATCTTCAGAACACTCCAGCATTTAAATGTGAATAATTGTTTTGTGTCTCATACCATCGCTCGTTACCGTGATACTGGTAGCGTAGCCCCACGTCAAGGAAGTGGACGGAAGAAAACAGCAACATAGAGCAGAAATGGTTCGAAAAGTAAAGAAGCGACTTGATCGAAACCCGCGTTGCAGTGACCGAAAAATGGCTCGTGAGCTGAGCATATCGCAATATTTCGTTCGACAAATGTTAAAAAGATGAGCTCTGGGTAAAGCCATTGAAATTCCAAAAAGTCCAAGAACTTACACCACAACTGAAAGAAAATAGACTCAAAAGAACTAAAGAGTTTCTTCGCTTGGCCGAAAGTGGTGAACTGCCGAATTTGGTTTTCTCCGATGGGGAAAACATTCGTTGTCCAGCAGTTTGTAAACAAAACAAAATGATCGTATTTACTTGCCAAAGAGGTCAGCTTAAAATGTGCACCTTCGGTTGGCCAACAGAACTCAAGCGCCGGGCATGGTGATGGTGTGGGCCGCCATAATAGCCGATGGTCGCTCTCTGCTCGTATTAATCGACCGAGGCATCAGAATGAATGCCGAATATTATTGCGAAAATATTCTGGAGGGTGTATTAAAGCCTTGGGCACGCAAATATTTTTGCACAGACCTTGGACATTCCAACAGGACTCAGCACCATCGCACTCAGCACATGCACCAAAGAATGGTTACAAAATTAGGTTCCTCGCTTCATTTCCAGCGCACAATGGCCACCAAAGTCTCCGAATACCAATCCGTTTGACTATTGTGTCTGGAGTATTTTGGAAAGCGAGGTTGGCACTAAAAAAATACCAAAGTGTCGATCACCTCAAGCAAGCGCTTCGCCGGAAATGGGCCAAAATACCGCAGAGCAACATTCGGGCAACGTGTGGCGGTTTCATTGCCCGTTTGAAGGCCATAATTGGTGCCAAACATGACCAATTCGAACAAATCTAAACTTATTCTAAAATTTGATTCTATTTCCGATATTTTTTGCTTTCATGCAATAAAATTTAAAAACAAAATGTAAAAATTATGGCGTTTTACTTTGTTGCAGTTTTTTTTATCACCCTGTATAGCAGGCAAATATGTATAGTGACAAATAAAAAATCTCAGAAAAAGACTAAAAGATAAAACACAAGCAGCTTGGCATCTGACATGACATATTTGATGACAAATCATAAAGGAGTCGCATTCGAATCCTGCCGTCGTTTCCCCTTATAATTTGACATTGATATGCCATGATGCCAATCTGCTTATGTATCCCAACTTTAAAGGTGAAACCACAGCCTAATTATAAAGGAATGTCAACGCCACTGATGAATTTTGACGCAGTTATTCTTTATAATTTTTCTTCGACTAAGCAAGAAATTAGATTCGGTTTCATTCTCAAGGTGGGAATACATAAAGCGCTTATTTCACTGGCTTAAGTCATCGTCTGGCTTGTTCGGAAATGAAGAAAGGAGGCAAGGGCCAAAATCGAACTAAGTCAACCAAAAACTTCTATGTTTCTCTACGAAGACACCAACCGATGACTTAAGCCAGCCAAATAAGCGCTTTATGTATTCCCTCTCTTAGGAAGATTCTGTTTTAATCTAGGCCCCCAAAGTAAACGTAGCCTAAATAAGATCATACAACTGTAATCATAATTTGCCCGCATACTGTAGCATGGATCCACAGAGAACTCCCACATGTGTCGTGTGTGTGTGCATGAGACCGACATTCTGTCACAAATCTCACAGACGAATGGAAAAAATGCACAATTATGGAAAGTTTTCTCCATGTTTGAAGTGCGTTAATAAAGACGAATTAAGATTTCATAATATATCTCTTTTTTCGAATTTTTTGCTCGTTTTGTTTTCCTAGCGGAAAACTACCACAAAGTAAATGTGGGACTATGTCTACAGTATATGGGACATTAGGGGTGGGCGAACTTGAATAGAAATGTTTTTTTTGCGAGAGGCTCAAAATTCAAATTCACAATTTGTTCAGTTTGACTAATTCTTTTCATCAAATCTTCATACATTGCACTAAAATTTCAGACTTTCGAGATTTTTTTTTATTATTCAAGGATTTTCTTATTCGGAAAGAATAATAGGAAAATGTTTGCCGAGGAAGAGGATACTAGTAAAACCATTGCACAATGGACCAATTTTTCCGTTCAAAACTATTTTAACGTCTTCAACGTTGAACGAAACCAACAGAGTTTTATTCTGGGCACCTAATTTCACAAAATGTCACAATACCAAATTGTCGAATATAAACAAGTAAAAAAACATTAAGTTCGGCCGGGCCAAACTTTTAATACCCTCCACCTTAGGGTAAAAGAAACATTAGAAGAAATGTGGCAAAAAACAATGTGGCAAAAATCATCAAATTACCGAATATCGGGAGGCACCGTTATATGGGGGTTATACCAAATCATGGACCCATACATGCAATGTTTCGCAACCGGAGCTGGAACCATTATGACCAACAAATACCAATTTTTAGACAAATCCGTGAAAAAATGTGGCAAAAAAAACTAAAATACCGAATATCGGGAGGTACTTTTATATGGGGGCTATACCACAATCTCAAGAATAATCTCAATTCCAGATTCCAACAGACACCTCAATACCAAATTTCGGGATTTTTATTTAGTACTTTTGGTACACCGACAAATCTCAAACTCTGGTACCTGAGTAATCTTAGTATTAAATGTCAGAATTTAACTCTATTCCTTCACACAGTACCAAATATTGTACCATTAGGTGCTTTTTGTACAATTACTGTACACATTTCCAAAACCACCTTCATATCTTAGCCACAGATACCAACAGGAGCTGGAAATGCGAAATTTTATATAGATGTCATAAAATTCCGCATTTCCAGCTCGTTACATTCACTCAATACCGAATTTCGTACTATTTAGTACTTTTCGTACAATTATGACACATTTCTGAAACCAACTCCGCATCTCAAATTTTAGTATTCTAGATTCAAACGCCATAATTTTTACATTTTTTTTAATTTTATTGAATGAAAGCAAAATATGTCGGAAATAGCATCACATTTTAGAATAAGTTTAGATTTGTTTGAATTGGTCACCTTTGGCACGAATCATGGCCTTCAAACGGCCAATGAAACCATCATACGCTGCCCGAATGTTGCTCTGCGGTATTTTAGCCCATTCCCGGCGAAGCACTTGCTTGAGGTGATCAACACTTTGGTATTTTTTAGTGCCCACCTTGTTTTCCAAAATACTCCAGACACAATAGTCCAACGGATTGGTATCCGGAGATTTTGGTGGCCACTATGCGCTGGAAATGAAGCGAGGAACCTCATTTTGTAACCATTCTTGAGTGCGATGGTGCTGAGTCCTGTTGGAATGTCCAAGGTCAGCGGCCAAAATTTTTGCGTGCCAAGTGTTTGCGTAACACACCCTCCAGAATATTTTCGCGAAAATATTCGGCATTTATTCTGATGCCACTGTCGATTAATACGAGCAGAGAGCGACCTTCGGCTGTTATGGCGGCCCACACCATCACCATGGCCAGCGCTTGAATTCTGTCGGCCAACCGATGCACCGGTGCACATTTTCAGTTGACCTCCTTGGCAAGTACCTCTGACCTCTTTGACAAGTGAACACGATAATTTTGTTTGTTTACAAACTGCTGGACAACAAATGTTTTCTCATCAGAGAAAACCAAACTCGGCAGTTCACCAACTCTTTAGCTCTTTTGAGTCTATTTTCTTTCTTTGTTGCGGTGTAAGTCTTGTACTTTTTGGGATTTCAATGGCCTTATCCCGAGCTCATTTTTTAATATTTGCCGAATGGAATATTGCGATATGTTCAGCTCACGAGCCATTTTTCGGCCACTGTGACGCGGGTTTCGATCAAGTCGCTTCTTTACTTTTCGAACCATTTCTGCTCCATGTCGGGCTACGCTATTAGTATCTCGGTAACGAGCGATAGTACGAGACACAAAATATTTATTCACATTTAAATGCTGGAGTACTCTAACGATAGCCACTTGTGGCTTTTCAGCCCAATATAAAAAAATCACACTATCACGCTTGAATTCCATCGCGAATAACTTTTTTTCTGGAAAATTCTCAACAAAATGCTTTTGTACGCTTGTAAACAATATAATGAGCTGCCACTGTAATAATTTTAACAGCTGTCGGACGTGTGGATTAGAAATGACAGCACTCTGAAGTTGGTTGCAGTTTTTTCATCTCACCCTGTGTACAACACAAATCAGGGATTGGTACCTGTTTTCTATGCTGACAGGATAGATTACAGAATATGTAGAGATGTATATGATTATTTGAAATGATATAGCCTTCTTAATTTTACCAGACCAAAAAAAAAACTATCCTTCTGATACATTTGTAGTAATATGCATGGTACAATGAAGAGAAGGTAGGTCAACTTTGAAAAAATTGCAAGTATAGAGGTCTACCTGTTTGGCTTGTAATGTCAGAATAACTATAGTTGTGTTCCAGTACTTTTTTAGTAGTAAAACTAGCAGAAGAGAGAACAGTTCGAAATGTCATTCTCATTTAGGTTTGCTCAAAAAATAAGGGAACGGAAAATTAGCAGAAATGCGATAAAATGTCAAAATTCAAAATTCCAAAAGTAAACAGCCTAGATCGGACTGGTGAAACCTTACTGAAAAGAGCGCCAATATTTAAAAAATGAGTATTGAAGACGATGAGTTAAAATTAATAATTTATAATAATAATTAATAATCTTATTCCTCAATCAGCCAGTCCTCTTCACTGCTGGAATCATCCAAAAGTGAATACATCAGTTGCTCCATATTTTCTCTTTTTGTTTTTTGCACGACAAATATTAGTTTTTCCTTTAGTTTTCAAGTTGATCATTTTCTTTATTGAAATGTATCAATACATTTTTCAACCTTGTTAGCCCTGCTAATTAAATGTCAAATTTACAATTTGCACATTTCTGCTCGGCCAAATTCATGTAGCTAAAACAAGCAGAAATGTGCACCACTCAGCGCCATTTTTTTATCGAGAGAGCTGTAAGTTTTGCTAGTTTTTGGAGTACGGGAACGCGTTGTAGCAGAATTAGTGCTAATTAGTACTAATTTGCAGGTTCTGGAACACAACTTATCAAAACAATAAAAAAGCAAACAACTTGTTGCATTGATTTAGAATAAATAATTTAAAAAAGCGAAAACTGAATGAATGGTCAAAATTTCTTTTCAATATCATGTTCTATATATCTCTTATGGTTTATTTCGCGACAAAAACTTTGCCGATGCATTAGTTGCAATAAGCATTTTGAAAACACCCGAATTTGAATATTTTCTGAACAATTTTTTATTATTGAAAAGAAGACACACACATAAGCAAATGAAGTTGACATATTAAGCCAGAAAAATAAAAAATTTAAATCATATGGTAGTTCTGCCCTACCTTGAATTCATTGTACCATGCAATGTACCATGGGTATACATATTTGACGATACGAGACCGATACAAGAAAAGTAGACATTGCTATTACTTTGTTATGCCATGTTTACGTTAGAACTTTTTGTAGGGTTAACCTACTTTGAGAGGATTTATTTGAAGTAAAAGTAATGGATATGACAATTTAAATCCAAATCCAGTGGGTTAACCCTCATATATATAAACGTACTATTAGGAAGCCATAAGCCTTACAATCTACACCAATTAATATATATTAATAGGGAGTATTTCAGACGATCCAACTTACTATACTTGCTATGAAAAGACATCCGTGTCGTTTCTGGAGATATCATTAACGAGTCAATTTCAAATTTTATAAGTGAATGTGAAAAGTCTAGAAAAATGGTTAAACTTTCCAGATTGGTTTGATGAGATTTTTGTTTTTTGTATCTGGAATAAACTTCTCAGCAATATATTAGCCTTTAAGTAAGCAAATGCATTGTAAGGAACAATGTCAATTTTATTTAATTCTGCGTTTACAAAAAAAAAGAACAATAGAGATTGTGTATTAATTGTACAAATACTAAAATATGTCTTTGTGGCAAAGGCGTCCCGACAATTATAAAAATAATTATAAAACAAGTTTAAAAATATCAGCCGGTTTTGCCAACAAAAGTATACCCTCAACCAAGGTTCGGTTTTTTAAATATATTTTGACTTCTGTTATGACTATTCAGTAGTTGGGTGTTCAGTAAGGGATGTGTAAAATATTAAGAGAACTGGGAGCTTATTTCGGATTCTATAATCGTTTTGTATATTCAAAACTTGGACCCTTTGTGGGGAAGGTACCAGAAGAAATGGTCCAATCTCTACCATCTTTATAACAGATATAGTGTTGATAGAAAAATTGAGATGCATCAAGTTTGAATATAATCGGGTGTTAATTTCGCGTTTTATGAGCTTCATGGATATTTAAAATTTTGACCTTTTGTGGGGGAGGTACCAAAAGGAGTGGACCGATATATACCATCTTCAAACCAAACTTTGGGTTAATAAAAAGATTGTGATTTGTGTAATTTACAATCGGACACTTTTTATAAGAGTTATAATTATTCAAAATGTAGACCCTTTGAGGTTGAGGTACTTGATGGAGTGGACCAATATCGTCCATTTTCGCACCTGACCTAGCACTGAGGCAAATATTAGGATTTGCAAAGTTGGAGCAAAATCGGATTATCCTTTCTCTTTCTGTTCAATAAAATATTTTTTGAAAATATTTACATTTTGTGGGGGAGGTACCAGAAGGAGTGGACCGATATTGCCCATTTCCGTACTCGATCTAAGTTTGACAATAATATTACGATGTGCCAAGTTTGGAACAAATCGGATACTCCCTTCGAGAGTTATCCTGTGCACCAGCCAGACGGACAGATGGACGAACGGACATCGCTAGATCGACTCCAAATGCCCTGAAAGGGATTTGGTCCAAAAAATCTATGGGCTAAAACCGTTATGTCGATGGGGCACGTTTCGGTGGTATGAGGTTATAACTAGCCATATGGCTGAGGATATAAAAATCTATTTGGCCCATTTTAAAAATGAGAAAGATATCGAATAAATAAAAACAACTTGTGGCATATAATTTTGAATAATTCTGGGCGTAACCTTAGGACTGTATTTCTGTAGTTTTACAAAGTTTTTCTACCTCCTTTTTGTACCATTATTATACCTTTTAAATTTGAGACTATAGAATATATCCTGATGTGGGACATATCATGCATAAAGAATTTAAATTTCCTCGGGTCCCGAATGATGAAATTAAATAGTGAAGCCTGCACAGAGTTCAACAGTCGCTGTAATTTCCAACCCATACAAACGGATTGCAATCATCGCTCATACAACAATTATTTAACGCATTTTCCGTCAACGACCAGACAATGTTTCAATTAGGGAAACATCCAAAAACAAAACATCAATTAAGCATTTGTTGATTGTTAACTAAATTAGGCCAGTGAAAAAAAAAAACAACATTAAATTCAGCAATGACTAAACATTAGCAATCACTAAAATGTGCATCGAAAATAATGGGGTAGAAATTAATTTGCAAATCTATAACAATAGGTGTGTACGATAACCCAATAATTTGTACGTATGTCAGTGAGAGCGGGAGAGTAATTTTGACAGTTAAGTTACTGAGAAATTCTAAAAAATAAGAATATTGCAGTGTATGATCAATTGATGCCCAAATTTTCCAATATGAATCGACATTGGTTTCCTCTAAGTGACAGTGAGATCTACTCACAGGCTTAAGAGGAGTTATTTTGCAAGACTTGTCATTCGCTTCTAAGCAGGGCCATTCACGGCACACATTCTCTAAGTCATTGAACTTGTTGAAGTTGAATGTAAGGAAGACCATATATCGCCCAATTAACTTCCAACCAAGCTTATGTTGACCCATCATACTATTCTTTTTTTAATAAGCCATCCTCGATGATGTCAACCGTATACATCTCCACCAAGGACAACAACAATTTGTTCACTTCTGTTGCAACTAGGTGTTGCAACATCATAATATAGACACACCGATTCTAATGTTGATTCCAATTGAAGGATTATTAAAATGTACCAAATACTGTGTTAGAGAACGATTAGGGCTATAATTTGGGTCAATGTAGGTGTGAAGGGTAAAAAAGGAAGACGAAGGCTTAAAAATGTTATCGGTCGCTATGTCTATGAGAAAGATGTACAAAATAGTAGCATGGTTGCGCCTTATAATTGGCTGAAATTTTTGACTTGTTTACTACTTTCCTAGGTCTATTTGGACTAAATCCATTTTAGAATATTTGGAGTCGATCTAGCTGTGTACGCCCCTCCGTCCGACCGTTTGTCTGGCTGGTGCGAAGGGAGTATACGATTTGGTCCAAACTTTTTGCATCGTATGGGCAACATCGGTCCACTCCTTCTGGTACCTCCCACACAAAAGGTTGAAATTTGAAAAAAATATTTTACTGCACAAAAAGAGAAAGGATAATACGATATTATTCCAACTTTACAAACTCTAATATTCGTATCAGTGCTAGGTCAGGTACAAAAATGGACAATATCAGTCCACTCCATCAAGTACCTCTCCCAAAAAGGGTCAAAATTTTGAATAATTATAGCGCTTACACACATCACAATATTTTTTATAAACTCAAGGACTGGTGTGAAGATACGATATATCGATCCACTCCTTCTGGTACCTCCCCCACGGTCAAAATGTTGAATATCTATGAAGTTCATAAAAAGCGAAATTAACATCCGATTCCATTCAGACTTGGCACATCTCAATATTTCTATTAACGCAAGATCTGTTATAAAGCTGGTAGAGATCGGACCATTCCTTCTGGTACCTCCCTCACACAAAGGGCAAAGTTTTGAATAACTAAAACGATTATAAAATCCGAAATAAGCATCCGTTTCTTTTCATATTCCACACATTCCATTTCTACACACGCACATTATTTCTACTAACATAAGATCTGCTGTGAAGACTGGATATATCGGCTCATACCTTCTGGTACCTCCCCCACAAAGAGCAAAGTTTTGAATAACCAAAACCCAAAACGCTGTGCCCCCGATATTCGGTATTTTGATGATTTTCAATTAAATTGTCTGAAAATCCACACCAGGAGTTCCTTTTGAGTACTTCATCCCTTGGAATAATATTGTCTATATGGGTCCACGATATCGTGTAACCCCCATACAACGGTACTTCCCTATATTCTGTTTTTTGATGATTTTAGCTACAGTTCTTTCTAAGCACTTTACTCCCTGAAAGAGAAATGTCTATATAAGTCTACTGTATCGTATAGTACACCCCAATATTCGAGTTGTTCAAATTTCGTATTTAGAATTCGTAATGGGTGCTACAGCTTATGACAAAAAATTGCGTCGGCAGACCCATGTCTTCGTATAGGCTCCATTTAACGGTACCTCTCAATATTCGTATTTTGACGATTTCAGCGACTTTCTTCAACGGAATTGTTTGAAATTTTGTATTTGAATTTCCTAATAGGTACTCGTATAGCCCCGATATAACGGTAGCTCCCTAGATTCGGTATTTTGATGATTTTACCTAAATTATTCAACGGATTTTTTTCAAGTTTCGTATTTGAATATTGTAATGGCTTATGACAAAAGTTGCCTATGCAGGTCCACGTCTTGAAATAGACCCTGATATAACGGCTACATTCGGTATTTTTAAGATTTTAACACAATTTTTAACGGATTTTTTTTTTTTGAAATTTTCCAAATGGTGGAGGGTATTTAAAGTTCAACCCGGCCAAACTTACTGCTTTTTAAATGCTTTAGTGACTTGCAATGCTGACTTCATTCACCCTCCCATTGCGTTGTTGTAGATTTCAGAGCCTGTGTCATTTCTTATAACCGAAAAGAGAAGGCTTGATTTTGAACTTCTTTTGAGCATCTAATTCTTCACTTCCCTCTAGGGGGTGTGGCTCCTAGGCAATTCTGTGACGGCCTGTCGGTAATGTGTTATTTAAAACCTGCGTAACTCTGTCATGTTGTCGATTGAAAAGGGATTTGACCCCTTCACATTTGACCTAAGTCTTTTTTTATGATATACCCGATATATGGCAAACTTTAATCCCATTTTGGAAGAGGTGCCAGAAAGATTGGACCAGAGCCATCTTTACATAAGATAGACCAACGGACGTAACTAGACCTAGTCCAATTGGATCTAAAAACGTTATTTTGAAGAGATCCTTTCACCTTAAGGCTGAGGGTTCAAAATATGGGTATATAAAGGATATTGGACCAGAACAGATGGGCCATTTGTGGAAGGTAATAATTTTACGATGAACGATGTTTGGACCGAATCGGAGAGTTATTGTGTGCACCAGACATACAAACGAAGCCATATCGCCTCTTTAGCTATAAACCTGAGAGTATCAAAATCTAATACAGTCCACAATTGGCATGTCGGAGCTGAATTTGATATAAAAAATGTCCTGGTGAAGGGACTAAAATTTTTTGAAAGAAGGCAGGCAGTTTACAGTCCATTATATTTGAAATTCAGTTGCCTTAACAAAATGCCTAACTGTTTTATTCTATTGACCATGATCTGATTTAGGTCTGGTACGGAGTCGTTCCCTAAGAAGTGGAATCTGAAATTTTGCAAACGCTGTGCCGACATAGTTGGACAACTTTTCCTTGAATGTATATCAAATATTCAACTGAAAATGTTGATCGAAAATTCCACCAAAAAGTCAATGTTCTGAAAATATTAGCAATTCTGTAACAATTTTGTAAACGAACTTTAAATTGAAGATATTTTATTAAATAATTATCCTTCTTTAACGAAGGGATCAAATACGCTTTAATGATCGTCCATCAAAACAAGAAATTAAGAGTTGAAACCAATAAAGCATTTAATCAATTGATCAGTAATCTCTCGACAACATGAAACTATTCAAGGGGGCCTGAAGATAACAATTGTTGCAAAGATTGTTGCACATTCTTATTTTGTCCACTGGCTCGTCTTTTGATTGTCATCGCATTAAGGCTTCATTGTTTGACGGAAAGAATGATCCAGAAAATAAACAACAAATATATTGCAATTTCTTCCAATGCCACCTCATCATCCTCTTCCTCCTCTCTCATCATGAAAACCAAGTCTCATCCCACTCCACACAGTAGCAATTTCAACAACAACAAAAAATACCCAAACACACAGCTACACTTACGCATTCCCATTACTAGTATCCCCCACAAATGTCCAGGTTTCATTGCAATGTAAAATGATTACTGCTGTCTCTCTATCTGGGGGAGGCTAGCTGGAGGGCTGTGAGGCTATGCTATTCATACAAATATCGGGCACACACTTAAGTTCTTTGTCCGATTTATTAGTTTGTTGTTGCAGAGCAAAATACACACACGACAGCCGGCCGGCCAGCCTATAAAAGTCATGAACTGGGCACGGATTAGCATCAGTTCTAAACGGATCAAGCTCAAGTCAACACAACTCGTGCTTAAAACTTTAAACAGAGAAATTCTTGTGATTTATACAGCAAGCGTCAAAACACAGTACACGACAAAATGAAAGTGACAGCTGTTCTACTGTTTGCCCTCTTCGCTGTGGTAAGTATAAGGATGTCCACTCCATGGAAGCCATTCTGAAACAAAAAAAAAATAATTCTTTCCCCAACAGGCCACAGCCGAATACAAACTCCGCACCCAAGACGACCTGATGAAGGCCCGCAAGGAGTGCATGGAAGCCAAGAAGGTCACACCCGAAATGATTGAGAAATACAAGAAATTCGAATTCCCCGATGATGAAATCACCCGCTGCTACATCCAATGCATTTTCGAGAAATTCGAGCTGTTCGATGCCAAGGATGGTTTCAAGAACGACAATCTGGTAGCCCAACTGGGTCAGGGCAAGGAGAACAAGGATGAAGTTAAGGCCGATGTTGAAAAATGTGCCGACAAGAATGAACAGAAATCCGATTCCTGCTCATGGGCATTCCGTGGCTTCAAGTGTTTCATTACCAAGAACATGCCCTTGGTCATGGATAGCTTGAAGAAGAACTAAACCAAACCCAAACCAAAGAAAAACTACAGTCCTGTAGTTCGTGAACTTTCGAATGGGAACGGCTCGAAAGTTTAGCGTTTATTTATAATTTCTTTTTTTTATTTGTATGACTCCAATCGGAATATATAGAAACGATACAAACAAAACGCAACACAACTGTCCAAAAATGTCCAAAAAATGAAGAACCAAGAACTTGTGCAGCAACAACAAGAACAATAATAATAATGGAGATAATGAATCATCAGAAACGTCCTACAATCGTCATTTTTCTCATATCTTATGTTTTTTTTTGTAATTAAGTATTTAAAACAACAATCCAAGAAACAAGCAAACAAAACAACAACATCAATTTTGTTTAATGTTCGTTAAGTTTAAATAAAATAGCAAAAACCAAAGCACACATTTCTAAAAAAAATCAAAAAGTTTATGAGTTTTTTTTATTTCTACATAAATAGCCTTTGAAAATGGTTTTGAAATAGCTCCGGAAATTTAAAAAAAAATACACGATCGTTACCCACATTTTCTCTAAAAGTCCTGAAAGTTAATCTTAAACTCCTCTCAAAATTACTCTCAAAAATCCACTACCATTTCTCTGAGAATTTCTCTTAAATGTCCACAATCATTGCTACGAAAATTCTCCGAGAATCCACTACCATTACTCCGAGAAAATTTCACGATAATTGCTCTTAAATGTATTCTCTTCTAATAAACAAATTGAAAAGTATCAATCGGTTTAGCCGATAGATGTATACCCTCTGCAAATGTCTGTTTATTTAAATATATTTATTTTCTCACCGGAAATAGCTCTGAATATATTTAAAATACTGGGATTGACAAATTTTGCTCAAAATCGAATGATAATTTCTCTTTCTATGAGGTAAATTATTTTCATTTAAAATGTTGAAATTTTGTGGGGGAGGTACCAGAAGAAGTGGAGCGATGTTGCCCATCTCCGAACTAGATCTAAGTTTGACAAAAATATTACGATGTGTGGGCCAAATTGGATACTTCCTTCGAGTGTTATCGTGCCCACCAGACATCCAGACAGGCACACAGTCGGACGAACGGACATCTCTAGGCCGGCTCCAAAAATTATTTGGTCCAAAGAGGCCAAAAACCGTTATTTCGAAGAGGCACGTTTTGGTCGTATAAAAATATAATAAATAAAATACACAATACTTGTCCTACCTAATAACTGTCCAGAAGTAAATTTAAAAAAGTCCGCAGTCATCGCTCTGAAATGTTCTTAAAATCCGCGAATATTTGCCAAAAAAAAATATTAGTCCACTCTATTAAGTACCTCCCCACAAAGGGTCAACATTTTGAATATCCATGAAGCTCATAAAACGCGAAGTTAACATCCGATTCCATTCAGACTTGGCACATTTCAATACTTCTATCAACACAAGATCTGTTATAAATATGGTAGAGATCGGTCCATTTCTTCAGGTACCTTCTCCACATAGGGTTCAAGATCTTGAAAAAAATGAAACGCACAAACAAAGCGAAATAAGCATCCAAATCTCTTCAGATTTCACACATACAAACATTTTTGCTAACACAAGATCTGTTGTGTGCGAACCTTTTTTTATACCTCACCCACAAAGGGTCACAATTTTCACAATTTTTTAAAATAAAAAACTGCAACAAAATCAAACACCTTGATTTTTATATATTTTTTTTTTAATTTTATTGAATGAAAGCAAAAAATGTCGGAAATTGCATCAATTTTCAGAATAAGTTTACATTTGTTCGAATTGGTCACCTTTGGCACGAATTATAACCTTCAAACGGCAAATGAAACCGTCAGATGCTTCCCGAATGTTGCTCTGTGGTATTTTGGCCCATTCCCGGCGAAGCGCTTGCTTGAGGTGATCTACACTTTGATGTTTTTTTAGTGCCAACCTTGCTTTCCAAAATACTCCAGACATAATAGTCTAACGGATTGGTTCCTGGAGATTTTGGAGGCCATTGTGCGCTGGAAATGAAGCGAGGAAACTCATTTTGTAATCATTCTTGGGTGGCGCGTGCTGAGTGCGTTGGTGCTGAGTCCTGTTGAAATGTCCTAGGTCTGCGGCCAAAATGTTTGCGAGCCTAAGGCCTTAATACACCCTCCAGAATATTTTCGCGATAATATTCGTCATTTATTCTGGTGCCACGTGGATTAATACGAGCGGGGAGCGACCGTCGGCTGTTATGGTCGCCCACACCATCACCATGGCCGGCGCTTGAGTTCTGGTGGCCAACCGAAAGTGCACATTTTCAGCTGACCTCTTTGGCAAGTTAACACGATCATTTTGTATGTTTACAAACTGCAACGAATGTTTTCTCATCGGAGCGGAGAAAACCAAATTCGGCAGTTCACCACTTTCGACCAAGCCAAACAACTCTTTAGCTCTTTTGAGACTATTTGCTTTCTGTTGCGGTGTAAGTTCTTGCACTTTTTGGAATTTTAATGGCATTACCCCGAGCTCATTTTTTCAATATTTTCCGAATGGAATATTGCGATATGTTCAGCTCACGAGCCATTTTGCGACGCGGGTTTCGATAAAGTCGCTTCATTACTTTTCGAACCATTTCTGCTGATGTTGCTGAAGTTTTTTTCCGTCCACTTCCTTTACATCGGGTTGCGCTACCAGTATCACGGTAACAAGCGATGGTAAGATACACAAAAGTTTTATTCACTAAATGCTGGAGTGCTCTAACGATAGCCACATGTGGTTTTCCAGCCAAATATAAAGAAATCACACGCTTTATCACGCTTGAATTCCATCACGAATGACTTTTTTTTGGAAAATTCTCACCAAAATGCTTCTGTACGCTTGTAAGGAATATAATGAGCTGTCACTGGAAAAATTTTAACAGCTATCAGACGAGTGGCTTAGAAATGACTGCAGTCTGAAGTTGGTTGTAGTTTTTTCATCTCACCCCGTATTATGTTCCGCCACAGCAGGTTGAACCCATTACGAACTAAAAATACCAATTTTTAGACAAATCCTTGGAAAAATTGTCAAAAATAAACACCGAATATTGGGAAGTACCATTATATGGGGCTATAAAAAAACCTGGACCTATACATACAATGTTTTGCCACCAGAGCTAGAACCCATTACGAACTACAAATACGAATTTTTGGACAAATCCGTGGAAAAATGTTGCAAAAATAATCAAAATACCGAATATCGCCATATCATTATATGGCGGCTATACCAAAACGTGGATAGATATATCTCATATTCAACACCAATCATCCTAGACACAATACAAATTGTTTACAAATTGTAATGTAGGTTGTATCGTGATTTCAACAGGCAGACGGACAGACAGACGGACATCGTTAAATCGACTTAGAATTTTATGCCAATTATGAATATACGAATATATACTTTATGGGGTCTACTACGAATATTTGGGGATGTTACAAACGGAATGACAAAGTTAATATACCCTACTTTTCAAAGTGAAGGGTGTAAAAATATTGCAAATTGGTTTTCTAAGCCCTATTTTAACATGGATATGTGACTCCAAATTAGTGGTTATTCCTTGGCCAAAAATAAGTAGTTATACTTTGGCTACTACAAAAAATAACTTTATATTTGTCGGGTTATTTCTGGGTAAATTCTTCGTGTTCTCTTATATCGTTTTGTTTTTCGACGTGGAGAAAAAGTAATTTTAGGTTTTGTATTCGGACCACCGAATCGGAAAATTTTCCTTTTTTGCCTAGTAAATTTGATTGAAATAACTTATAATTTTGTAGTTGTATTCACTTGCAGTACTGAATGTGACATATCGTCAAACATTTTAGTTTGTAGGGTAAGTGTGCCAGTAGTCGGCACTTTTAGGCTTTTCAATATTTCAATCTTTCGACATTCTGAGTGAAATCTTTCAATTGCAGAAAAATAAAGTTGTTCAGATTCCATATTTTGTTTAGTTTTCGAAATAATAAACAACAATTGAATTTGTTTATATTAAATTGTCAAAATTTGCAATTTTACCAAAATAGTAGTTTTTTGCCAGTAGTCGGCACCATTTGCCAATGCTCAGCATGTCTATTTGCCAGTAGTCGGCATATGCTATTTCATTAAAAAAAAATATTATTTTGTATATTTTCTTATTTCAAATAGTATAAAACAATGCTGTAATACTAATTCACAGTTTAATTAACTAATTTCGTTTTTAAATAGTGTTTTACTTAATTATCATTCTAAACCAAATATAGGTAGAAAATCAAGAATAGTATGGATTTTCAATTAAAATAAAAATGAGATTAAATAAAAATAAAAAAGTACCTTTCTTATATTCTTGTTCCTTTAGATAACCAACATTTTTTAAATGCCACCGCTATCTAAAACGTGAAATAGCTGATTTAAAAAAACCTACTTAATTTAGAAAATTTGGACAAAAAGCTCAAATAATAGCAACTGCCGAATCAAAACTATTTTTTATTTGAGTAGTTTTTGGATTTTTTTAATACTTTTCTCAAGTTTTGGTGAAATAGGTCAAAAATGATATTTTTCTAGTAATCGGCACCCACTGCCTCTCTTTTTTTCTGTTCCTAATGTCGGCATTAAATAATAAAAGAGAAAAATGCTTGATTTGTATGTTTTTAATTTATAAAAGTGATCTTCAGTCTGTTATTTACCTTAATAAAATATTTCTGATTACAAAAGTATTAAATTTAATTTACTTAAATCGATTATTAAGTTGACGCCACCACTATTTTTTTCTTTACAAACAAGCACTATCGCAGCTGTTGGAAGACACTCACTGACACAAACCGTTATTCTATCGTAATAAATGATCTAAGCTCATTGTTTTTTTTATAGAAAGAGAGCAGAGAACACTGTTTTTTATGTTTTTTGCAATTATTTCATTATTTGGTCAATTCCATTTTTAGTTATTTAAGTTTAAATTTCAAATTTGCCGACTACTGGGACATGCCGAACTTAGGCGCACTTACCCTATCTTTTAAAATAAAATCATTTTTAAAAATTTGCTTAGTATTATTAATATAATTGTTTTTTTATTCTCTTAAAATTATAAAACTAAAATCTAAAGAATTTAATTCTTTCTTTTTTCAACAAATCACAAAACTTAAAACTATAATGAAAAATATGCGCAACTATTTCATAGCTCGAATCTCTTTAAGAACTCTGTGATGTTTTCCTGTTCGGTTCTGGCACGTCGTGAACGTTTAGCCTTTGAATCGACCAAATCTTTCAAATAGAATTCCCATTGTCTGGAACCACTTGGTATGCGATACAAATAACTGGAAGTTGTTGGTGTAAGGCTGAAGCGGTCCATAGTTCGGGAAGGTTTGTTGAGTATAACATGTTCTATTTCCATAGGTTGACTAGTGGGTATGACAGCATGTTCGCTGATGAAATCGTGGGTTTCGGGAAGCATTTTTTTAATTATATATGATAAACTATTTAAAAAAATCTAAGTGTTAATTGCAGGACAATTAGTTTGTAACTGATGCTGATAGCAGATCTCAACAGGGGTTTTATAAGAAGTGACATTGCTTTGGAATGCTACCTGCAAATTAACAGATTTACTTGTGGCAAAATGGTAGGTAGCAGGAAAGACAATTAGAAAAAAGGAAATACATAATTTTGGAAATCCCGCATGCCTTTAATGGGTGTTACCTTGTTAGGACACCATGTATTAAGTAATATTTGTTGTGCCTAGTAAAAGGATTTATACTTGAGTATGTGTGTATGTCGAAATACCACATAGCTATGTCATCTAGGCCTAGTTTACGTCACGTAGACAAACAAATTAGAAAATTTCCACAATATCCAAATAAAATCTAGACTCGGAACCCAAGAATATTTTAAACAACTGACATTCTCGTAGCTACAGAACATATATACAGGGTGGGATAAAAAAAACTGCATCAAAATCAAACGGCATAATTTTTACATTTTTTCAAATTTTATTGAATCAAAGCAAAAAATGTCGGAAATAGCATCAAATTTTAGAATAAGTTTAGATTTGTTCGAATTGGTCACCTTTGGCACGAATTATGGCCTTCAAACCGCCAATGAAACCGTCACACGGTGACCGCATGTTGCTCTGCGGTATTTTGATCCATTCCCGGCGAAGCGCTTTCTTGAGTTAATCGACACTTTGGTATTTTTTAGTGCCAACCTTGCTTTCCAAAATACTCCAGACACAATAGTCCAACGGATTGGTATCCGGAGATTTCGGTGGCCACTGTGCGCTGGAAATGAAGCGAGGAACCTCATTTTGTAACCATACTTGGGGCGCGTGCTGAGTGCGATGGTGCTGAGTCCTATTGGAATGTCCATGGCCAGCGGCCAAAATGTTAGCGTGCCCAAGGCTTTAATACATCCTTCAGAATATTTTCGCAATAAATTCGCCATTTATACTGATGCCACGGTCGATTAATACGAGCGGAGAGCATTCATCGGCTGTTATGGCGGCCCACACCATCACCTTGGCTGGCGCTTGAGTTTTGGTGGTCAACCAACCAACGAAGGTGCACATTTTCAGCTGACCTCTTTGGCAAGTAAACACGATCATTTTGTTTGTTTACAAACTGCTGGACAAGGAATGTTTTCTCATCGGAGCGGAGAAAACCAAATTCGGCAGTTCAAAACTTTCGGGCGAGCGAAGCAACTCTTTAGCTCTTTTGAGTCTATTTTCTTTCTGTTTCGGTGAAAGTTCTTGCACTTTTTTGAATTTCAATGGCTTTACTCCGAGCTTATTTTTCAATATTTGCCGAATGAAATATTGCGATATGTTCAGCGAGCCATTTTTCGGCCATTGCGACGCGGGTTTCGATCAAGTCGCTTCTTTACTTTTTGAACCATTTCTTCTGATGTTGCTATTTCCTTCGGTCCACTACCTTGACGTCAGGTTACGCTACCAGTATCAGGGTAATGAGCGATCGTACGAGACACAAAATATTTATTCACATTTAAATGCTGGAGTGCTCTAACGATAGCCACTTGTGGTTTTCCAGCCAAATATTAAGAAATCACACTATCCTTTGTGAGGGCGGAACCGGAAGGAATGATTTGGTCTCTACCATATTTATAACGGTCTCTACATATCGGATGTTAATTTTCGCGTTTTGACCCTTTGTGGGGGAGTTACTTAATGGAGTGGATTGATATATTCCATCTTCACGCCAGACCTTGGGTTAATAAAAATATTGTAATGTGTGAAATTTGAAGACAATCGGACTCTCACATCACATTTTATAAGAGTTGTAATTATTCCAAATTTTGACCCTTTGTGGGGGAGGTACTTGATGGAGTGGACCGATATTGTCCATCTTCGCACCTCACCTAGCACTGATGCAAATAATAAAATTTGCAAAGTTGAAGCCAATTCGGATTATCCTTTCTATTTTGGTGCAGTAAAATATATATATATATATATATATATATATATATATATATATATATATATATATATATATATATATATATATATATATATATATATATATATATATATATATATATATATTTGAAAATGTTGACCTTTTGTGGGGAGGTACCAGAAGGAGTGGACCGATATTACCCATCTCCGAACTCGATCTAAGTTTGATAATAATATTACGATGCACCTAGATTCGACCAAATCTGATACTCCCTTCAAGAGTTATCGTGCGCTTCGGCCAATCAGATAAACGGGCGGACATCGCTAGGTCAGAAACGGATTTCGTCCAAAGAGACCTAGGTTTTTAAAGCGTTATTTCGATGGGACACGTTTTGGCCGTATTAATGATATATACCCTCTTTAGCCATTTGGCTGAGGGTATAATGAATCTTAAGTCTTCAAATTTCTTCAAATCGTAAGGTACTTTTATATGGGGGCTATGCCTAAAAGTGGACAACAATATATCGGTTACATTATTTTTTACGCATGATGAAGCTTTACTAAACAAGTCAGATTGATTAGTTGTATAACACATTCCCATATATGAGGGATCACAGTGCAATATTGACCTATGACTGTATAGTTTAAAGGTCTCTTCTCTCTCTCTTTCTCTCTTTCTCTCTCTCTTTCTCTCTCTCTCTCTCTCTACTGAAAGCAGTAACCCTCATAATATTCCTTTTACTATAAACCTCCAATTGGAGAATCCTTTCACAGGAAATGTGTTGGTGAAACTAAGGGAATTGGGTTATAATACTTTTCACCATTTGAATGTACTATAATCCCAAATAGATTAACAATTTTTATAATTTTTTTGTAATGAGCATTTTCGCTGGATTTTGAGCACTTTGAGGGAACTTTGACTGTGGATGAAGGAGTAGATAAAATCTTCAAAACACTTAATAACGCTTTGTAGGAAAACATGGTAGAAGAATATAGGTAGACGCGTCGACACAGCTGCTTGGACAATGAACTGTCAAGTATAAGAAAGTCTATAAAATCTACTTATATTTGAAAAAACATTTAAATTTTTTTTGACATATCAATGCTCCCAAGCGTTGATGCATCTACCTTTGATCTTCTGCCATGGTAGGAAAACGTGAACTTATTTGAACAATATTCCAACATAATGGTTGGTACAACCATTCAAAACAAGCAAATGGCGTATGGAACACTTAAGCATTACACCGACTAATAGCAAATACCCTTGGAGTGTAATACTCCGAAATATTTATCGGAAAGCCCACATTGATATAATTTCAAGGATATTTGTTATGGAAATCGGTACACCGTCGGTGTCAGAGCACCTCTTCAAGTGCATGTTTTGAGTTCCCTGCTCAGACTCTTATACATCTGTATTTTGTCCTACAGTTCGGAGTATTAACTTTATTTATTATTGAATCATTGGTATTGAAAAATCGGTCGAAATTTTGGTCCAGAGTCCGTCTTATATGTTTTCTGTGGAATGATCTGTTGTAAGGGTAGAAATACATAAAGCGCATATTTGACTGGCTTAAGTCATCGGCTGGCTTCTTCGTAGATGAACAAAGGTGTTTTAGGTTGATATAGTTCGATTTTGGCCTTAGGCTCCTTTGTTCATTTCCGAAGAAGCCAGCCAGATAAGCGCTTTATGTATTTCCACCCTATTGGCCTTTTACTCATAGATTTTCTCCCGATAGAAGAATTGCTACAAATCTTATGCAGAGGAAAAGGCTTCTCTTTCTATAAATGTTCTTAAAGAAAAAAAACATAAATTGTTTCTTAATTTTTTATTTATTTATAATACATTTTACAGTTCATATAGCTTAAACCTCATTTTATTCTCAATTATGGAGAATCGTTTCAAAAACTTAATTGCTTTTAGGCTTCAATTCAAATGGCCTTTGAATTTTGTACATTTTCCAAATAGATTTTACCTGGCGTTGAACCATTGAATGTCACCATTGCTCGTTGTGATATTTCTATTCAATTTTCCAAATAAACTATACTCGTACAATCGGCTCGTTGTCTGGTGTATCGGCAATTTCGCTGATCAGTATTGGCGGTGAGGAGTCCGGAACCATTCTGCTGTTGTCTATTTTAAGATTGGTTAAATATTTAAAAAATATTAGATGAAAGAATATTTCGTTGTAGCAGTGTTGACGAAATGAGGATGGCTGAAAGTGTGTTCCTGTTTTAAGGATTTGGTGGAGTTTTTATAGTAAACGGTTTTACCTTTGAATAATGAGTATTTCATCGATGCACAGGTACTAAATAAGGCAATTCGAAGTAACCTTTTACGTTATATGCTATAAAATGTCTTATAGCGACTAGGTAGTACTTTTAGGGAGAAACAAATGCATGTGCATCTGTTGAGTGTTACGTGAATTCCTCGACATTTAAATCTGGCATACAAAACGTTTTTCCAAAGGCGTTTTTTAATTACACTATGCAACACGAAAATAATTAACCATATTCTGATACAGCAGTTTGTTTTCACATATTTTTAATGAGCATTGTTATAACATATTTTTGGTGCTTCGTTATAGCATATTTTTTGGCGCTTCCAACTATTTTTTGAACATTAGATAATCCATACACAAAATTGTATAACATTTAAGAGAGTCTAAAAGTATGCTATAAAATCTACTTTACAAACGATCATGTTAGTCATTTGTAAAGTATTACAAGGTCTAAGTCTTTACGAGCGAAATGTTCTCAGTAGCGATTTATAGATTTTATCAGCTGACTATTAGTGGTTGATGCGACAATATTTTTAAATTTTAAGCATTACTGAGAACAAAATCTGCCCTATCATTACTATACCAAATTTTAAAACATTGTATAATCATCAAAAATCATGGCAACTCCGTAGAGATGTGTATAATATAGTCAGAATAACCAATATCGGGAGGTATGGTTATGTTTCGGCTATAGAAAAGCTAAATACCCTGTGGATAGTTGATTGCTAAAAATAATGATAATTCTTACAAATATATATATATGGCACTTCTTATTTGCACGAAAAAGGCCCATGCTCATGTGGCAATGCTAGCCACATCCGCAATCCTTAATTACTCACTATTAATAGAATGATCTCTCGAGTAAAATGCTTACCGTAGAAATAGAGTTCCGCTCGAATATTCATGAGTGTGCTGATTATTTGATGCTGTCCACTCGTTGGGCGCCACTTTTGTGATTCTATTTTTCGGTAGTATTTTTCACAGAGAATCTATAAATTATGTTTATTTTGAAAGTACCCCACTAAATCTTTTCCACAATTACGACAGTGGTCAGCAGCATGACCTTCAAGTCGCCTGTTTGTACCCTCAGCCATATGGCTAGAGAGGGTATAAAGGGTGAGATGAAAAAACTGCAACCAACTTCAGACTGCTGTCATTTCTAAGCTACTCGTTCGACAGCTGTTAAAATTATTCCAGTGACTGCTCAGCGTACAAAAGCATTTTGGTCAAAATTTTCCAGGAAAAAAGTTATTCGTAATGGAATTGACAGTGTGATTTCTTGATATTTGGTTGGAAAACCACAAGTGGCTATCGTTAGAGCACTCCAGCATTTAAATGTGAATAAATCTTTTGAGGCTCGTACCATCGCTCGTTACCGTGATACTGGTAGCGTAGCCCGACATCAAGGAAGTGGACGAAAGAAAACAGTAACATCAGCAGATATGGTTCGAAAAGTAAAGAAACGACATGATCTAAACCCGCGTCGCAGGGGCCGAAAAATGGCTCGTAAGCTGAAAATATCGCAATATTCCATTCGGCAAATATTGAAAAAATGAGCTCGGGGTAAAGCCATTGAAATTCCAAGAAGTGCAAGAACTTACACCGCAACAGAAAGAAAATAGACTCAAAAGAGCTAAAGAGTTGCTTCGCTTGGCCGAAAGTGGTGAACTGCCGAATTTGGATTTCTCCGAAGAGAAATCATTTGTTGTCCAGCAGTTTGTAAACAAACAAAATTATCGTGTTTACTTGCCTAAAAGGTCAGCTGGAAATGTGCACCTTCGGTTGGCCACCAGAACTTAAGCGCCGGCCATGGTGATGGTTTGGGCCGCCGTAACAGCCGATGGTCGCTCTCCGCTCGAATAAATGCCGAATATTATCGCGAAAATATTCTGGAGGGTGTATTAAAGCCTTGGGCACGCAAACATTTGGACTCAGACCTTGAACATTCCAACAGGACTCAGCACGCGCCACCCAAGAATGGTTACAAAATGAGGTTCCTCGCTTCATTTCCAGCTCACAATGGCCACTAAAATCTCAGATTACCAATCCGTTGGACTATTGTATCTGGAGTATTTTGGAAAGCAAGGTTGTCACTAAAAAAACCAAATTGTCGATTACCTCAAGCAAGCGCTACGCGCGGGAATGTGCCAAAATATCGCAGAGCAACATTCGGGCTGTGTGTGACATTGGTCATTTGAAGGCTATAATTCGTGCCAAGGGTGACCAATTCAAACAAATCTAAACTCATTCTAAAATTTGATGCTATTTCCAGCATTTTTTGCTTTCATTCAATAAAATTTAAAAAAATATATGAAAAATATGGCGTTTGACTTTGTTGCCTTTTTTTATTTCACCCTGTGCATACACATCTGACCTAGCACTGATGGTGACCAGGTCTTAGGATTTGCAAAGTTGGAGGAAAATCGGTTTTTCATTTTTCTTTCTGTGCAGTGAGATTTTTTTTTAAAAATGTCGACGTTTTTTGAGGGAGGTGCCAGAAGGGGTGGACCAATATAGCCCATCTCCAACCTAGATCTAAATTTGATAATAAAATTAATATGTACCAAGTTTGAACCAAATCAGATAATTCCGAGAGTGAGCGTGTACGCCAGCCAGCCAGGCAGACAGACGGACGGACATCGCTAGATCGAATCCAAATGTCTTGAAAAGAATTTGGTTCAAAGAGACCTAGGGTCTAAAACCGTTATTTCAAAGAGGCATTTTTGGCATATGACTGAGGGTATAAAAAGTCTGACATTCTTGCAGTTCTGGAGCAGAGCATAAATCTACCAGGTGTATTGGGATAAACATCAATTCATTTGAAAATTTATAATTTTCACTAATTCTAATTTGCAAAACTGTTTCTAATCACATTTCTGCCTACGTATTTCGTTAGCATTTGGCCAGGTGGTGAGAGGCAATAAAATAGTTAAATTCTGAGGTTCTCTGAAAAAAATCATACTAATCTGTAATTTTCAAATTGGTCGGTCTGTCTGACTAATTATATTCGCTTAAAGGTACTAATCGTAAACTAGTATCTTTACTTAAAAATCCTAATAGCTTAGGTAAAAACAGTTTAGGTCACCAAAAAATATTCAGCTGTTTGTTTATGGCTTAATTTACCTGTCTGCAAACACATATTGATCTGACAAGTCAAACCGTTATAAAAACTAGAAGAATTTTACGTAGCAGCATCATTTATGTATCACATTCAGCAAAATACACATTCAAACACACACACATATATTAAAATATGTTTTTCACCTTCCAAACACCGCACATGATCCCCGAGACGACTTATAATAACTTGAGCAGCGAAATGGCTGCTGCACCTGAACGCCAAGCGTTATCCGTTGGCAATTACCTGGAGCTTCTTAACCCCAACAACAGATCTTCATCCACACATATCCATGATAAATTCACTCACCTCACATCGACCGCAACAACAATGACAACATCTGGCTACTTGCAACGCATACCGAGCGGCTCAAGGCAATGGGAAATCTATTTGGAAGATTTGGTCGATTCGAAGGTAAAACGTTCACGTCGCGCCAAAACGGAAAAGGAAACTGTCAATGATTTTTTGCAACGATTTCCCATATTTGAGCGTTGAAGTGGGAGGAGAGGTAGGCAAAGGTGTTTGCAATTAGTTTTAAGAAGGAATTCAATTCTATCTCTTTAGTTTTAAGTTTTTTTTGTATGGCTACATAAAAGAAAATGTTTAAGCGTCCTGTAACCAACCAGGTGTTGAACCAAAAAAAAAAGAGGAAGCAAAATGTAACAAAAGTTAGAAAAAATAAATATTTGCAGATTTTTATATAATACATTCTTTATTAAATAATTAACTTTCAATGATTGTAAATTAGGGCAGGTTGATTAAATGTAAAAAAGCTAGAGTCCTGTCCTTAGACTCCAAAATTAACTAATAACAAATGCAACAAGTTGTATGTCATATAATGTGTGATCTGTAATTTTTTCAAATTTCTTGTTCTGGGAACTTACCAGAAGGCAATATGGACAATTAGTCCAAATACTGATACATAGATTCTAATGTACGAAGTTTCATTGAAAACAGATTCGTGAGATATATGATAGTGAGCCAGGATGAGACCAATATCTAATAGTTGTAGAAAATTAAAAATAGAAGTATTGTAAATATTCAAAATGTTGTGAGGAAGATACAAGTAAAAAAACATTAAGTACGGCCGAGCCGAACTTTAAACATCCTCCACGTAGGGGTAAAAAAAAACATTTTTATATAAAATTATCTGAACTCAAACGTGTTCCACTCCATATTACAAATACCAATAAGACCATCTGGATAATGCTGTTAAACTTTTCAAAAAGTTCTAATGTGGGTGAATCCTTTCTTTGGGAGCCATACCAAAACGGAAACCTCTATAGACAATTTTATACTTCAAGGATTGTCATCTACCAAATCTTCTTAAATACCGAATTAAAAACAAATTCGTATGTAAATATGACTAGGATTATCAGAATACCGATTATCGGTGGGTATCGTTATATGTGCGCTATAGAAAAACGTGGACCTAAATATTAAATATTCTGACACCGGAGCTAGAACCTACAAATCATGAACAACAAATACTATTTTTTAGACAAATTCGTGAAAAAAATCATCAAAATACCGAATATCGTGAGGTACCGTTACATGGAAGTTATACATAAACGTGGATCTATACCGGGTGAGATCAAAAAAAAGGCAAAGTCAAACGCCACAATTGTTCAATTGCGTTTTTTTTAAATTTTATTGAATGAAAGCAAAAAATGTCGGAAAGAGCATCAAATTTTAGAATAAGTTTAGATTTGTTCGAATTAGTCACCTTTGGCACGAATTGTGGCCTTCAAACGGCCAATGAAACCGTCACACGCTGCCCGAATGTGCTCTGAGGTATTTTGGCCCATTCCCGGCGAAGCGCTT
This sequence comes from Musca domestica, assembly GCF_030504385.1. Taxonomy (NCBI): domain Eukaryota; kingdom Metazoa; phylum Arthropoda; class Insecta; order Diptera; family Muscidae; genus Musca; species Musca domestica. Next base: position 15,917,612 of record NW_026712219.1, on the reverse strand, counting down.
GATTGAGGCGATCGACGCTTTGGTATTTTTTTAGTGCCAACCTTGCTTTCCAAAATACTCCAGACACAATAGTCCAACGGATTATTATCCGGAGATTTTGGCGGCCATTGTTCGCTGGAAACTAAGCAAGCGACCTCATTTTGTAACCATTTTTGGGTGGCGCGTGCTGAGTGACATGGTGCTGAGTCCTGTTGGAATGTTCAAGGTCTGCGGCCAAAATGTTTGCGTGCCCAAGGCTTTAATACACCCTCCAGAATATTTTCGTGATAATATTCGGCATTTATTCTGATGCCACGGTCGCTTAATACGAGGGGAGAGCGACCATCGGCTGTTATGGCGGCCCACACCATCACCATGGCCGGCGCTTGAGTTCTGGTGGACAACCGAAGGTGTACATTTTCAGCTGATCTCTTTGGCAAGTAAACGCGATCATTTTGTTTGTTTATAAACTGCTGGACAACGAATGTTTTCTCATCGGAGAAAAGCAAATTTGGCAGTTCATCACTGTCGGCACAGCGAAGCAACTCGTTAGCTCTTTTGAGTCTATTTTCTTTCTGTTGCTGTGTAAAATCTTGCACTTTTTGGAATTTCAATGGCTTTACCCCGAGCTCATTTTTCAATATTTACCGAATGGAATATTGCGATATGTTCAGGTCACGAGCCATTTTTCGGCTACTGCGACGCGGGTTTCGATCAAGTCGCTTCTTCACTTTTCGAACCATTTCTGCTGATGTTGCTGTTTTCTTCCGTCTACTTCCTTGACGTCGGGCCAAGCTTCTTCAGAAAATATACTTAAAAAAATCCACGATTATAGTGTCTATTAGTCTTCAGGAAATATTCTTTAAAGTATCCACAATAGAGCTCCTAAGGCTGTGAATAGTAGTCAACAATATTCTTCCTTAAAGATTATTTATTCAGTACTAAAGAGTATTTTTTAAAAAGTCAAAATTTATATAACTAATAGTTCTTAAAAAAAATCATTATAGTCTCTAGTCTCTAAAAATATTCTTAAAAAATCCACGATCAGATCAAATTCTGGAAGAGCAAACAGGAGTCAACAACTTTTAAATCATAAATAAACACAAAATAATATATCATTGCTTAAAATTTCTATATTTAATATTTCATTCAAAAAAATTATAATATGCTACTTAAATCTAAAAAAGAATTAAATTCTTATTTTTTTTCAAAATCACAATTGAAATCATATTTAAAGGGGAAAAAACTGCTATGCACATTTTTCCTCGATTCTCATCAATCTTCATAGACAGGAAATCGATTCAGAAAGTCCGTAATGCTTTCCTTTTCAGATGTCATGCGACGAGATCTTTTGCATTTTGAATCAACTAAATCCTCCAAATAGTTTTCCCATTGTCGAGATCCACTTGGTATGCGATGCAAATAGCTAGAAGTTAACATTGTAAGGCTGAATGTATCGATAATGCTGGATGTGGCCTTTTTGGGGTGGAACGGTTCCAAATAATCACCATCAACATCCATTGGTTCACTTCTTGGTGTGGTGGCATTTTCACTGTTTAAAATATCAAAAGTAGTTTCGGGAAGCATTTTGTCAAGGATGGGACTCTTAAATAAAGGAATAACTTCAAATAGTTGAACGTGTTCTTTTAGCGACACTGTGGAATGGAATGATGTCACTGAAGAATTGTGTGCTTCTTTTATACAATTCCAAAAGGGTTATTGCATAGTTAGTAGCGATATCTAATTGGTACTTAGTACCAAGGCAGGTAGGTATTAAAATCATTCCAAGGAGACTTCCACGAAAATTTTAAATATTTTTTGTACCTGCCAATAAGAAATTAATTTTCCAGCAAACGGCAATTAAAATATTCCCTGGTTAAAGGATTTACCTTGATTAGAAAATTCATGCATGGTCTAGTCAGATTTAACAAAAGCATTTTTATAATCTTTACAAATGAGTGTTTTACTGCATGCCACTTTCGGAGAATTTGATTGAGCTAGGAAACATCTGCTAGGTTTTAAGCAAAATTTACTTAGTAATCTTTTGAAGTTTAAGAATATAATACAAATGGGATATTTTAAGAATTTGAAGAGATACAAACAGATTTTCTTTTTTTTGTGTAGACCGATGTGTACAAATTTAGATCCCCTGTAAATTTTCATTTCTTTTACAATTTTTCATTTCTTTTACAATTTTTCATTTCTTTTACAATCATTTTTTTTTGAAGTCCACGAAATATTCTTCCAAAAATCAATAAAATATTTTTTAAAAGCCCACGAAATATTATTGAAAATTTCTACGACATATTCTTCCAAAGTCCGAGGAATATTCCTTAAAAAGTCCATCAACTATTCTTTAAAAAGTCGACGAAATTTGCCTGTAAAACTTATATACCCTCAGACAATATTCGATTATATAAAAATATTTTTACTTCTGTTTTGATTATTCAAGCTGTCGACCCCCTCTCTATGTATATGTTCCGAAGAAGTGGGGCAATATTGTCCACTTCGTATCGGACCTTAATAAATATGATATAAATATTGCGACGTGCAGGTTTGGACTATATTGGTTATTAGGATAATCTTTTAGAATATATAGTGGACCGAAGTGTTTTTTTGTTCCGCATGCTATGTAAAAATATTCAAAATTGTGACCCTTGTGAGAAGAGGCTCGAAATCATATATCATCTTCACAAGAGATCTTGTGTTACCAAAAATGTTTGCATGTATAAAATTTGAAGCGAGTTATATTCTTATTTTGCTTTCTTTGAGCGTCTTGTTTTTCAAATAATTGAAACCGGAAGGAGTGCGCGACATGTCCCATCTTCACAACAGATCTTATGTTAGTAGAAATAATGGGATGTGTGAAATATAAGGAGAACCTGATGTTTATTTCGCGTTTCATGACCTTCATGGATATTCAAAATTTTGACCCTTTGTAGGGGAGGTACCAGAAGGAATGGTCCGATTTCTACCGTTTTTATAACAGATGCTGTGTTAATGGAAATTTTGAGATGTCCCAAGTCTAAATGGAATCGGATGTTAATTTCGCGGCTTAATGGATATTCATTTCATAATTTCGACCTTTTGTGGAGGAAGTTCCAGAAGGAATTGACCGATGCATTCAATCTTAACACATTGGGTTAATAAAATTATTGGGATGGGTGGAATTTGGAGACAATCGGACTATTACGTCACATGTTATAAGAGTTGTAATTATTCATAATTTTGACCCTTTGTGGGGGAGGTACTTGATAGAGTAGACCGATATTGTCCATTTTCACACCTGACCTAGAATTGACGCAAATATTAGGATTTGTAAAGTTGGAGCAAAATAGGATTATCGGTTCTCTTCTGTGCAGAAAATATATTTATTGAAAATTTCGATCTTTTGTGGGGGAGGTACCGGAAGGAGTGGACCGATATTGTCCATCTCCGAACTCGATCTAAGTTTGATAATATTACGATGTACCAAGTTTGGACCAACTCAGATACTCCCTTCGAGAGATATCGTGCGCACCAACCAGCCAGACAGACGGACGGACGGACATCAGACGAATTTGGTCCAAAGAGACCGGTTTTTCGACTAGGCACGTTTTGACCGTATCAAATGATATATATATTACAGTTGAAATCCAGCAGGGATGAAAACTCCCTTTAAACGGGATCGTAGCAAGTCAAAATAGTCTACAAAATCATTTGTCATTAAATTCTACTATAGCTAAATACCAGAAATGTATGTATGTTAAGAACACATTTTTGGGTTAGAGCCGTACTTTGTGTGAGTTTGTGCAAAAATCTCCAACAAATCATCATTATAGAAGGATGCCGTAAAAGATAAAAGTATTCTTCATCAAAAGAAAAGAAATATCGATATCTATTACATATGAATAAAATATTTGCATCAATGTTCACAAAAACCGAAGATATTTTTAAATTGTTTTGATCAATCTTTCTTCGGACTTTTTTCGAGTTGACGCCTGAAGGTAACAGTGAAAGTAAGATACAATTTAAAAGTATTCTACACAAAATTTTACTATCACTCTCAGAATAAACCAATAGTTTTCATGAAAATTACATTCAAAATTTATATTCTAAAATTGAAAATTATGAGTTTGTTTGTTTTACCCGTCATTTAAAACTTTGGGGAACTTTTTACTTTGCGTTGTCAACATTTAAAACGCCCATATACGCGTCTTCCTTTTTTAAGCTCTACTTTCTTAATCTACTGGATTTCCCCCTTGATTATTGAAAACAATGAATTCATCAGGGCCCCAATACTCCTATGAAAATGTGGAATAAAAACCTTTCATAAAGAAATCTTAAATGAAAAATTTTATAAAGAAAATATTTTTTTTTTTTTTTTTTTTTTTTTTTTTTGAGTTTTGCCTTGTTAAGGCGAAGATCATATGGAGGGATCACTGCTATACCGAACCAAGTCATGAAAAATAAAAAATGCCGAAATTAGTGCCAATGTACCCGTATATGGAAACTCTGTTTACTCTGTAAAGCACAATGTCAAAAAGTGTTTCGTTCCAAAGATAACGGTAAAAAACCTAAGTCAACGACTGTCATTTTCGACTTCTTTCAAAGCAAAAATGAACCAAGTCAGTGTGTTTTACTTTGAATCAGTACTATTAGTGAGCACGTATTTATTGTCGTTCAGTTTTCAGCAATATTAAAAAAATCAGTGTTTTTTTTTAATCGATAGTAATAATAGCAGTGCCAGTGATTTTTCCAGTAATGAAGATGAGGAATATTTGCCAGCCAGAAAAAAAACAAGTAATTTGGTACAAATTTGGCAATTTTCAAAAAATTAAAATCCATTAAAAATTCTGTTAAAATCTTAAAAAACCGAATGTAGCCGTATATTAGGGGCTATACGAAGACGTGGACCTGCACAGACACTTTTCTGTCATAGGCTGTAGTATTCATTACGAAATTCAAATACTAAATTCGAAATAGTTTTGGTAAATAATGTCGCTAAAATCATCAAAATACCGCATATCGGGAGGTACCGTTTTATGGGGGCTATACGAAGACGTGGAGCTACATGGCCCATTTTCAATACCAAAAGTCCTGCAGACATAATACACATTTGAGTAAGTGTTTATCAACTTACTTCAGACGAATAGTCGGATAGACGGACAGCTAGACGTACCTCGCTAAATCGACATAGAATTTTATGCTAATCAAGAATATATATACATTATAGGTTCTAAAATATATGTATATGTATGTATATATACATTATGGGATCTAAAAACAGAATTACAAATGTAATATATCCTCCATACTATGGTGGAGGGTAAAAATTTTTTACATATAATTGCATGACTCTACCTTCTTATTTCTACCATAGTTAAAACCTTAAATTTTCCTTTGTCTTTGTTAACATTTATTTATTTTTTTAAAAAATGAGTTTATTTTATTTTCCTAAAAATCACAATGATTGTCAATTACAATAGAAGCAGCTGCCAGCCGCCAATCCAAGACATGACTTAAAATAAAAATCCGAAACTAGTGGAAAACTAATCACTAAAATCAACTATATTTAGTCATATAACGAACACTTTATTTTATTTTTTTGACTTGGTTCGCTTTAGCTGTGAAATCTTGAAATTTTATTCAGAGTAATAAAGAACCAAAGTAGATTTTTTTGTTTTTGAATATTTTTTTATTAATATATTTAAATTATTTTTATTTTAAATTAATATCATTAGTTAATTTTGAATATAAACTTTTACATTTTCTTTTGGTAGACTAAAAAATTCCTTCCAGAAATTAATGGCAGTGCATTTACTTTACCTCTAAATATCTTCGAATTATGTTTTTATGACTTAGTTCGGTATAGCTGTGAGCCCTTCATATGTTTTATGATTTAAGTGTTTGTTTTCTCTTTCGAGACGAGCTTAATGATCTGAAATTTGCAGTGAAAAGGAAAGCCAGATAGACACTATCACACACTCACCACTATGCGACGCGTTTCGCCGTTGGTTAAGCGGCTCATCAGGCATATTTGATGTGGATGATGGCTTACAAGGGCCGTTCTCTGGAAAGTAGTATATATTTCGAACTTATTGCAAATTAGCATATGCGAATTATACACTAGAAACTCTCCAGGTTCGACTCAAGTTCTATTGGCAGATCTTTTTCACAGCAACGTTTTGTTTTTATTTTTTATTTCGTCTTTTCATAGAACAAGAATCCAGTCCCAGGACCTGTAACTATGCAAAGAATACCGCCTAAATAATAAAACTCAAATACTTACTTTTTTCTTTTAAAATGATTTCGTAAAAACACCATTACCAAATAAAAAGACATTTTGAGTGGTTTTTCATAATATTTTAATTATATTATTTTGTTTTTGTGTTTGTTTTTTTTTTTCTATTATTATAATGATTTCTTGTTTTATAATTGGCTTTTTTAGATTTTATAGCAATGTTGTATATATTCTTTTTTCTTCTTCTTTTTGTTTTCTCATAAAAATGTTTGTTCTGTTTTTTTATGTGTGTGCTCTTCTTTCTTCTTTTCTTTATTATATCTTCTCCATATTTTTGCCTTCTTTCTTAAAGTCGTCTTCTTTCTCTTTTCTTATTTTTTCAAGCATTCTCATTTTTTTGTTTGGTTCTTCTTTTTTTACTTTTTTCATGAGGGCTCTTCTTGACATCTTTTTTTCATCTTGGATATTTTTTTCAATCTCTCTTTTTTGTGATCCATTTTTTTAGTTATTTTTTTCTTCAGTGTGTATATATTATTTTTTCGTATCCCTTCTTTTTTCCAAAAAATTGTTTTTTCAGCTTTTTTGAATTCTTATTTTTTTTTCATTTTGGTCTTCTTCTTCTTCATGTTGTTGTTCTTTTCATTTTTTAATGGTATTCTTTTTTTTTGGTTAAAATAAAAAGGATTTACAGTATATGTATATAGGTTGTGATGATCATTCAAAAAACATTATTAGCCACATTCATATAATCGGTTGTACTTTTGGGATTTGTTTTGAAATGTTTTGCATCATTTAAGTTTTTTTGTCTAGCTAGCAAGAAGTACGAAGTATGTTATGCACATTTAGGTCTTAATTATTTTTTGTATGCATCTTATTTTTGAGATTTTTTTTCGGTAGAGTCTTGTTGAGTTTGTGTTTTTCTTCTTCTTTTGTTCTTGAATTTTTTTCGTATCTTTTCTTCTTCTTCTTGGCATTATTTTTGTCCCATCTTTTGGCATATACACATTTTTTATATAAGTATTCTTTTTTGCTTATTTTCTCGGATCAGTTTGTTTTTATTTTATATATTTTTTGAAGAATGGCAACAATATAATGTTTTTTGAAATCATTATATATTGTAAAAAAAATCTGAAATCAAATTAATATTTGGTTGAAAACGAAATTCAATACATAATAACATAAAAAATATATACATATGTAGGGTGCGCATTAAATGGGGGATTTTATATGATGGAAATATATTTGTTTTAAATCTAGCAATGATTAAAAAAAATAATGAAATGTATATTTAAATATACAAAGCAATATTATTGATTTAGTGATGTCCGCTAAAGAAAAAATTATCTCAAAGCTTTCTTTCCAAACGTAATTTTCTAAATGTAGCTAAATTTTTGATTTTTCTTTACCCAACCTTTTTTCTCGTTTAAAGGTGCACGGTTAAATATTTTGAAAACTTCAAGTGCTCAGTTTCCATTGTTGCTTATCGGTCCTTTTCTGTTCAAAGATTTACCTTTTTTCTGTACAGATTATACACAAAGAATGTAGGCGCCTAAAGATATGCAACATATTTTACAAACTAATTGATAATGCGATGAGAATTTTATGTTACTCATTGACTAACCACGGTCAACGCACGAGAAATTTCAAAAATTAATTTATTTGAAATTCAATCAAATTTGCTGATTTAGGACTCATTCCAATGTATGTATCAGACTTTCAGGGAGCAATACTTTAAGCAATTCTTAAAAGAAAATGTTTGTACCAGTATCAATGTTTCCACAAGTAAGAAAACTAAATTGAAAAATTTGTGTGTGTGCGGAAGAAAACAGCAACATTAACAGAAATGGTTCGAAAAGTAAAGAAGCGACTTGATCGAAAACCTCTTCGCAGTGGCCGAGAAATGGCTCGTGAGCTGAACATATCGCAATATTCTATTCGGCAAATATTGAAAAATGAGCTCGGCGTAAAGTCCTTGAAATTCCAAAAAGTGCAAGAAATTACAACGCAACAGAAATAAAATTGATTCAAAAGAGCTAAGGAGTTGCTTCGCTTGGCCGAAAGTGGTGGACTGCCGAATTTGGTTTTCCCCGCTCCGATGAGAAAACATTCGTTGTCCAGCAGTTTGTAAACAAACAAAATTATCGTGTTTACTTGCCAAAGAGGTCAGCTAAAAGACTGCACCTTCGGTTTGCCACCAGAACTCAAGCGCCGGCCATAGTGATGGTGTGGGCCGCCATAACAGCCGATGGTCGCTCTCCGCTCGTATTAATCGACCGTGACATCAGAGTAAATGCCGAATATTATCGCGAAAATATTCTGAAGGGTGTATTAAAGCCTTGGGCACGCAAACATTGGACATTTCAACAGGACTCAGCACCATCGCACTCACTACGCCCCACCCAAGAATGGGAACAAAATGAGGTTCCGCGCTTCATTTCTAGCGCACAATGGCCACCAAAATCTCCAACACTAATCCGTTGTACTATTGTGTCTGGAATATTTTGGAAAGCAAGGTTGGCCCTAAAAGATACCAAAGAGTCGATCACCTCAAGCAGCGATTCGCCGGGAATGGCCAAAATACAGCAGAGCAACATTCGGGCAGCGTGTGACGGTTTCATTGGCGGTTTGAAGGCCATAATTCGTGCCAAAGGTGACCATTAAGAACAAATCTAAACTTATTCTAAAATTTGATGCTATTCCCGACATATTTAGCTTTCATTCAAAAAAATTTAAAAATTATGGCGTTTGACTTTGTTGCAGTTCACCCTGGTTTCGTTTCCCTAATTGATGATACTAATGGCACGTGGCTGTTGTTGTTGTTGTTGTTGTAGCAGTAGTGCATGTGTGTGTTTGTGTTCTGCTAATCTGGTTCCAGCTCCAGGTTTAGAAATTCGGCTACTTTAACGGGCTGTAGCCAGAGATCCTCTGGAGTGAGTTGGGTAGGTTTGGCTGAGCAATTAAAAAGGTGTAGCGTATTGTGCGGGCCTGTATCGCACGCCGGGCAGGCGTCACGCACATCTTCATCAATTCGTGCCCAATACGAATTGAGGCGACTACACCATCCTGAACGTAATTGCGCCAAAACTACCCTGGTTTGTCTAGGCAGCTGACGTTCTTCGGCTGCAATGGATGGGGGGTGGACTCCGAGGACGGCATTCACTTTATAACTGCTCATAGCATCCGCGACTGCATCGGTGTGAATGCCACTCAGACCTGCCTGATAGGCTTCTTGATCTAGAGGCTCTGTATATATAACACCCCAACGTTAGGAGATCCTCTTGAGAGGTTTGGCGCCAAAACATCGCCTCGTCAGTCTAAGGACCAGGACTCTTTGTTCAATCTGCAGCTATCCAGGTTATCTACTGGACTTTCCACCACTATCCACAACCTTTGTACATGTCCGAGAGCAATCCCCGAAGGCGGAGCATAACTGATTGCACTAGATGTGCTGCAAGTTGCGCTGCTGCACATTAACATTTTGGCAAATCCTTAGATCTAATATTTTTTGTTTAATGTATATGAATCAATTTGCTAAAACAAAATTCTTCTGTCCATATTTCGCTGTTTATCACCAATGATAAAATTATTATTATATTATTATTATATTATATGGAAAGGCTGGTCTGCCAATCGAAAATAGCAAAAGAACAGAAGTTAACCGGAAATAATCTTATCTCTAACAACCAATATACGTTCTGATAGATGTTTTCCCTTTGTTTCCATTATTGATGAAATAAATAAATGCCTCATAAAAAATTCAAATATTCGTTCGCCAAAACATGCACAAAACAAAAAGCGTTCTTTTTAAACAAAAGAAATGTACTCACCATTAAACGTAGGTAAGAATATTAATCAGTAAGGAGCATAATAATTGACGCGTCCACGATAACCTCTTCTGGAACCAATGATAAAAAGGCATAAGAAAAAAAAAAGAATAAAAAATAAATTCCCAACAATTACTTACATAGGACGACGTGCACCACGGAAGGTAGTTGTGTGACAGCAGGCCCTTGAAATGCGTGAACCACCACGACCACGAAAACTACCGCGTGGAAAGCGATTGGTTGTTGATAAACCGGGACGGTTAGTACGTTTGGACATAACCTAATTTAGGAAAATATGTTGTTTTTTAAAGGACCTTTCAATAAATACAAAAATGGGTCTTGTTACCTTAATTTGTCGACCACGAAACAGTGTCTCATTCATGGCCAGAGCAGTCTCAACAAATTCTTTGGAACCAAATTCAATGTATGCAAATCCCTTGGGATGTCCATCAGCCTTATTACATAAAATCGTGACACGATTAATTGTTCCACAGCCATGGAAGTGGGCTTCCAGCTCTTCGGCCGAGGCTCCATAATCAACATTGCCCACATACACGGAACGTGTATCGATCTCTTGTTTCTCTTCCAGTGACAGTGGCACCGTGGCCAGACCTGTGGTTGAACCAGCCATTTGTTTGTCTACCTCTGTTTGCATTTGTTTTATTTTCTCTGCTTCTTCTTCCATTTCTTTGACGCGAGCTTTAATAGCCTCCAATTCGGGATCAATTTGCATATTTGTTTCGTCCTGATGACCACACGGTAATAATTTATTTTGAAAAAAAGAACGAAAAAGTTGAACAAAATCAATTAATGCAAAATAAAGTGCACAAAAACCAAAACTAAATTGTTGAAAATAAATCTGCCCGGGAGTTGATTATTGTTATGATTCACGCCCTTTATGCGTCGTCTGGTGGCGTTGTGTCTTTCTTGGTTGCAAGTTTAGTTTCAAATAAAAATCTATGTTAAAACAAGAATTTACGAAGAAAGAACAATGGATTGGGGTTTATATGCTGTTTATTTGGTTGTGTCTGCGACGGGCAGTCGCAGCAGCAGAAACAGCATACAGACATAAAACAGTAATATTTGAATTTGGCGTGTGGCGTCTCTCACGTTTCAACAGATAGATATGTTGCCAGACATTAAAATGGTAAATTGGGGGAAAATGTGCCAAACTTGGGGATATTTTGAATCCAGTAAAAGCCAATTTGAAAAAGGATTAAATTAAAGTAATACGATCTAATACGAAATATTAGATATCCTGTATGACTTAGTTTACAATTATAGATATCAAATCAAATGCACGCAGTTTTTGTCCAACTATTGGGCACAAATTGCTGACAATATGCGGACAATATCGAAATCACTTCACAACATCTGTAACAGGAGATAGTGATGTATACAAATTTTAAAACTTTGACAGGACCAGATTAACAGAACAAAGAAGTTATTTTTTGTAACAAGTACAGCAAGAAAAACCTACTAACCAGACCTATTCCTAGCTGGGTCTGGGATCCAGAACGATTTCAAGTTAACTATTTAGCCTACTCTGTAAATTGCTACAAATCAAGTTTCCAAACATGTTTTATGTATGTCTTAATATTTTCTGCACTTGGAGTTTGCACTTTGGATGTGGATTAATTTTGAAGTTAAAATTAAGAAGAATAGACTTCTCACACATAAGTTGCATATTGAAGCGAGCAAAAGGAACATTAACTTCTTGTGGTGAACTCAGTCAATCCGATATGTATCCAACGAATTTGAATTTAAGATGAGAAAATAAAATATTTTAAATATCTTAAACATTTCCGACAGGTACTATAGTTAGGACTACATCCTTTTTAAATCTATGTTAAAAACGGAGTCTATCGGTCAATTATTAGCTTTCAATTTTAAGTAAATTCTCCCCTTTTGTACCACGAAATCTATAACCCAGGCAATAGAATTATGACATTTTCTATCTAATACTAATAGATCGTCTTCCTGATACCAATAAGACATACAATAACAATATTTCCTCTCGACCCACATAAATATCGAATCATCACTATTCTCCCGCCATTTTTTTTTTTTTTTTGGTTCATCAATAAAAACAAAAATTCCCCCCAAAAGAAAAACATAACCTCATTTTCATTCACAAGCACACCTCAGACAGCAAAGCATGTAGACGAAAAAGGCAAACAAAGATATGACCGTCTAAGTTTCATTCATCTTTCAGGGAAAAAAGCAACAAATTATCATCTGGTAACTCCAAAGCTCGCACAACAGATACATCCATTTATGGGATACGAAAGGCATAGCGTTGCCTGTTTTTTTGCAGCAGCTTAAACTTGTTTAGCTCCTTTCTTTTCTTGTTCTTCTTTACTGGTGACGATGATGCTTCTTTGCTCTGTCTGTGTCAACCAACCAACTTTTGCTCTGTGTTTTTTTAAGAACTAGTTTTTTTTTGGCGTTTTTCCAATTCTCTTACCTCGTTTATTAGTTCCGACTCATTTTCGCCATTTGCCTCATCCAAATTCTCCAAAAGTTGGTCTTCATTCAAGGATATATCTTCATCGGCCATTTTTGCTAGTCTGCTTAATTTAAAATTACTTTTCTAAAAGGTTAGTATTTTACTAATATAAATTTATGCTGAGCGGCGCGTCCCTCGTCTTCTTTCCTTTTTCTGTTTTATTACAAATGACGTTGTACTTTTTCCCTCAAGTCTTTTCTTGTTTCTTCTTCTTTTGGTCTTTTCTGTTCACACGGATTTCCAAAATGGTGGTATAGTATTGGTAGTGGTGGTGGTGGCGATGATGATGTTTGTGCCGATTGACGTTTGTAAAGGTTGGCAATAATAAAAACTGTGTGTGTGGTAAAGAAAGAAAAAAGAAAACACCAATAGTTTTACATTGGAAAAAACTTAGAATTTCTCACGAAACTAGTAAAAGGGTAAGTTTTTGATAAATATATATTACGATTAATATTTTGTGCGGCCAATTACCAATTAATAGAAAGTTATTTCTATTGTTTTGCACCAAAAAGATTTATTCCGCCTTTCCAACGACAAACGCACACAAACGTAAAATAATCTCGTTTTCTCTTTGCTATTTGCGTTGACAGTTCGTGATTAGTGTTGCATATCGTGGTGAATACAACTCTGTGTACGGTAGAACCTAGAAATTGTTATCTTCACAATGAGTGATGATTCTGATTATGAAGAAGAAGAATATTTAGTGTTTGCCGATTTCAAAAATCAAATCCTACCTAAAGAATTATCGGATGAAAATTCAGCTATAAAAATCATTGGAATTGAAACAAAAAATCCTGTTGCAGAAATAAATGGCAACATATTCAAAGGTATGTAAAATATATATTAACCATGATATTAACTGTGTTTAGACTAACCCATTTTAAGATTACTGCATTTTCGTACGGTATGTATCATGGTAGAAGAATATAGGTAGATGCATCAACGCTTGGGAACATTGATATGTCAAAATTTCTAAAATGTTTTATGAAAAATAAGTGGGTTTTTTATTTTTTTATACGACGCAAATCAGAGGTTGTTATAATATGATTTTTTTTTAACAATTTTTACAAATTTTAATAATTTTTCATTCAAAATTTTCATTTCCCAAATCGGTTTGACAGTTCATTGTCCCAGCAGATGTGTCGATGCGACTACCTGTATTCTTCTACCATGGTATTCTTCGCATGGTAAAATAAGGAGGTAGAACAGTTTTGTAAAACTAAAAGAATACAGCTCTGAGGCTATGCTCGCTGCTGTGAGAATTAACCAAATTTAAATGCAACAAGTGTTTTCAAATTTATTTGTTATTTCTCCACATATTATCTTTCCAAAATGCCTGGATTCTTTCAAAAATATGATCCAAACTTTCAGTTCCATGGCAAGACTGGTTGATATCTTAAATGCGCGCACCGCAATGTACGTTTCTTCTAATCATTGATTTTGAAAATATTTTGTTTTTATTTTTTAAAACAATAAATAAATTCACAAAATCGGCAGAAGTCAGGCATACTTAGAAAAAAATGTAATCAGCTGGTAGCTCTGCCTAACCTTTTATTGTACCATGTGTATTCGTTTGTGGTAGAATTCATACAAGTAAAGTTGATAAAGCTCTTTACTACAATCAGCTGTGCAATTGGCATATTATCTATGGTTATGATAATAATTCATTTGGGGTAAACAATTTGAAAGTTTGCATCAAATAAATCATGATCAAGGTATGTCTGGGTTTAAGTTTGGCCCTTTAATGTAAAGGTCTAAAGGTGCAAGTACATAAAAAGCTTGAAGTCATATTAGTGGCATATTAGTGTCAAATTATAATGGGAAATGACGGCAGGAGTTTACTGCGGCTCTGTTATCCCATTATGAAATGTCACAAAATATGCCTATGACTTCCAGCTTCTTATGTACTTACACCTTAAGTACTTAAGCTTTTTATGTACTTGCACCTTAATACTTGATCTATCATGATATATTTGATGTGGGTTTTCATAAAAAATTCGTTAACCGTAATACTGATGCATTGTGTAAACCAGGTATAATAAATATATCCTAAGATTCCTTAAGCTATGTTTACATCAAACAATTTAACTAATCGGGGAATACAAAGTTTAATGCTAATAACAAATCCACTTAAATAGGTACATACGACTTTGTAATGGGCACTGATGTATTTTTTGAAAAGGACGACGATGCCCCGCCAGATGATCCCCTATTCGAAGCTACATGCCGGCAAAAGTTTAAAGTTTTCGGAAAGACTAATAAAGTAATAAATTTTGAAAGAATGTACGTGGAAAGTTTGCGTGAAACAGACCAACAAATGGGCGATGCCGAAACTGAAGCAGCAACAGAAACGCCAGCAGATGAAAATAATATGAAATTGAATATGAACTACGACGAAGCCATTAAACAATTTCCAAATGTAAACGATCCTCAATGGAAGGAAAAAGATCTATTTTGAAATTAACTTCTGAAAAAATGAATAAAATCTGACAGTACAAATTAAGTTTAAGTCGTTTTTATTTCAATTTTCAATAATGTATTATTCCGATTAAAGAATACATATTTGATATATTGTTCTTTGCAATTGCCACAAGAATCCTTTGCAGAAGAAAAATCATGGTATAATTTTGACAGGTAACAGAAAA
The DNA here is from genome assembly GCF_030504385.1 of Musca domestica. Lineage (NCBI taxonomy): Eukaryota > Metazoa > Arthropoda > Insecta > Diptera > Muscidae > Musca > Musca domestica. The sequence continues at coordinate 15,902,432 of NW_026712219.1, read as the reverse complement.
TTCTAAAAATAACTATATGAAAATTGTTTAATAGAATAAAGCATATGAGATGCTATTCCAAAAATTATTTGTAACTCATTCAATGTACAATAAAACACGGTATTACAAATGCAAAGTTGTTTGATTTTTGATATTTTAAAACTAAGAGACCTGTAACTGCTACAGTACAAGACACTACTACAAAGTGGTATTTTCATAATTTAAAACAAAAATCTTGTTTGAAATTATTTTTGTAAAGTGTATTTTCTTTTTATTTACAGTTACTATTCCAACAAAATGGATGAACTACTCGGTCAAGTTATGTTACCACCAATAACTTTTAAAAACTTTTTAGCCGATTACAAGAAAATGTTTCGACCACCCCACACCTTGCCAAGTGCCGATATTAATATACAACAAATTTTAAACCTAAATGATAAACAATTCAAATCTATCGAAGAAGCATGTTCGCTCGATTATTTAGATCATGAGGATGATGCAAGAGTTGTAGATTTCGTACCGGGATTTTCCGAGACCAAACGTGTGCCATACGTAAGTGCTCCAATCAATGAAATTACATTGAAATCATTTGCCGCCGCTGCGAAATGCAAGGAACCCCGAAAATGGGGAAATCCATTTAAAAGAGGTCCTGAGATATATTATAACTATCGTACGCCTCTAAAGGAGAATCTGTGCAGTTCTACAGTTCTTTTGCCAGATCAAGAACTTAAAATTACCTTACGTCTGTATAGGCCAGCACGTGTAACACACACTGGGCGCACCATAGAACGGCCAGTCTTTTCTCAAGAATTTGAATGTTTGGGTTCAAATTTGTTGACTGAATTGCGCGACAAAATGTATTGCATATGTAATGATAAACGCTTCTTCGATGTCAGTGAAGAACCTGAAGCACCTCTGCCATCCAAGGAAACCGATCCAGGTTTTTTCTTTATCAACGATACGTTTTACAATGACAAAAGAAATCCCTTAAATGCTGATTACTCAGAAACTATACGCAACTGGGCAAAGAAAGCCAAAGGTTTATCGAATTTAGATTTTAAGGTAGCACGCATGGAGGAGACCCGCCTCATTGACTTAACAGCAAGCATGGGATTTCCCCAACTGTACCAGCATCACGGCAATTGTGAGCACGTTTTTGTCTTTTCCCAATTGGAAGTGATTACAAATCCGCCAAAACAACTTCTGGAGTTGCAGCATTATCCACGCGTGAAATCCGTAAATCGTTTTACATCGCGATCATGCCATATATGCAGTAAAGTTAATTATGTATTTGTTGTTGAGGGCAGTGATCGCCTGCTTACTGATCCTGCCTACTTATGCCGCAAATGTCTTATGTCCTATCATTATATAGATGGCAAAAAAGTTGGACAATTTCGTGCGTATCGTTTAAATGAAGATTTAGCTCTTGCAACAGGCGATCCGACAGATCAAAATTCCCATTTCGAAATGAATAGTGAAGACGAGAATAATGCTATGGATAATATGTTGAATGATTCCGAAGAAGAAAATGAGATGGGCAATGAGGCTATGATCAAAGAAGAAACCGTTGTACATTTTAAGGAAGAAAAATGAAAAGTTATTACGAAGTTATTGTGAAATAAAAGTGTATATGTACACAACACACATAATATGTCTTTCGAATTTGAGAAACTGATCAAGATTGATTTGATGAATGTTAAGTAAGGGGTTGTATTCTTGTTCCATGAAGAAATGTAATGAAAACAGAACTTAAATTTCATCTGTGGGAATGCATTGTGCATGGTAGAAGATCACAGGTACATGCATCAACGCCTCGGAACATTGATATGTCAAACATTTAAAATGTTTTTTTTCCAAAAATAAGTACATTTTTATATGTTTTCTTATACGACGCAAATCGGAGGTTGTTATGATATGCATTTTTCAACAATTTTAAATAATTTTTTATTCAACATTTTCAATTTCAAAATTGGTTTGACAGTTCATGGTCCCAGCAGTTGTGTCGAAACGACTGCCTACATTTTTCAACAATGTATGAAATTAAGCGGCGTGCGGAAAAAACACGGCGCATCGCCGCCGTTAGTCTACCTAACCGTATGCCGCCGCCGCCATATAAATCATTCGGCTTCGTTGAGTCCTTACAAATGTAAATTTGGATTTTAATTTGGTTTTTTCCCTCTCCATCCATGGACTCCAGTTTGTGTTCCTTGTTTTCCACGCAGAGCGTATTCCTACGCTTGGAGAAATATGAAAATGAATTCGAGACCATGCGGGAACTGTTTACACTCCCACAGAATTTACAGAAATTTTGTGAGGACACTTCACTGCAGTGGATAAAGTTACAGGAGAAAAATGAGGACACGGAATTCGCTATGAAAGACGACGATGAACGAATTCAGGAGTCCAATGAATTGAGGAAACAGGGAAATCTATTATTTAATGCCAAGAGTGATAGAAACATTCTGGGTGCATGTCGTCTTTATAATGATGCCATATTTGCTGCCCTAGACTGTAAAGGTTGTGAAGAAATAGCCCTAGGATTTGCAAATCGTGCCATGGCCTTGCAGGCATTTGGATATTATAGTCAGGCTTATGATGATTGTTTTTGTGCCCTCAAGAGTGGATATCCACATGCAATGCGTCACAAAGTAGTAACGCGCCAGGCCTACTGTTCGCTGAAGCTTAAAGATGTGCAATCATTAAAGAAACATTTACTGGAGTTGGAAGGTCTGTCGTTGAACGAAAGTTTCCAAAAGCAATTCACCGAATTGCAAGAATCTCTGAAGCAATTAATGATTGATAAGTGCTCAGAACAAGATGAAATGGAGGAGGAGGAGGAAATCAAAAAGAGCAGAAATTCACAGGAAATGTATGTAAAATGACACTGTAAATGCATTTTTTATTTTATTCTTTGTAAATATTTCCAGCATTGACACCGGCACTGATTTGGGCCGTATCATGAAAGCCAAATGCTTTATACCAAAGAATCAACTAATCTTTCGCGAGAAAGCTCCAGCTTTCACACCAGTGGGTGATGGACGTAGAATTTGCCATCAGTGTGGTATAACCGGTTTTATACCCTATCCTTGTTTTAATTGTCGTGGTCGTGTTGTATATTGCTCTCTTAAATGCCAAAAGGAACATGAGGATTTGCATAGATATGAATGTCCCGGATATCGCTTTCAGTTTTTCGCTCATGGTGGTATTGCTCACTTAGCTTTAAGGACTATTTTAGACAAAGGAGGTCTACTAACAATTATTGACGATTTGAAATCTAAAACTAGCGATAACGAAATATGGAAAGCACTGACAAAAGGTGGAGATGTTTGGGAGAATAGTGCATCAATATATGTTGAATCGCTTCGCATGGTTTCCAATTTGGAAATAATGACAATCATGGACATAAAGTGGTAAGTACATTGTGCAGTACATAGAAAACTATGTCAATTGTGAGATTGTGGCAATCTGGAATACATTTCTTTCTATTTATTAGGTTTGCTTTGGTCTCCTATCTGATGGTTGTGTATTTGAAACACTATACTAAATACTTTGATAAACTTAGGGAATACAATACCAAATGTAATTGGGAACTGGTTGTTGGCACATTAATCCTTCGACACGTTGGTCAGTTAATATCAAATGCTCATATGTTGACGACCATAATTGCCAAGCCGTTATATTTTACAATGACGGATTTTTATCTGCTAAACGATCGAATATGGTTGAAACCAGGCCACTTAAAACGTGGCTACTTGCATACATTCAGTAACTATGAAGATGTGGCTGCAATAAATTTACCCTATCTGAGTATTTGCAATCATTCCTGTGTCCAATCTTTCCAACCGAAATTTTCTGGACGTTGTGTTAGTATCTTTGCTCTACGTGACTTGAAGGCAGGTGATGAAATCACCAATTGTTATGATTTGGACTATCGCAAGGCCAAGAGGGCGGCGAGACGCCAACGCTTAAAGTCTACCTACAATTTTGATTGTAAGTGTGAGAATTGTGTGCAGCCCAATGAGGATGCTGATTTTGTAAGTATAAATAACTATGATGCAAGGAAGTAATTAATTGTCAACTTTCTTTTCCATTTATATTTCAGAATCAATATCATCGTTATCGTTGTGATAATAAAGACTGTGGTGAAATATTTATTCCTATTATTCCCCAAAGACGTTCATTAAACTGGTGGCAAAACACCGATGAAGGTTCGGTAGATGATATAACAATATATTGTACAAAATGTGGTTGTGAGCAACGTCTCGATTGGTATCATGAAATAAAACGTTCCATTGAGAGAACACGCCAGAGTGAGACACGACGCCGTCTATATCAAATATTTAAACAGCTCGAAAATGTCTTGTTGGGCCTCAATGATGTCCGTTCTTATGTGGCCTTGAAGTTTTGTTCGGAATGGTTTAAACTACCATATCGTAAGTTAATTAGTATTTTCTTTTTAACGGCATATATAGTACAATACGTTTTTCCTTTAGATGGTATTGCATTGAATGATCAGGATTACGTTGAACTTATTGATATGACAAAATATCTCATGGAGTGTACTAAACACCAATCATCTGCCAATTCCATTGAATACGTTGCTGAGATGATATATCTATGGGATATAGCTGCCATGGGAAAATACAAATGTACGCCAAATGAAAAAGAAGAAATGTTATTTGCTCTAAGCATAATATCGGATCAAACTAAAGAAATATTTCTTAATTATTATAATGATTATGTCAAAGATATATAAACGCTATCTCGCTCTCTCTGTTTGTTGTTGTGTTATTGCTGCATTTGATGCTGTTATTAAATACTTACCTGTTTGCTTTTACTTACTCGCAAAATGATAAATATAGTAATAATATTAATATAATATATGAATTCATATAATATAATCTCTCAAGTTTTATCTTCAGCCTTTTTTACTTAATAAATAAACAATAAATAGAAAACCGTAATTATTTCGTTAAAACGATATTGAGACAAGTGGGAAAATTTAAAAATGATTTTTTTTTAATCTTTTTTATATAATATAAATTAAAAAAAATTATCTATTTTATATAATACTTCAGATGTAAATTGATGTCACCCAAGCGGGTACAACACCATATCGTACTGCTCTGTTCGTTCATATTATTTCTTCTTTAATTTGGAAGAAGCGACCGGTCTTGGTAGGATCCATCGGGAGTTAAGGTGAGTGGGTTTGGCTGGTCAGTTAAAGAGGTACAGCGTGTCATATGGGCCTGTGTCAGAAGCTGGACAACGCACTGCTGTCAATTCGAGCCCAATACGAATTGACACGCCATCTACAGGGTGAGATAAAAAGCTGCAACAAAGTCAACCCCCATTTTACATTTTTTTTAATTTTATTGAATGAAAAAAACAAATGTCGGAAATAGCATCAATTTTAGAATAAGTTTAGATTTGTTCGAATTGGTCACCTTTGGCATGAAACCGTCACACGCTGCCCGAATGTTCCTCTGCTGTATTTTGGCCCATTCCTGGCCAAGCGCTTGCTTGAGTTGATCGACATTTTGGTATTTTTTAGTGCCAACCTTTCTTTCCAAAATACTCCAGACACAATAGCCCAACGGATTGGTATCCGGAAATTAAGGCCATTGTGCGCTGGAAAAGAAGCGAGGAATCTCATTTTGTAACCATTCTTGGGTGGCGCGTGCTGAGTGCGATGGTGCTGAGTCCTGTTGGAATGTCCAAGGTCTGCGGCCAAAATGTTTTTGTGTCCAAGGCTTTCATACACCCTCCAGAATATTTTCGCGAAAATATTCGGCATTTATTCTGATGCCATGGACGATTAATACGAGCGGAGAGCGACTATCGGCTGATATGGCGGTCCACACCATCACCATGGCCGGCGCTTTCGTTCTGGTGGCCAACCGAAGGTGCACATTTTTAGCTGACCTCTTTGGCAAGTAAACACGATCATTTTGTTTGTTTACAAACTGCTAGAAAACAAATGTTTTCTCATCGGAACGAAGAAAACCAAATTCCGCAGTTCACCACTTTCGGCCAAGCGAATCAACTCTTTAGCTCTTTTGAGTCTATTTCCTTTCGGTTGCGGTGTAAGTTCCTGCACTTTTTGGAATTTCAATGGCTTTACCCCGAGCTTATTTTTTCAATATTTGCCGAACGGAATATTGCGATATGTTCAACTCATGAACTATTTTTCGGCCAATCGACGCGGGTTTAGATCAAGTAGCTTCATTACTTTTCGAACCATTTCTGCTGATGTTTTCTTCCGTTCACTTCCTTGACGTCGGGCTACGCTACCAGTATCATGGCAATGAGCGAGAGTACGAGACGAGACAAAAGATTTATTCACATTTGAATGATGGAGTGCCCCAACGAAAGCCACTTGTGGTTTTCCAGCCAAATATAAAGAAATCACACTATCACGCTTGAATTCTGTCACGAATAACTTTTTTTCTGGAGAATTCTCAACAAAATGCTATTGTACGCTATAAACAATATAATGAGCTGTCAGTGAAATAATTTTAACAGCTGTCGAACGAGTGGCTTAGAAATGGCATCAGTCTGAAGTTGGTTGCAGTTTTTTCATCTCACTCTATATGTATAGACCTGGAATACCGAAATTTCTAGGGTTATAGAAAGTCGTTGAAATAGTTTTGGACAGGAAAATTGTGTGTGTGTCCATTGTGCAATAGTTTTACCAATTTCCTCCTCGGTAAATCTCGGAATGAACGATTTTAACGATTTTGATGACTTTTTTGGGATAAAAGGTAAACAGTTTCCGAAAAAGAAATTACTTGAATAATATAAAAAAACCTTGAAAGTCCTTGAAAGAGAATTCGACGTATGAGTTGTGCGTTTTGAGTACTAACCCAAACTGTTGGACGAATGTAAAATATTAAGTTTGACTTTTCGCAGACGAAGTAGCGGGCACTTTCTAATAAATAGAACTAGATAGAAGTAGCGCAATTACATCTTCCATCATACACTCCTCGTATGGCCACTGAATAGTTCTATACTGGACGTAGACAAATAAATGTAAAGAAAACTGAAAGTTAGTTTCGTTTTATATAGGTTGTTCCCCTCAGTACGCTTTTGCATTGTCAATATGCGACCCACTCGACTCCGAGAACACATTCTATCATTTTTCAAGAATTTCACAGGATTACTGGCGTATTTTGCATGAAATTCAGGCCAATCAGAAATCTCTCTATTTTCCATTTCTTCTGTTAGGCATTTATTCTTTTCAACACATAAAACGACGAAAAGCAAAACACAATTTTTAAATGTGATTTATCCGTTGGATTTTTATAGCATTTTATTAATATTTATCTTTAATAGAACTGCTATTATTGTTGTTGTAGTTTTCTAATATACTGATGTATAGGGGGTGGTATTGTATAATAATGTGTATTATGTATGTATGGTGGAGTACGGATGCATGTGTTTATAGAAAAGTTATAATTTTAGAAAAAAAAAAATAGTAAATGAAACAAGACTATATATAAAAATTCTAAACATATTGTTGAACACATGAAAAAAATAAGGGCGGCATAGTAAAATTTTTTAAAAGGCCTGCCTGCAAAAAAATCTTTAGAATTCTATAAAATGTATGTATTCAAAATAGTAAATAGTAATTTTCCAAAAATATTTTTTTTTATGAGAAGCGGGAAAAATTAACACTCAAAAAAAGTCTTTGTTGAAAAAAAGATCTGCTCTTTGAGCTCTAGAAATAAAAAGAAATAAACTTGAGTAATTCGATAAATTATAACAGGGAAACTATATTATTACATAATAATATAACCAGAAAAGAAGTATAGAACGCATTGGGTGTTTACAACAAGTAATTGTTTACTTTTCTTTTTATTGTTAATCTTATGCTATTTAATGTCCTTTGTTAATTTTATTTCTTTTTTGAATGCATTAATAGTGTCTTCAAGTTCAAATATAAATGTGTGTTGTGTTTTCTTTTTTTTTCATTCTTTTTTTATTATCTTGGGTGTTTGAGGGGGTTGGGGCTGTGTTATAAATTTATCTTATAAACTTAAAACCTAACGTGGGACACGGTTTTGTGTGTTTGTGTGTATGTGTGGGTCTAGGATTCGTGGCTAAAAATATTTCACACCAACTTAAAAATAAAACAAGTCCAATTCAAGACTTTACGTTTAATTGCCTTGCGATTGTTTGTTTGTATGTTTTGTTTCTTTGTAGTAATTAATAATTTGATGAAGTAGTAAAAATATGAGGAGTGGTTAATGAAGTTTACATATGTATGCGTATTGTTGTTATTGTTTTTTCATAGAAGGGGTGTTGTTGGTGGGGTGGTTCTAAAACAAACGCTTTACGTTGAGGATACTACATTAGAAGAGGATGCATCTTCGTTTTTATTTGATGACTCGTTTGTGGTGCTGCTACTCTCTTCAGCATCGCCGGTCTTACTTGACGTTGTGGTTGTAGTTATGCTCGAGGATGTTTGTGTAGCATTATTGCCCTCTTCTTTATTATTTTCAGTCTTCAAACGTTTTGTCTTATTTTCAGCTTCATTGGAATCATCCGAGGTGGGCGAAGCACAGCGTTTTTGGGCTTTTTGCTCCGGTGAAGTGGACTCAACTTCGTTTTGCCTGGCCAGTGAAAGAACATCTTCGGTCTCTTTGGGATCAATTTTTGTTGGCAAATCCAAAATTTGCGGTTTAAAGCGCACAATGACGGCAGTCATATTGTCGCAACCTGTGCCATCTCCCAAGGTGTCGGGTGCCAAACAAGCATCAAATAATTCTTCACATATTTCCGACATTTTTACATTTTCATTCTTAAGGCGAAGACGCACAAAATTGACAACTTCTTCGCTGGTCATAAAATTCCAAATGCCATCACAGGCCAGAACCATGAACTCATCTTCCGGTGATATTATCAATTTCTTTATATCGGGCAATGCCGAAATCATTTGTTCCTCTGCGGGCAAATCGGCATTCTGAAAACAATCATGAAATTTAACTTCATTTGTTGCTATTAAGAGAAGTATATCAACTCACCATTTTATAGGCGTGATCGCCCAATGCTCTTGACAGATTAAGGCCACCATTGACACGGCCATCCAAAGTTACCCGACCACCGGCCTTAACAATTCGAGCTGATTCTTCATCATCTTCGGGTTTGTGATCCAAACTCATTTCAATTGCCTTGCCATTGCGACAGACAACACAGCGGGAATCCCCGGCATTGGCCACATACAAATCACGACCATGCAATAGACCCACAACAGCAGTACAGCCACTATCTTTGCCAGGTTCCTCAATCATATTGGCACAAAACTGTTCATTGGCCAAAAATGATTCCTCATCTTCTTCGTCTTCCGCATCATCGTCTTCGTCATCGACCTCGTCGTCATCATCATAGTCGGCATCTTCATCTTCTGTGGTATCTTCGTCACCCAAATCTTCCTCCTCTTCCGAGGAGTATTCCAATGCTTGGCGGGCATTGCTTTCATTGGCTACAAAGAACAAAAACACACATTGAAATAAATCACAACATCGCTTTTGGTAATTGAAAATTAACCTACCATCCATCTCGTCATCGTCATTGGAATCTTCAGAGAATGCAGAATTCTTTTTCTCCTTCTGCTCTTTACTGGTGGAGCTTATATCAGAAGCATTGTTAGCTTCATTTTTGCTTGGCGACAATGATTTTGTAGAGGATTCTACATTGCCATTTTGTTTGCTTGTTGTATTGCTGCTGCTAGTGCTATCAGAAGAGGCGGACACCACGACTTCATTTGCCTTTGCGGCAGCTGATTTTGTTTCCGTGGACGATACACTGCCATTTTGTTCATTTTCTTTAACGGCAGATGAATCGGGTAATTCTGTTGCTTTTCCATTCGATTCTTTCGACGATGAAGGCTCAGCTTCTGTTGAATTAGCAGTTGCATTGCTGGTATTATTTGTCTTGCTTGCACTACTGCTACTGCTGCTAACAGTTGAATCTTCCTCTGTTTCCATTTTATTCGCTGCCGACGAGGATGAGGCTCCCTTTGAAGAACTAGGTCCTTCTTCGTCTTTTGGAAAAGAAAAAAAAAATAAATAAAATAATGTAAAGAAAGTTATTTATAAATAGAGTGGACAATTTTCGCATGATCTAAGCTCACCAGAATCTCACACCTCTTTTCAATCTTTTCTATCATACTTACTTTGAAGGGCGGCCAAAGCAGCCTTGGATGTTGATGAACCTTCTGGCTTGGAATCTGGATCCAATTCAGCTCGATTAGCTGCATCGGCTATTACAGCAGCTGCACGTCTACCCCGCAAATATGGCGATTGTGGTTTTGGTCCGCTGCTGCTGCCACTATCTTTTAGTTTCTTCAAACTTGGCATAGATGGGTGACCCTTGTATTTTTCCATTACCTCATCCAAGGGTAAGCTGCCTTCTTCATGTAGCTCAGCCAAGTTTTCATCCTCGTCATCATCCAAAGCATCACTGTCGTCTCCATCGACATTGTTCTTTTCGCCAGCTAATACTTTAAGTATTTCTATGACAGCTGGTTCCAGCAGAGTTTTATCAAAGCCCAGAAAAGCATCTTTTAGCGCTTGTTCAAAATTGCCATTTTTATAAGCCTCCAACTCCTTCAAGAAATTGGGTAACTTATCTGCACAGTATGTTGAGACCTCAGCACCGCCGTGACCATCGTATACAGCAAAAAATGCTGTATTCTTATCGAAATCCAAAATGGCATTATGGGCATCCTGGAACACAAAATATAAAATGAAGACAATATTAAGAAGATTCGCCAAGTTTATCTTGAATATACAAATATAACCAAACATCTGACTCCTTATAATCCCATCCCTTACCTCCTGACTATTGCGCCATCCTTGCATCGAACTGGCTCCCACAATTAAAAATTCATTCAGTTCATCTGTGGACAGTTTGTCCGTTTTAGGCTGCGAAAGGTAGGCTCCCATTGTTTTTTGTTTTGATTTTTGCCGTCTTCACTTTTATGCTTTCAATGTACACCACTCGCTCTCTGCTTTCGTCTTGTGTTCTCCAACACACAACCAACCAACAGCAAAAAAAAAACCGCACACAAGCCGGTCAAAAATCGATTCTATGAATGCGCCGTTTGCTTCTGCTTGTTTTTGTGTATCTTTCAAAAAGAGGATAGGCAAAGCGGCGTGTGTAATTGACGAACTAGGCAAAAATTTGCAATGAAAAAGCAAAATCTAATGTTGAATTCTCTCCCTTTGCTTACACGGATTCACGTGCTACGTTTAAAACGGAATTTAAACTCGTTTATTTGACAAAAAGTTTTGCAATTTTTTGTCGTTAAGTCGCTCAACGCTTCTATTGCTTTGCTGTGGTTCCCTCAAGTTCTTTTTTGCTATACACGCACGATACGACGCCTGCTTTTTTGTATTTTTATTTCTTCTTCAGAGACAGATTTTTGACCTTTCTTCGTTTTGTTTTTATGAATCTTCCAGCGTTGTTTTCTTAACTTCTTTGTAGATATCTTCAATGAAAACCTTGGGTTTTCGTAAAATATCTATAAAAGCAAGAATATTTGTTAAAATTAATTGCGAAAAATTGCAAAATTTGCGTTCCGCTAAAATTTCCCACGTTTGAGGCGATGATAAACACTAGTGATCTGTAAGTCAACTTTTGGCAAATCGCAAAGCGACATGTGTTATCATTTTAAGTGATTGACAGAACACAGACAGGGTTGTATTTTCGAAAGAAGAATGGCTATCAAAATGTTGATGTACGCAACATAAAGAAGAATCGAATAAAAACAAAATCATATGGTACCACATTTTGTAGTGAATAAATTGTAAAAGAGGAAGCATCATACATGCCGAAAAATTTACAATTACGTGAATGAGGGAACGGTTTAATATTTAAAAACCGTACAATATGCTGCGTACAACACAAGTGTTTAGCTTAATCAATAAAACTGCACGTAGATTGGCCATTTGCAGTAGGTATGCATCCAGTTCCTCCATAACCGATGCCCCTGAACACGAAGAACAAGTTGCCGGAGCGGCTAGCAAAAAACTTCCACCTCGTCTGCCATTAGCCAAGAACTTCTTCGTCGGTTTAGTGGACAATGAACTGTTGGCCTTCCCCGAAGTTATTAACCGTGAAGATATGTCAAGGCTGCAAAATGAATTGCTGCCATTGAAGAATTTCTTTACTGAGGACTTAAGTAACGAAACTTTGAGCGGTGAGTCCTTGCCAAAAGATTTGCCCGAGAATTTGAAAACCCTGGGCCTTTATGGTTTAAATGTCTCCAAGGACTTTGATGGTAAAGGCTGGGGTTACAGTGAAAGTTTAATGGCCACTGAACCAGAATCGGCGGTCACCGATGTGGCATTGGGTCTTTTGGGGCACCGTGCCATTGTAGATGTTATACAAGAACTGGGAACGGATGAACAGAAAAGTCAGCTCTTAACCAAATTGGGAAACGGTGAGTCCTGTTTGTTACTGAGACAATGAAAACTTGTAAACATTTTTGTTTAAAGGTTCTCTAGTGGCATCTGAGGCCATATTTGAATTCGATGGCGCTGAAGATGATTTTTTCAATACAACAGCCCATCACGAACTTGATACCCATACCTGGGTTCTTAATGGTGGCAAGGCTTTTGTCATTTGTCCACCGAAAACGTCCGACGCTGCCCATCTTTTCCTCGTCGTGGCTCAGACAAGTAAAGCTAATGTTAAAACGGAGGCCGCACGTGCCACAACCATATTCCTTGTGGATTCAACCATGTCAGGTGTTAAGATTGGCGATCGACATTCAACTATTGGCTGTGGTGCTAGTTCTATTCGTCATGTACAATTTGAAAATGTTCGAGTGCCTCAATCTTGTATTTTGGGACATGCTCATGAGGGAAATGTTGTTGCCGATACCTTGCTGAAATCCAGCCGACTTCGTAATAGCATGGTTGGCTTGGGTTTGGCAAAGAATATACTCAATGAAATTTCTCAGGAATGTATTGATCGCAAGTTGTGCGGTGTGGTAATGAAGTAAGAAGAACCGGTTTTAATTTTTATTTATATATATTTAACGCTTCTTCTTTATTTTTAGAGATTTGGAATCAGTTCAAACCCATTTGGCAAAATCATATTTATCCGTTTATAGCATGGAAAGTATGATTTATATGACAGCAGGTATTCTGGATGAGTTCAATTATCCGGATATAGTTGTGGAATCGGCTATGACAAAGGTATAAAAGTGCTTCTGCGAACAATTAAAATTCACTATATCTTTCTTCTCTATTAGTATTTCACACTCAAGGAGCTGTTGAATATTTCGATACGTGCCCTGGATTTAATTGGACCAAAATCACTGATTGCTGGACAAACCACCGAACAATTTTTCCGCAATGCTGCACATCTTTACACGCAAGGAGAGTCCATAGACAATTTAAGTATTTTCATTGCCTTGGCTGGTCTGCAGCATGCTGGAGTAAGTAAATCCATCAAATGTAGTCCAATTCTAAATTCTATATTTTTGTTTTCAGACTCTGATGGGAGACACTATACGCAAACAGCGTAATCCCCTCTACAATCCTGGTCACATTTTCTCCAAATTCATGGAACGTTCCACGATTGACAGTCCTGTTACAAAAATGGACTGCAAAGAACATGTGCATCCCACTCTAGAACCTGCTGCCTTGTGTTTGGAACATTCAGTGGCTCGACTGCAAATGTGTGTTGATTTGCTATTTACCCGCTATGGTAGCGCCATTGTTGAACGACACAACGAATCGAGGCGTATAGCTGATATGGCCACAACAATTTATGCCATGTTTGCAAGTTTAGCACGTGCATCACGTTCATATTGTATAGGTTTGCAACATGCTGATCATGAAATGCTTACAGCCATGTCAGTGTGTGTCGATGGTCGGGATAAGGTGTTGACTTTAACGAAAGAAATTTTCAATGGAAGCTATGTAAATAATGATAACAATTTGCAACGTCTATCCAAGCAACTGGTCAAAAGCAAAGGTTATTTTGCAATGCATCCGTTGACGTATAATTTTTAATTTGTTGAGTTTTTGGACAACTAATTTAGTTTAAATAAATTAAATAAGAATAAAATGTATTTAATTCTATTTATGTGCATATTAGGTTTTCTAAAATGAGTTTTCCAAACTCCAGCAATAGACGCGCGATACAGCTTTTTCTGATATATTTATGGTTTTTTACCACCTCATTATACCTGTTATGTTTTGATCAACTTTTTAAAAACATTCAATTTCAACTTTTTTTGTTTCCGGATTATCACTTATAGGTCAAGCATATGCACAATGTTCGACCAAACAGAATCGAGCAAGTTGATGAAATTGGTCCAGATATAGCTAATTATTCTATATATATTTATGCGATTTGACTTTGAGGGCTTCTCATAGATGGTGATATTTGTTATGAGAGGTCCCATATACAGCAGAAAAATACCTCCGCAAATTTAGTGAAAATTGTTTCCAATTAATATAAAAAAGGTAATTTGTAGCTATTGTCATTTTGACAACACTGGTACAAACAGCTCAACCGAGCCTCGTGTTTTGTTAAACATCTGCAGTTTGGTCTAATTTAATGATGAATCGTCCTACGAGATTGATTTTTCTTTAATCAAAATGGAAATTAAGGGAAAAGGGAAATTAAAATATCGAAATTGTGTTCAGCTTATTATTATGAAGATCCACCAGAAGCATTGCAAAAGCTCCCAATACATCCCGTAAAAGACACGCTAATCGCTGCCAAAGCGTCGAAAAGTCATGCTTTTCCACTAATTTCCAATATAAAAATACACTTATTACGGCCGTTATCGGCTCGGTCAACTTTCGTTCCCTTACTTTGTAAAGTTTTTAAAGAGATAAATATTGGCAACTATTTCAGATTCTAGGAAGTGTATTCATAACATAAAAAGCCTATATTAAAGGCAGGTTGGCTCGTGTTTTGTCTCTTAATAAAGAAACAGTCTTCGCAATGTATGTATGTAACATATTTTCGTTTCGAACACATTCTCAGGTCACTTCAAATTTGTTCAGATTCAAATATATTTTTTTATATTTCGAATTCGTAATTGGAAAAACATCAAAATACGTACCCACAGTGATGTAGAGTGTAACAATTGAAAGTTTTTGCAAATGTTAATATCACTCAGAGTATTATTGCTTAAAAACGCTTGCCTCTTAAGTTCCATCGGCTAAACAGTGCTGTTGTGCAAAATCCTATCTCTTTTTATTAAAAGCCAAGCATTTTTCTAGCAAAGAATCACGTTTTTCAATTCCTTCCTTAAATATGTTGCTGCCCACAAAATACCGTTAAAATGAATGACAATGATGTTGCCACATCTTAGGCATACAAACTAACGCCGCCGTTAATAAACCCTTTAACGTGACTATGTTATCTGTTTGGTTATCATTTTCCAGTGATTAGCAGCAAAATTGTTCAAAATTGGTCTCTGCTAATCACAAAGAATCGATAGCAAATTGTTTGCTAATCATCGTAAAATGATAACCCATATCTTAAACATCTGTTGCTGTGTTGTCGGCCGTTTTGTTTTGATTCCTTTTGTGTTGTCCGCCTTTCCCTTTTGATTCCATCTTTATTTCGATTTTCTCTCTGTGCTGTCTTTCTTTTCAGTGTTGCCATATTGTAGTGTCCTTTGTTCGTTACTTCTTTTTCTTTTCTCGGTGGCGTCGGTTGGTAATTCATTCAATTGATTTTAATTTATTAATTTATTAATTAATTATTTAATTTCGTATAAAAATTTATATATAAATAATTTAGAAACAAATAGAACAAATGTGTATATGTGTGATTTGAGATTGTGCGTGATTTAAAAGACTAAAAAAACAATAAACAAAACCCGACCGCCAACATAACCTCCAATTAATGGTCCATGGATAGAAAAGCCATATATGTGTCTCCAGCAACTCGAGAATATTTTTCCAGCTGTATTTATTTGTACCCTGATTCCAGGAAAGTATTTTTTCTTGGAGGACGGATTCCCTGGCACGGATATTGACTCCAAACGCCCCAAAGGACGGGAGTTTTCCAGAGCAATACATTGGATACATGAATACGCAATACCATCAGCACGGCACGCACATTTGAATTCAAATATAGGAAATTGGAAATTTGTGAAGGAGAAGGGTAACTGGCAAAAGGAACAAACGAGAAGACCCATAATTCGATCTGCATAGAATCACACACATTCTGAGTCGATGTATGTATGTCCGTCCGTAAACAAAGTACAGTTCGCATTTGTTGCCCTATCCAGATGAAATTTTGCTCAAATCGTTTGTTTGACCCAAGGACGAACCCTATTGAAATTGTTGGAGATAATCTGTCAAAATTTAGATATAGCTCTCATATATATCCTCGTCCGATTTGCCTTTTATTGTGCATCAAACGTGTAATATTAGCTCATATATATATTCCTGATCAGAAAAAAGTTATTGTACGATAGCGATGATCGTCTGTCTGTCTATCTGTCTGTGGAAATCACGATAAAGTCCACCTTATTTAGTTAAGAGCTTTGAAATGTAGTTTAACCAAGTCCAAACAACCAAATCTTGGAAATCTTCGATTCAGGTCCCCCATATAAATCGGTTCAAGTTGTAGTTCCCATATATATATCTTCAACCGATTCCGACTAAATTACTCCTAGAAACAAGCTGGTTGGTTGCAACTCGCTTCTTTAATTTTTGTTGCTATTCTTTTTTCCTCCACCTGCACACCACACACACACAGACTAATATTCTTCCAATCATCCTAATCGTACAATCGTTGTTGTCATCATCGGGGACGTCTTTGTGGGAAACAAGAAAAAAAAGTGTAGCGAACAAACGAAAGATTAAAATTTATGAATAAGATTTATGTGTTTCAATTTTGAATAGTTGGGAGTAGTTCATTATAACATAAGCGATCTAAAATTATTGCCAAAGTAATAAGCTTTTACACTGATTACAGGAAGTTATTACTTTTCCGGGGTGGTTTAGGATACCCTTTTATATGACACGAAAATTAGACAAATCCGAATTAGATCCAGGAATGAAAGTGTCTACATAACTAGGATGTAAGTTGTATAAATTAGCATGATCTGCAATTTTATAATGTCCATTTGATTTTTTAGGGTTTTACATGAAAACCGGTGTGACTGCCCTAACCTGTTGAAACCAATTATGAATAAGTCTCACTTATTTCATTCATATCCCTTCTACTCGGTCAAGCACCAATCCGTACCAAAAAAGTTTGGATATAATAACTGAAATATCACTTAGACTAGCATTTTAGCCAATTTACGCCTCGAAAATGATTTTGGGGTCATAGTTGTCCTCCAGCTACGGACTTCAACCAGATTTTTCCCGGGGGAATACAGTCCGCAGTGATATTTAACTGTCTGTTATATATAGTTTTTGTAATTACAAATGCCTTAGTTCGAACTTAAGGATCATCAAGATGAAATGGATGAGGTTGTGGATTTGAATGATATCTAGTTAAATTACCTTTCATTGAGTATGGGTCCACTATAACATAAGAATACTTGATATTATCTAGAATCACATCTATAAACTTTTAGATAAACCCTAAAAAAGAAGTAGCTCCCGTTCGAGTTTCTCCTGGGCTGAGTTTTTCCTTTAAATCCTTGCAGCCTCATATTGCCTTTGCACTGTAGTTTTTCAAGATTCACATTTATTGAAATTCACTTTCTTGACAATTTTAAGCACCTACAGAACTTCCCTTTCCAAACAAAATTCTCATTGGGTTCTCTGTGTGTCGGTCGGTTGGTTTGTCTGTCGTCTTTATGTGTTTTATTATATTTGTCGTGCACTTTTCTTTCATATGTGTGTATTGTTTATTCATTCGTCTTTTTCGGTTTGGTTTCCTCTACTCTTTAGTGCGGTGGTGCTGCTGCTGCTATTGCCGCCGCTGCAATTTTTTCCTTCTTTTGGTGTGTTGTGTATGTGTGTGTGCGTGTGTAAGATTGGCTGGCAAAATGCTCCTTGAAAAAGTTGATAAAAGTGTGCAAATTACAACTGGCTAAAGAAGAAATAAATATATTAACAGAAAATTGCGACAAACAATTGTGATAAACAAAAACAAGGGAACAATAAATCCCCGAAAAAGGCGGTCAGTGTCCACATCCAAAAAAGTGAAGTGTTAAATGTCCAAAAAGCGCTTTTTCTGATTGGCAGAAGAAAAAAAAATATAAAACGAATCAAATCATGCTAAATACACAATTGAACTAGAAGACAAGAGAAAAAACGTTGGAAAAATGTCTACCACAATAAGAAAAAGGTGAGTGAGTGAGCGTGAACAAGCAACCAAATGCAGTTCTTGATTCCTTGGCCAATTCTTATTGGATGTCATAAGAAATTATTAATATTTATTGTTAATATTTATATTTCGAAGTTTTTCTTAAATGATTGGATGGTCAAGGAAGAAACAGTGAATTACAATACTTTTATTACTTATAAATTACGGGTATGAGAAGAGGTCATGAGAATGTCCAGTAAATGTTATTGTGTGGGACTGACAAGCAACAAAAAGAACGCTAAAATTAGTCATGACCACTTGGAAATTACTACCGCCCACATGGAAACCAAGTAAATAATAATTATAACATATATGTATGAGCGACATTATAATCATCACGTTTGGTTCATACTATTCTGTGGAAATATGGTAATATCTTATCCAAATATTCATTAAACCATGACCTTTTCCCTCAGTTATGTGTGTAAAAAATGTAAGGAGAAATAGACATTAGGGTGGCACGTCTAGTGAAAAAAAATCACAAAGATGACAGATATGGTGGAAATTCATCCTAGAATTGTGAAAACTCTGAAACAACTTACCCATTTAGTGTCTACTTGAAGCTGTTGTGTCTTTCTTTACTTCTGGCTTACACATCATGATAGAGAAATTTTAGAGCATACTCTTAGGCGCGTTACAAAGTTTATGAATCAAATTGAGTTCTGGTAGGTATTTTAAACCAGATTTAGGGCATAGTTATTTTTCCGTGGAGGAAATATTCGGTTAATTGACCCGAAAGTTCGGATATAAAATCCAGTTTATCCTATTTTTATCACTAATTAGATTTTAATACCCTATAACGGGTCCATTTTCGACATTTTGCGAGGTTTTCAAAACGTTCTGGTGCAAAAAGATTTCGTATAGGCCTCATGTAACTGTACCTCCAGATATTCGGAATTTTGATGATTTGTGTTCGTATTTGAAGTTTGTAATGGGTACTACCTCCTGTGATAAAAAATTGCCTACACAAAAATGCCTACATAGCTCCCATATTTTAACGATTTTAGCCACCTTTTTCAACAGAAGGCTATACTAGAACTAGACTGCTTCTTTTCTTGTTTTTTTTATACCCTCAGCCATATGGCTACAGAGGGTGTATATCATTTGATACGGTCAAAATGTGCCTAGTCGAAATAATGGTTTTGGACCCTAGGTCTCTTTGGACCAAATCCGTTTTAGAACATTTGGTGTCAATCTAGCGATGTCAGTCCGTCCGTCCGTCTGTCTGGCTGGTGCGCACGATAACTCTCGAAGGGAGTATCCGGTTTGGTCCAAACTTGGTACATCGTAATATTATTATCAAACTTTGACCAAGTTCGGAGATGGATAATATCGGTCCACTCCTTCTGGTACCTCCCCCACAAAAAGTTCAACTTTTCAGAGAAAATAATTTATTGCCCAGAAAGAGAAAGGATTATCTGATTTGGATCCAACTTTGCAAATCCAAATATTTTCATCAACGATAGGTCAGGTGAGAAAATGAAGAATATCGGTGCACTCCAGCAAGTACCTCCCCCACAAAGGGTAAAAATTTTGAATAATCATAACTCATATAAAATCTCATGTTCGGGTCCAATTGTATTTTAATTATACACATCACAATATTTTTATTAACCCGAGGCCTGCTATGAAGATGGAATATATCAGTTCACTCCTTCCGGTACCTCCCCCACAAAGGGTCAAAATTTTGAATATCCATGAAGCTCAGACTTGGCACATCTGAGTATTTCTATCAACACAAGATCTGTTATAAAGATGATAGAGATCGGAGCTTTCCTTCTGGAACCTCCCCCACAAAGGGTCAACGTTTTGAATAACCAAACCGATTGTAAAAACCGAAATAAGCAACCGGCTCTCTTCAATTTTCACGCGTCTCATTATTTCTACTAACAGAAAATCTGCTGTGAAGATGGGATATATCAATCGACTCCTTCTGGTACCTCGCCCACAAAGGATGACATTTTTGAATATCCATTAAACTCATAAAACGCGAATCTAACAACCGATTACATTCAGACTTGGCACGTCTCAATATTTCAAATATTCAATATTCATATCAAAATATATGTATTTAAAAAATAGAACACTGGCTGAAGTTATACATTTATCGGCAAATCCGACTGATACTTTTTAACTTATTGTATACAAAGATTGATACGTAATTCTGTATGTTAAGCTAGGTCAGTTACCAAAATCTTTCCTCTCGTTGGAAATTCATTCATGGATTTTTGCTTCATTCAATCCAAGAAGAAAATGCATTCATTCCAGAATGGTTTTCATTATAAGAATTAAAGTTTAATATTTTTTTTACTGAGTAATAGCACCTCCTAATCGTTCTCTTGGTTGTCGTACTTGATTTGTCATACACAAAATAACCTAAAATACTAAGCGTGTGGCGATTACATTCGTAACATCTGCTCCTCATGCTCGTGAGCAATAATGCAACTATGAACTATCAAATCCCACTACTTTCGAGTTTAGTTAACCAAAAACAGAGTAGAACCACAATGATTATGACTATTTTTATTTCCACGTCTTTTTTTTTGTTTCTTCATTTCCACTTTTATGTGTATTTTTGTTTGTTGTGTCCAATGTTGGATTGTCTTTTGTTTGAATTATCATTTTGAACATTCATTCGCTTGTTGAACGGTCGGATGGTCGGTCGTTGGGTCGCAGGTTTGGTTCATCGCTACGACTTGGATTGTTTTCAATGTGGAATTGGTGGTTTGGAGTGGTAGTAGCAGCAGTTATGCCATCCGGCAACTTGGAGGTGCTACACAATATTCTTTTTATTTGACTTTTGTGCTGCTGCTTTTATTTCATATTCACCAGAGAGCGGGGAGTTACATTTCATTTCATTTTTGTTGTTGTTTTTTTTTTCTTCTTTATTCAGTGCTGACTTGCTCTTATGGGCCATCTTCAGTGCTTGGGCGGGCGTACTGGCTTCAGCATATTGTTAAATTTGCTGGCTGTTGAGCCCCCATTCACTCTCATCATCCAGAGACTGCTATGCGCAGTCCATAAATGTATTTTTTTTTTCATCTTCTTTTGCTCCTTTTGTTTTGTTTTATTTTTTTTTTATTTATTTATTGTTGTATGTCTTATTTTTTTATTGAATACTTTTTAGTTTTGTTGTTCTGCTCTTGTTTGGAGCACAAACCCTCCTTATACATATTTGCAATTGCTTTTTTTCATGTTCGTCTTATGTGTTGGGTTGTTGTTGTTGCTGCTGTTCTTGTGCAGAACGCATGGACACCAAGTAGAGGGCAGCTTAATCCATATTACGTTTATGACGATGGTGCTTGCTTCCATACGGCGGCATCACATGTCACTCATTCCATAATTATTGGAGTGTCTCTGTTTGCAAAGTTCATGTATGACGTACATATGTATTTACATATACAGGGTGAGATGAAAAACTGCAACCAACTTTATACTGCTGTCATTTCTAAGTCACTCGTATTCCATTCGGTAAATATTAAATAATGAGCTCGAAGTAAAGCCATTGAAGTTCCAAAAAGTGCAAGAACTTACATCGCAACAGAAAGAAAATAGACTGAAAAGAGCTAAAGGTTGCTTCGCTTGGCCAAAAGTGGTGAACTGACGAATTTCGGTTTCTCCGCTCCGATTAGAAAACATTCGATGTCCAGCAGTTTATAAACAAACAAAATGATCGTGTTTACTTGCCAAAGAGGTCAGCTGAAAATGTGCACCTTCGGTTGGCCACCAGAACGCCAGAATGGCATCAGAATAAATGCCGAATATTATCGTGAATATATTCTGGAGGGTGTATTAAAGCCTTGGGCACGCAAAAATTTTGTCCGCAGGCCTTGGATATTTCAACAGGACTCAGCACCATCGCACTCAGCACGCGCCACCCACGAATGGTTACAAAATGAGGTTCATCACTTCATTTCCAGCGCACAATGGTCACCAAATTCTCCGGATACCAATCCGTTGGACTATTGTGTCTGGAAATACCGCAGAGCAACATTCGGGCAGCGTGTGACGGTTTCATTGACGGTTTGAAGGCCATAATTCGTGCCAAAGGTGACCAATTCGAACAAATCTAAACTTATTCTAAAATTTCATGCTATTTCCGACAGCTTGCATTCAATAAATTTAAAAAGAATGCAAATATTATGGCGTTTGACTTTGTTGCAGTTTTTTTTATATCTCACCCTGTATATGGCTGAGATCGTCGCAATATTAAAATTCAGAAAAATTACAATTGATTGAATATTGAAGTTGAGGGAATGTATAGCTCGGCCTTTCTATATGTGGTGATCACAATATTGAAAAAATCGTACCAAATATCGGATGCTTGAGAAGTCACACAAAGTCGAAGGTAAATATGTATGACCAACTTCCCTTAGAGTTTGCCCAGAAATTTCTGTAAATATTGGTATAGCGAAGGGCTCATAGGAATATTAAAAAAGCAAGCAATGCTACTCCAAGTCTAAAACCGAAGTTGTGTAGGATGTCATAACCCTCTGAAGTAGCAACATTTCCATTACCCTTCATATAACATTTTTTCTGTTCATTTCTCTAGGATAAATATTTTACAAAGACCTTTGTCATTCCAATACCAACAAATACCGATTGATTTTGGCTCTTTCCCCTTCCATGCCTTGATTATGACTGTACACTTTGTCTACTGATTGAAGAGGTGGGGCGACAAACAAACATACACATATACCTGCAGATATTAAGATCAACTGTAGCTCTGTACCTCCATGATGCTGCTGATGCCATAAAATGCATTTAAAAATACATTCACCGGCATCGTTGTAACAGCAAAGACAAATATCGAAAGAAAATTACGCACCACCAGTACCGAGAGATTCGTATCAAATCGAACAACAACAGCAACAACAACAGAATAAAGCCATTGCTGGTGGAAAAATGAAAATTGCGACATTCAATGAATTGTGTTGTTGTTGGTATAGTAGTGGGATAGCTTTCAGCCCCCGCTCCCCATTATCATGGTAAATGTGCGAATTGTTTTTGCAGTTTTTTTTTTGGACTCATGCAAGTGCTGTTGTTGGTTCGATACTTTTGCTGCACTCAAAATCTAAACGTGCATTCACACTACCAGTCAAACACGCACTCAATCGTGAATATGTATGTATGTATGCGGGATACGCATTCAATTATTAGGATGCCTTACCAGTTGTAATACTTGACAGATCAAGATGAGGTCTTCTGTGTTGAACCAAATATTAGATTATGCTTTGCGTAGCGTTGCCCTTACTGCGTAGTTGCTGCGCTAAATGTAAAATAATCTACTCGGATACATTTGCGTGTCAGCAAAAATGTGGAAATGTTATGAGTCGAAAAACAATACCTATAGGTGAAAGATAAAAAAGCAAAAAACAAAATAAAATATAATATTTTTTCCCATTACCAAGCAATGAGAGACAACGAAATAGACTGTCCGCTTCTGTCAGCAAAACCGAAGGTTGTAAGTTCGGAGTCACGTCCCTTATAACTAGACATTAGGAGTATATCAATAGCTTTATATATCTCCATGTAAAGTCTTTATCAAAAACACCTCGGACATTGGCACACCAAGTGCTCGTACCTCCGAGTTGGACTGAACCGGAACGACCCCACAACTTTCTCCAACTAGTCATTAATATTCTTGATTATTGGCATTTACTTAAGCTTGGACGACAATATTATCGTTTTTCGGCCTGGAGCTAACTAAAAGCCAGGAGGCTGCAAGGAATTTTTATTCAGCCATACAATTATCAGCTACTTCTTGATGTACGATCTCTTCTGAATATATCCTAAAATAACTCTTGATAAACATAAAAGTCGAATAGTGATTTTTTGAATTGTTTTACAAATTTAAAAAATATTCTTCTATTGGGATTTTTTCGCTTTTGTTTTAAAAACACTGACCTTTAATGTTTTTAAAATACCTCTTGAAGATCTTTTTCTCTATAGAAGACCTCAATAAAGTGGTCTGTCTTTATGAGGCACTTTTAACTTTCTCCCAATTGAAAATCTTTTGTAGGGATTTGCTTTTTATCTTAAGAAGATATATGTTAGCTCTCTATGACTTTTTCCGGGCCTTCTGTCAGTGGGAGAATACATAAAGAGGAAATTCACGCTTTTCTACAAGGAAGACCGATCGCCTCCATAGAAGACCTATTCCCTTCATAGAAGACCTATTCCCTTCACAGAAGACCTCTTGATTGTCTTTTTTTTAAAGACCTCTTCAGGTCTTCTACCTTAAGATGTCCCTTCTATTTATATAGAAGATCCCTTGAATATCTCTGAAAGACCTTTTTAATGTCTTCGGCCTATTGAAGTCCTCTTGAAAATACCTTGTTTGTCTTTTTAGAAGACTTCTTTCCAAATTTATGAAAGATCTCTCTATTGTTCCTCCAACTCTAGAAGGCTCGACTCTAAAGTTTTTCCAACTTCTGAAGACAGAAGAGAGTCTCTGTGAAGTCTTCTGCCTATAGAATATATGTGAAAGGTCGTTTATTAATATAAGTCTGTTTGGGAAGCCATTTTTGGCCCATACAAGACCCCTGGAAAGACCACTTAAAGGCATTTTATCTATGAAATTTTTTGTTTTCGAATTCCTCCTTTATAAGATCTTTTGAGACTCTTCTTTCTATATAATTTCCCTTTGACGTTTTCTGTCGAAAGAACACATCTAGAAAGGGCTGCTACATACAAAATACATCTAAATGTCATAGACAACTTCCTGAACCCGTTATTCAAGACTAGCGTTTTATCTATCTATGACTTTGACGATACCCATGAATTCATGGGACGACCTATGGAAAATGCATCCCCCCAAAAGTGTAAGAGAATTTAGGGGCTCCGAGGTAGTAAGTTTGTCAGGCGTAAAAGCACAGCGAACCTTATATCGGACGTCCGACAAGACGTCAACGACTCCACATAACTTTCGGTCAGAAGTCGAACCGAATTAGTATCCAAAATCGGAAGTTTCTTCCTATTTTCGGTTCGATGTCAGACCGAACTCGGACAATTTGGTTCGCTGGGAGGTCACTCGGCCACACGGATAAGAGACCCATGTTTTTGGTACCGAAGGTAGTAAGAACAATCATTGTGATCTTGTTGTTGGTCATTAGACGGCGGAAAATACGAATCGGTTTCGTTTGTTACAGTAAGAAAATCCCACCATATTTCCTTTTTCGGACATTCATGTGAATGTAGCGATCCGATTAACAGTGTAGCACCGGTAGTACATTCTTCTCATTCTTCGACTGTGCCTAGTACTTTTCACCAATGGCGACAAACGTTTTCGGCTGTTGAAAATAGCTCTCAACGCTTTACCAAGAAGGCAGTAAAGCTCATACAGTTCCTGTAATAGTCCGACGAGCTTCAAAGCGCAGCTTCAAAGTACACTTTTGGACTTTTCAAATTTAGCCTTTAACAAAAAAGCCGAATTTTCTATTTATTAATTTTTCCGAATCAACTTTCGATTTGTTACTTCGTAACACAAAGTCGACTAATGTCGACTTCAATTGTGGGTTTTTGTCATTATATTAACAAACTGTAAGTTCCTAGAAGGTCTACTTTTTGGTGGGTATTATTACCAGAGTGAAAGCCATATGTAGGGCGACTTTCACATTTTATAGCATACTTTTTAGCGCTCTAAACGTTTTTTTTACTTTACTATACTATGTCATTCTATACTATTAAATATACTAGTATTTATAATATACTTTGACTTTAAATATATATTTATACTATACAATAAAGCGTTTCATTTTAGTTTTAAAAAAAATTCTGGGGTGCTCCTTAAAGTATGCTATAAAAATACTAGATATAAATGTGGAAAAAATCACTTTACCTGTGGCTCTAACATTATGGGTCTCGTAATATTTCTGATCGCACAATCCAGCCGTAAAAAAGTCAACAAAAGCCTATTTTGGCTTTAAAAGTCAGAATACAAAGGGGTTTTAGGTTAACTTAGTTCAATTTTAGCCCTTCGCTTCTTTGTTCCTCTCCGAAGAAGCCAGCCGATGACTTAAGCCAGTCAAATATGCCTTTTCTATATTCTCACCTTAAGGCTTTTAATTATTCGGAAGCGAAATCGATAAAGTCAATTTAAGTATCCATAAGGCCTAGTGTTGTCATATAATGGCTTGAGTTGCTGGAATAGGACTAGATAGGTCGTTTCGGATCGTACACCTAAATGTCGTGCGGATGATTTTGTGCCGACATCACATGTTGAAGTAATGTGAAAAGTGATTTTTTCCACACTTATATTTATTATTTTTATAGCATACTTTTAACAATTTGTAACCCTAAATAGAACGCCATACCATATGAACTATCTACTGTACAATTCTATATAATGTAGTTAGATCCAAATTGTGAGAAGCCCCTAAAAGTATGCTATAAACATGATGTGTAAATTATCTTTTATTGATACAGACGCCAGTTACATCCCTATAGAAGACAACTTAAAGTGGCTTCCTAGGACCGACGACTTTTTATGATCCCCTTTTCCTGTCTCAGTCGTGAACCTCCCTAATAAAATACCGTTTCTCATAAGTGTACTACCGTTTATACACAAAGTTTCAATATTTTAGCTCTTTCTTGTTGTTATTGTTGTTTGTAAGCACAATAGCAGCAACAGCGATGGCGGCAGCAACAACAACAATAATAAAAGTAATCGATTGCTTGATAGATGTTGCTGCCATTTATCGCAATGGAGGTATCTACAATTATACCCGGTATACACAATGTACCATCATACATACAAACGCACGTACGAATGGATATATTGTTGGATGGATGGCTGGCTGGTCGGATGGATGGATGGATGTATGAATTTTGCTGCATTTGACGCCATGAATGGTTTGGGTACCTGCACATAAATAAGTCTTTGTATGTTTGTATGCATGTATATTTGCCAATACGAATGGTTGTGTATGTGTGTTTGTAAAAATGGATTTGAATAAATTGTAAAATATTTTCATATTGCACTTGTAACCATCAACTTATATTTCATTCCCATGACGAGGGTGGGTTTGATAATGGGCGGTGTGTTTTTTTCCATATCTTTTAATTGGGAGACTTAGATAGTTTTCCTCAAGGCTTAGAAGGAAATGGGTATATTATCCATCATAGGATGTATATTTCAAGAATATTTTTCATGGAGTAGCAGAGCTATAACTGTGGAGATTTAATTACATTTTTAGGGGCCAACAGAACTACTGTCGGTGATTTTTAACAATTTTTTCTTAAAGGACCAGCAGGGGCGGCTCTACTGCCGATTTTTAAACAGTATTTTTTCCCGGACTAACAGATCAGATAATTATGAATTTTTAACAGAATCTTATCTTGGATTTTTTAGGCACTAGCAGAGCTACAATTATGTCTTTTTTTGGAAACATTTATAAGGACTAGCTGGGCTAAAATTGAGAATTTTTAACGAATGTTTTTCAAGGACAAGCAGAGCTATAATCTTAGATTTTCGAAGGAATATTTTTAAGGACTACCAGAGCTATATTCGGGGATTTTAAAGGGATATTTTCAACGACAAGCAGAGCTATAACTGCGGATTTTTAAAGGTATATTTTCAGGGACTATCAGAGCTGTAATTGTTGATTTTTAAAGGTATATTTTTCAAGGACTGGCAGAGCTATAATCGCGGATTTCGTAACGAATATTTTTCAAGGACTAGTAGAGCTATAATCGTTGAATATTAAAGAAATATTTTTCAAGGACTAGCGGAGCTACAATCGTGGATTTTTAAAGGACTAGTAGGGATTGTGGATTTTTAAAGGAATATTTTCAAGGACTAGCAGAGCTATAATCATGGATTTTTAAACGAAGGACTAGCAGAGCCATAATCGTGAATGTTTAAAACAATATTTTCAAGGACTAGCAGGGCTATAATTGTGGATATTGAAGGAATATTTTCAGGAATATCAGAGCTATAATCATGGATTAAAAAAAAAATATTTTCAAGGACTAGCAGAGTTATAATCACGGATTTCTTAACGAATGTTTTTCAAGGAATGGTAGAGCTATAATCGTGGAATGTTAAAGAAATATTTTTCAAGGACTAGCAGAACTATAATCGCGGATTTCGTAACGAATATTTTTCAAGGACTAGCAGAGCTATAATCGTGGATTTTTAAATGAATATTTTCAAGGAGTAGCAGAGTTATAATCGTGGATTTTTAAAGGAATATTTTCAAGGACTAGCAGAGCTATAATCGTGGATTTTAAAGGAAACATTTCAAGGACTAGCAAAGCTATAATCGTGGATTTTTAAATTACTATTTTCAAGGAGTAGCAGAGCTATAATTGTGGATTTTTAAAGGATTATTTTCAAGGACTAGCGGAGCTACAATCGTGGATTTTTAAAGAAACATTTTCAAGGACTAGCGGAGCTACAATCGTGGATTTTTAAAGGACTAGCAGAGCTATAATTGCGGATTTTTAAATGAATATTCTCAAGGTCTATCAGAGCCATAATCGTGGATTTTTAAAGGACTAGCAGAGCTATAATTGCGGATTTTTAAATGAATATTCTCAAGGTCTATCAGAGCCATAATCGTGGATTTTTAAAGGACTAGCAGAGCTATAATTGCGGATTTTTAAATGAATATTCTCAAGGTCTAGCAGAGCCATAATCGTGGATTTTTAAAGGACTAGCAGAGCTATAATTGCGGATTTTTAAATGAATATTCTTAAAATGAATATTCTCCAGGTCTAGCAGAGCTATAATTGCGGATTTTTAAATGAATATTCTCAAGGTCTAGAAGTGCTATAATCGTGTATTTTTAAAGGACTAGCAGAGCTATAATTGTGGATTTTTAAATGAATACTCTAAATGTCTAGCAGAGCTATAATCGTGGATTTTTAAAGGACTAGCAGAGCTATAATTGCGGATTTTTAAATGAATATTCTCAAGGTCTAGCAGAGCTATAATCGTGGATTTTTAAAGGACTAGCAGAGCTATAATTGCGGATTTTTAAATGAATATTCTCAAGGTCTAGCAGAGATATAATCGTGGATTTTTAAAGGACTAGCAGAGCTATAATTGTGGATTTTTAAATGAATATTCTCAAGGTCTAGCAGAGCTATAATCGTGGATTTTTAAAGGACGAGGAGAGCTATAATTGCGGATTTATAAATGAATATTTTCAAGGTCTAGCAGAGCTTTAATCGTGGATTTTTAAAGGAAAAAGAATATGAAATCGTGGATTTTTAGGGATATTAGGCTATCAGTGCTAAAATAGCAAATAATTTGAAAATTGAGGAAAAAATTGAAAATTTTTGAGGAAAAAGTTTCGAGGATTTTAATAGATTTTTTTAATTATTGAAGTCGTTTTTAAGGATTGTTTGCCAGGGGCTACAATTGTAAATTTGTTAGGACCTTTTTAAGGACTAACATCGTAGATGTTTTAAAGAGGTCTTCCATGGAATTCAAGCCTTCGAGTTGGGGTCTCTAGGACTTTCTTGAGACCCTATTTTCATAATCTCATTCAAATTAATAATCTGTTCTCGAAATTAATCATCTATTCCATCTATCCTATACTTTTTTGAATTCTAAAACCCCACCCCGCTCATTGTATGTGGGAAATGTGTGTTCGCTTGATTTTTAGCCGTAGTAACATTTTGGCCTTTTTGTTGTTGTTGCTGTTTTTTTTTTGTTATTTAGCTTTCACTTCAATTCACATGTGTGTGAAGGAGGCATGGGGAGCTTCTTTGGAGGGGGTCAAATGCAACCAGCCTTGACAACGCAACAAACGAATTTTGCATTTCATTTGAAGAGGATGGGAATCGTAGAGCAGGCATTGCCAATGGCTGGTTGGCTGAGCAATTGTTGGTATGTTCACAAAATTGCCATTAGCTATTTATCGATTAAGGTACTGCTGGCTGAAGTGTGTGTTTGTGCATGTAGGTGTACACTTTTTTTTTGCAACGCCAAAAATTTTCGAATATATTTATTTTACAGATTAGTAAATTGAATTGAATGTAAATGACGAGCGTCGATGGGGGTTATAGATGTTAATTTTTATCGAATTCTGCAGTAGGCGATTTGGGGGGGAAGAGTATTAAAAATTGAGGTGTTTGTATGGAAATATAAACATGGATATATAGATGAAAGGTCACATGTAGCATATAATATAGACATCTAATTGTTTCAGAAGTCCTACAAAAAACCGCCTACAACAGCCCTTGAAAAGCGTATTTGGTTCTTGAATGAGGTTCTATAAATCTAAACATATAAAAGAGTACTAATAATTGACTGACTGACCGAGAATCAATGCCCAAACAAAACGGCAGAAGGTAGAATTTTGAAGTTTTGCAGAAGGGTCAGTCTTGGTGCGTAGGCGTGTAATAAGGCCGGTTTTTTTCAAATTCGTACTAAAAGAATGTGTACAGTACTAAAATTTATTAAAAGTTTAATATTTTGTGTTGGACAAACGGTGCTAGAATTCTGAAATTTGGAATGAGAATCACTGAGGGAGTGCAGGATAGACGAAATTCGAACATTAAGGTTACAAAAAGTTTGAAAGTGGTACAAACCTTCTACAATGGTACCATTTGCTATTATGTGAACGGAGAGGGCTAAAAATTCAAATTTGGCATGACAATCAAGGTTGTAAATTTGATATTAAGGTCGCTGTTCATGTGCAGCCTGTATGTAAGGAGGTGGTTTTGGAAGTGTATACTGCAATTGTACGAAAAGTACTAAGTGGTACTAAATTGGTTATTGGGTGAATAGATAGTGCTTTAAATCTGAAATTCAATATTGGGGTCGCTGTTCGTGTGTAGCCTGGACCTATGGAGGTGGTTTCGGAAATGTGTACTATTATGGTACGAAAAGTACTGAATGGTACTATTTTTCGAATCTGGTGAAGAGATTGAGCTGAAATCCTGAAATTTGATATTTAGATTGCTGATGGTATCTGTGTTTGAGATTTGCGGCGGTTTGGAAATGCGTCCTATATTTATACGAAATGTACTGAATTTGGTATTGGAAGAAGGCATCCCGAAGGAGCTGGAATCCTCAAAGTTGATATTGAGGTCTCTGTTGGTATTTGAACTTGAGATATAGATGTGGGTTTGGAAATGTATACTATATTTGTACGAAAAGTACTAATTTGTACTAAATTTGGTAGTGGGTAAAGGAATAGAGCTAAAATCCTGAAATTTGATATGGATGTCACTGTTGGTGTCTGCGATTGGGAGTAGAAGCATGTTTTGAATATAATTTTACTAAATGATACTAAATTCGGTAATGGGGCAAACTAAAGAGATGGAATCCCAAATAATTGTACGAAAAGTACTAAATTTGGTTGTTGGTATCAGTGGTTAATAGAAGGAAGGTGGTTTGGGAGATACGTCCTATATTTGTAAAAAGTTACAAAATGGTACTAAATTTGGTATTGGATGAAGGGATAGTGCTGAAATCTTGAAATTTGATATTGAGCTCACTATTGGTGTCTGTGGTTAAGGGATGGAACTGGTTTTGGATATAATTGTACTAAATTTGGTAATGGGGGATATTAAAGAGCTGCAATCCCGAAATTTGATATTGAGGTCTCTTTTGGTATCTGGTGTTGAGATCTGGTGGTAGTTTTGCTAATATATACTACAATTGTTCGAAAGGTACTAAATGGTACCAATGTTAAATCACTGTTGATGTCTAGGATGGAGACATGTAGATCGTTTTGGATATACGTCCTAATTGTTACTAAATTTGGTATTGGGTGAAGATATGAAATTCTGAAATTTGATATTGATGTCACTGCTGGTTTCGGAAACCTTGAAATAGTTTTAGATAGAAAATTGAATGTGGGTCCATTGTGCAAAGGTTTTACCAATATCCTCCTCGGTTAAATACAAAATGAAAGATTTGTCAAGACTTTTTGGTGTAAAAGAAAAACATTTTCCTAATGTCCTTTCCGAAAAAGGAAAACCTGAATAATATATAAAATATTGAAAGTCTGAAAATTTAGAACGATATATGAAAATTTGAATAACAATTTTTGTCAAACTGACTGTTGGAATAAATCTAAAATTTGGAGACGGACTTTTCGCTGATAAAGAGTAGCGTAACTTGACTTGTTAATATAAAATAAAAATTCTCGATTGTAGCTCTGTTGGTCCTTGCAAAAATTATCCTTAATATTTACCTAACAATCAACGTTTGAAGCTCTTTGATGTTTAAAAAAATGTGCTTATAAAAGTGAACGAATGTAGCTCTGTTGGTCCGTGAAAAGAAAATTATCTTAAAATCCAAGATTAAAGCTCTGTCGGTCCTTGAAAAAAACTATTTTTAATATCCACAATTTTTGCTCTGTTTGTCGTTGAAGAAAATATTCTTTGGAAATCCACGATTGTGGCTGTTGATCCTTGAAAAATATTTTCTTCAAAAATACCACGAACTTGTAGAGCTATAACAAATTCTTAAAAATATTCCTTAAAAACGGACGTTGCTCTTTTGGGTCCTTAAAAATATTGATTAAAAATCCATGATTGTAGCTCTGTGGGGCTTTGAAAAAATATTCCTTAAAAATCCACGTTTAAAGCTCTCTTGGGCGCTGAAAAAATCCATGATTGACAATAAAAAATATTCTTGAAAAATCCACGATTGTAGCTCTGTTGGTCCTTAAAAATAGTTTTCACAATCCTATGATTGCAGTTTTGTTAGTCCTTGAAAAATATTCCTTAAAACCCATGATTGTAGTGTTCTGTTGGGTGTTGAAAATCCATCCATCCATGATTATAGCGATGTTTGGTGTTAAAAAAATTATTCTTTGAAAATCCACCATTGTAGCTCTTTTTGATATTGAAAAAACATTTTCCATGAATCCTTGATTGTTTCCTCTGTTGGTCCATAGAAATTGCCGTTTATAGCTCTGTTGGTCCTTGGAACACAAACTATAAATACCATGATTATAGCTCTGCTCTTAAACATCAACGATGGTCGTTGGAAAAATATTCTTCAAAAATCCACAAGTTTGGTTATGTTTGCCTTTGGAAAAATCTATAAAAAGCAACGATTATAACTCAGTTGGTGCTTGAAAAAATATTCTTTAAAAATGGACATTGTAGCTCAGTTGAGTTTTGAGAAAATATTTTTTTTTTAAAATCTACGTTTGTGACGATTTAAGCTCTTTTGGTCCTTAAAACAAATATTTTTTAGAAGAAGAAAAATGTTTGCGAGTTTCCCAAAAAATACATATGTTCCTCTCCTTTCTGGCTATGTTTTGTTTTCCTTTATACAATTTTCCATTTCCCGCGTGGGGTTTTCCCTGAATGAAATCTCTTTCTTCTGTAAATATAATCCCCCAGTTATTAAAAATTTCCATCCCACCTTTATTCACAAGGTGGGTCCTGAACTTAGGGTGAATACGCGAGTTTGCATACATTGAAGGTGGACCCGGAAAGCTTTCCTTATATATTTAAATAGCAACAACAAGGACAATGAAAACCAACAAATACAGCAAGGAAAACGCCAACAACAAGCAATACCAATGAATCCACACCAGTTGTTTTTGCTGTGGAAAGTGGGAACTTTTTGTATGTATGTACGTAGGTGCTTTTGTGCTGGTGTAAGTTCCTTCTTCTGCAACAACAACAACAAGTATGTTAATGATAAAACACACAAATGAATGAATACAATGTTGTTGTTGGTTTTGTTGTTCGAAAAATTCCTTTATTTAGTTTTGGTTACTGTGCTTTTTTTTCATAATACCTACAGCCCTGCACCGTGGTTTCCAAAAGAAGAAGAATCTATAGAAAATTTCCAAAAAAAATGTCTTCAACGAATATTGTAATACAAAAGTTAGTCTTTTTAAATTTAATTACAAAAGTTTCCACTCATCCATTTATTATCCAAACTCCCGACAGAACCTATCAAATTCCAGTATCTTAGTTCCTCCAGTTCAATATCTAAATCGCCTTTAAACTATTTATTCAGCATTGTTGTATCCCTAGGATTCTAGTAAGCCTTTTATATCTAACTAGAAATTGCCCGATACTTTCTCAGCGAAAAGTTCACTTGAAAATTTTAGATTCATTCCTACAGTTCGTGTTGGGCCTCTTTGTACCACCCTCCTCAAACAGGGTGAGATAAAATAACTGCAACAAAGTCAAAAGCAATAATTTTTACATTTTTATTAAATTTTATTGAATGACAGCAAAAAATGTCGGAAATAGCATCAAATTTTAGAATAAGCTTCGATTTGTTCGAATTGGTCGGTCACCTTTGACACGAATTATGGTCTTCAAAAGGCCAATGAAAACGTCACGCGCTGTCCGAATGTTGCTCTGCGGTATTTGGCCCATTCCCGGCGAAGCTCTTGCTTGAGGTGATCGACACTTTGATATTTTTTAGTACCAACCTTGCTTTCCAAACTACTCCAGACACAATAGTCCAACGGATTTGTATTCGGAGATTTTTGTAGCCATTGTGCGCTGGAAATGAAGCGAGAAACCTCATTTTGTAACCATTCGTGGGTGGCACGTGCTGAGTGCAATGGTGTTGAGTCCTGTTGTAATATCCAAGGTATGCGGCCAAAATGTTTGCGTGTCCAAGGCTTTAACACACCCTCCAGAATATTTTCACAATAATATTCGGCATTTATTCTGATGCCACGGTCGATTAATACGAGCGGAAAGCGACCATCGGCTGTTATGGCGCCCCACACCATCACCCAGGCCGGCCGGCCGGCGCTTGAGTTCTGGTGGCCAACCGAAGGTGCACATTTTCAGCTGACCTCTTTGGCAAGTAAATACGATCATTTTGTTTGTTTACAAACTGCTGGACAACGAATGTTTTCTCATCGGAGAGAGAGAAAACCAAATTCGGCAGTTCACCACTTTCGGCCAAGCGAAGCAACTCTTTAGCTCTTTTGAGTCGATTTTCTTTCTGTTGCGGTGTAAATTTATGCACTTTTTGGAATTTAAATGGCTTTACCTCGAGCTCATTTTTCAATATTTGCTGAATGGAATATTGCGATATGTTCAGCTCACGAGCCATTTTCCGGCCACTGCGACGTGGGTTTCGATCAAGTCGCTTCTTTACTTTTCGAACCAATTCTGTTGATGTTGCTGTTTTCTTCCGTCCACTTCCTCGACGTCGGGCTACAATACCAGTATCACGTAACCAGTCACAAGCGATTTATTCACATTTAAATGCTGGAATACTCTAACGATAGCCACTTGTGGTTTTCCGGTCAAATATAAAGAAATCACACTTTCACGCTTGAATTCCATTACGAATAAGTTTTTTTCTGGAAAATTCTCACCAAAATGCTTTTGTACACTTGTAAACAATATAATGAGTTGTCACTGGAATAATTTTAACAGCAGTCGGGCGAGTGGCTTAGAAATGACAGCGGTCTGAAGTTGGTAGCAATTTTTTCATCTCACCCTGTATATGAGAGCTATAACTATATCTGAAATTATTTCAACCAAATTTGTTAACAATATTTCAATGGGGCTCTTTTTTGGGTCAAAGAATTTACCCCTGCAAAATTGAAACACGATTTAGATAATAAATGCGTCTTGTGCTTTGTCCATAAAAATATATGCCAAGACGGGCGGACCGACATGTTACAAACAAATGCACAAGGTTTTAATACCAAGGCACTCTTTCTGAAGTGAAGACCTCAAAAATATGTTCTCATTCCACTGTTCATTGTTGTTGCATTTTGCGTGTCCACTTTCGAGCAGCAGCAGTTATACATCCTAAAATACTGGACAACCAGTTCGACAGTCAGTCAGCCATCCATCCAGCCACATATTGTAATCAGAGTAGATGCCGATGTCTTTGTAGTAGAGGATGAGAAGTCTGTAAAACAGGATGGCACAATGAGAGTATCCTTGTACTTGTGTCGGTCACACGTTGCGTTTTTATACTCAGGCTTCCCAGCAAAGCAAAGTGTGAGAGTTCGTTTTGAAATTGAAAAAAGAAAACACTCGACTTCAGATGCGAGCTCGGTATCAGTTTTGACCTAATGTTATATATTTCAAAATTGATACTTCGGGGCATTTGATCTAATGCCCCCGAAGTTACGGGGGATCCTGAAGGTTATGCCGAATTTCGAACGGAGCACGACCAATTCCGAATGTAAAATCAAGAGTAGTCGCATAAAAAGAGACAAACATAAGAAAAATGTCACACTCGGCAATCCACACTATTCAAACAAAAGTCTGTCAAACACCTTGAAAAAGTTTCACAACTATGCGGATCGCATCGCATAGAGGGTAAGATCCCTAAAAACGGAGATTAAATAAGGGTAGCATTCTATCGCTTTTAAATTTTACTCAGACATTTATTTTACCCCTAGTATGTTTGGGATTAAAAATGGGACATATCGGTCCACGTTTCGGTATGGTCCCCATATAGCGTTATCTCCTGATTTTCGTTATTTTGAAAGTATTGATCACAATTTCAACCCATTTCTTCATTGAGTTGACATTTAGAGTTGTGATTAGGTGTTATCTACCCAGATTGCTCTACTATTTGGTATAATCCCATGTTACTGTACTTCCCGATTTTCAGTATTTTTAAGGTTTCGACCACAATTTCAAACCAAATCATGAGTAACTTGAAATTTTAAGTTCTGAGCTTAAGAATCTCTTACTGCAAAATTTTGTGAAGATAGGTCCACCATAATGTATGGACCACATATATAATGGCACTTCCAAGGGTTAGGTATTTCGAGAATCTCTCTCTGTAAAATTTTGTGAAGATAAGACGGCTATTATATAAGGGCTCAATATAACGTTACTTCCTTATTTGAGGTATTTAGAAGGTTTCAGACAACTTGTTTATACCATCTGCCACATGGCTAGAAAAGAAACGGTTTTAGTACCTCTTTGGATCAAATCCGTTTCAGGAGATTTGAAGTCGTGCTAAGGGTGTCCGTCCATCTATCTGTCTGCCGGGCTGGTGCGCACGATAACTCTTGAAGTAAGTATCCAATTTGGTCCAAACTTGGTACATTGTAATATTATTGTCAAACTTAGATCGATTTCGAAGATGGGCAATGTAGGTCCACTCCTTCTGGTACCTCCTCAACAAAAGATCAAGATTTTCAAAGAGAATATTTTGCTTCAAAGAAAGAGAAAGGATCATTCGATTTTATGCAAACTTTGCAAAACCCAATATTTTTTTTGCGCTAGGTTAGCTGCGAAAATGGACATTATTGACCGCCTCTCGGTCCTCTTCTTTTGGTACCGTCCCCACAACGGTTCAAAATTTGGAGTAATTATAACTCTAATAAAATGTGAAATAAGAGTCCGATTATTATCAAAATTCGCACATCCCAATATTTCTACTAACGTAAGATCTGATGTGATGACGGAATATATCCGACCACTCTTTCTGGTACCTCCTGTACAAAGTGTCAAAATTTGGAATAATTAGAACTGTGGTAAAATGTGAAATAAGAGTCCGATTGTTTTCGCATTTCACACATTCCAATATTTTTATTAACACAAGATCTGATCTGAAGATGGGATATATCGGTCCACTCCATCAAGTACCTCCGCCTCTAGGGGTCAAAATTTTGAATAATTATATCTCTCATAAAATATGAAATAAAAGTCCAATTGTCCAAAATTCCAATTGTCCAAGTCCAAAATTACCCAAATTTTAATATTTCTGTCAACTTCTGGTCGGAAGTTAGCATATATTGGTCCATCCCTTCTGACACCTCCCCCACAAAGGGTCAGTATTTGCAACAACAATAACTCTTACAAAATGTTAAATAAGATTTCGACAGTCTTCAAATTCCACACCTCCTAATACTTCTGTCAACACAAGATCTGATGTGAAGACGGAATGTATCGGTCCACGACTTCCGGTACCTCCCCCACAACGGGTCAAAATTTGGAACAATTATAACTCTTATAATGTGTGAAATAAGAGTCGGATTGTCTTCAAATTTTGCATATAGCAATATTTCTACCAACACAAGATCTGATGCGAAGACGGAATATTTCGGTCCACTCCTTCTGGTACCTCCTCCACAAATGGTCAAAACTTTGAATAATTATAACTCTTATAAAATGTGATCGAACGTCTTCAAATTTCGCATATCCCAATATTTCTACTAACAAAATATTTGATGTAAAGACGCAATATACTCCACTCCATGAAGTACCTCACTCACAACGGGTCAAAATAAAATTGTAAAATGTCAAATAAGAGTCCAATTATCTTCACATTTTACATATTCTAAAATTTTTATTAAAACAAGATCCGGTGTGAAGTTAGGATACATCGATCCACACCTTCTGGCACCTCCCCCACAACGGGTTAAAATTTCGAATTATTATATCCTCGGCAAACCCGACTTTTTTAACTTGTTCGCTCAAAAGATAGGCAAAAGTAACAGAAATACAAATTCGATGGTGGAAGATTCAATCTAAAGTCTATCAGAGACGTCGGAAAAATTTTCAGAACTCTGCGGACATGTCGGTCGCCAAAATTTGGTTTGGTGGGTTCTTGCCTCGTACTCTTATGTGTATGTTTCGTTTTGTTCGCCATGGTCTTTTTGTTGTACCACAGAGACTGGAGGAGTAGGTGATCTCTTTTGGAATGAAAAGATATGGTACTACCACAAAAGGGGTAGTAGAGAGAGGTTAGGTAAGTCTTAAGTGAGTATTGCTGCATATATGTATATGTGAAGGGAGGACATCAATAACAAGCAGAACGCAAGCTAACAATGTGTAGAAGAAGGCAAAAGAACTGTAGCTACAACAACACCAACAGATGAACTAACGACAACATTTAAGACGAATTGCAATGGACAGCCAAAGCCACAGGCATGGCCAGGCCATGGCAACATATCGACACTTTGGCCAAAATCACTCGGTTGGTGTGCAGGGAAAACAACAAAGCCAAGGGAATCTTCTTCAAACATCAACAACAACACCACCAAACTTAACTTGAATGGAGTTTAGGAAAGAGCGCCATATAACAAATCTTAAATGTCAGTCAGAGACAGCTGTAAAAAAAAAAAAAAAAGGAAAAAAAAATTACAAAATTCCGTAACACTTCAAACTATTACTGGCAGCAGCAGCAGCATGTAATGGAATTCTTCTCTGCAACACCAAACAACCTACCAGCCAGCATCCTCATCATCATCAGGAGCTATTCATCTATTTCCCCCCATTTTCATGTATTCCATTTTAAATGTGAAAGGGAAACGAAGAAGAAGAATAATACAAATACAATGGCAATCCCTTGCTTCCATCCATGCATCCATCCACCTACTTAGCTTGGCAGCTTCATACAATCCTGCTGATATTGCTCTTGTTGTTGTTGCTGCTACTTTTTATGCTCTACATGGCCCACGATCCAGGGGAAAAAAGTGTGATTAAACAACAGCAACAACAACAAGGATAGCAGTTAAATTTAAATCAACTTGGCAACAATGTTTCAAAGCTTTTAACTCAATTTTACTTCAAATGTTGCTCCATCGACCCACAACTTCTAGTCAAGACATTAATGTCATCACACCTCTCCCCCTCCCTATCCCTTCCTTTCCCCCCAAGAGCATTAGGGCAAAATTGTAAAGAAAATTGAATATGTTCGGAAATTTTGGTCGTGTTGTTGTACTTACTTTTCAACAACAACAACGCCGACAACAGCAACAACAATGATGTGTAACATGTGACAAAGTTGTTGCTAATGGTTGGACGATTTTCTCAATCATTTACTTCGGATGAAGACGGATGGATAGCTGAATGTTTGGGTTAAGTGATTTGGGTTCTTTGCAAAGGTGAGTGGATTGGAGGAGAGGGAAAGTCGGGAATATTGCCTTAGCTTCATTGGGACCCTAAAAG
Source organism: Musca domestica (assembly GCF_030504385.1). NCBI lineage: Eukaryota > Metazoa > Arthropoda > Insecta > Diptera > Muscidae > Musca > Musca domestica. Next base: position 15,862,313 of record NW_026712219.1, on the reverse strand, counting down.
TGCGGCATGTGTCCTGGCAAACGGAGGTTTATTTCATGTAAGTTCTTCGACATTTTTTCAGCAAAGTTAAGGGTAGATTTATCCCTGGATTCTTAGATTTATACTTTTCTTGTTTCATTGAAAAAATGGAAAAGTTAAAAAATATAAAAATATCGATTTTCCAGCCTTTCGATTTCTCTTTGTAACTTCCATCATAGTTTGGAGGGCATATTTAGTTGGTCATTTCGTTTGTAACACCTCGAAATATTAATTTTAGACCCCACAAAGTATATACAGGGTGAGATAAAAAAAAAACGGCAACCAACTTCAGATTGCTGTCATTTCTAAGCCACTCGTCCGACAGCTGTTAAATTTTTTCCAGTGACAGCTCATTATATTGTTTACAAGCGTACAAAAGCATTTTGGTGAGAATTTTCCAGAGTAAAAGTTATTCGTGATGGAATTCAAGCGTGATAGCGTGATTTCTTTATATTTGGCTGGAAAAACACAAGTGGCTATCGTTAGAGAACTCCAGCATTTAAATGTAAACAAATCTTTTGTGTCTTGTACCACCGCTCGTTACCGTGATACTGGTAGCGTAGTTTGATGTCGAGGAAGTAGACGGAAGAAAACAGCAACATCACCAGAAATGGTTTGAAAAGTAAATAAGCGACTTGATCGAAACCCGCGTCGCAGTGGCCGAAAAATGGCTCATGAGCTGGACATATCGCAATATTCCATTCGGGAAATATTGAAAATGAGCCATTGAAATTCCAAAAAGTGCAAGAACTTACAACGCAACATAAAGAAAATAGACTCAAAAGAGCTAAAGAGTTGCTTCGCTTGGCCGAAAGTGGTGAACTGTCGAATTTGGTTTTCTCCGATGAGCCGATGAGAAAACATTCGTTGTCCAGCAGTTTGAAAACAAACAAAGAGGTCGTGTTTACTTGCCATAGAGGTAAGCTGAAAATGTGTACCTTCGGTTGGCCACCAGAACTCAAGCGTCGGCCATGGTGATGGTGTGGGCCGCCATAACAGCCGATGGTCGCTCTCCGCTCGTATTAATCGACCGTGGCATCAGAATAAATGCGAATATTATCGCGAAAATATTCTGGAGGGTGTATCAAACCCAATGCGCAAACAGCAGACCTTGGACATTCCAACAGGACTCAGCGCACAATGGCCACCAAAATCTCCGGATTCCAATCCGTAGGACTATTGTGTCTGGAATATTTTGGAAAGCAAGGTTGGCCCTAAAAAAATACCAAAGTGTCGATCACCTCAAGCAAGCGATTCGCCGGAAATGGGCCAAAATACCGCAGAGTAACATTCGGGTAGCGTGTGACATTGTTTCATTGGCCGTTTGAAGGCCATAATTCGTGCCAAAGGTGACCAATCCGAACAAATCTAAACTTATTCTAAAATTTGATACTATTTCCGACATTTATTGATTTCATTCAATAAAATTTAAAAGAATTGTAAAAATTATGGCGTTTGACTTTGTAGCAGTTTTTTTTTTATCTCACCCTGTATATTCTAGATCAGATTTAGATTTTATATCGATTTAGCCATGCCCGTCCCTTTGTCGCCTGTGGAAATCACTCTAGCTTCCGAACGAAATGAAGTAGGTTAATCAAATTTTACTCAGATGTATTTTATCTCTGCAGATCTTGTAGTATTGAAAATGAGCCAAGCAGATCCACTTTATGGTATGGCCCCCGTATAACTGTATTTCCAGATTTAGGGTGTTTTAGCCACAATTTTAACCCGAATTTGCTATAAATTAGCAGTTTGTGTTCCCAGCATGTAAGCAACATCTTTGCAGAGAACTTTCGAAAAAGGTCCTAGTTTTGGTCCCCCATATGACCTCCACCTCCAGACATTTGGTATTTTTAAATGGAATTATCTCAAAAATGGTATTGTAACTTGCAGATAATTCGCTATAGGGGTCCACGTTTTCGTATGGACCCCATATAATTGTACCTTTAGATATTCGGTATTTTCCAAAATTATGCCAAAATTTTCACCGAAATCATCTCAAATTTGGTATTTGGAGTTCGTAATGGATACTAATGGATAGGTCCACATCTCGTATACCTCCTATATAACTGTCCAGAGGGTGTATATCATTTGATACGACCAAAAAATGCCTTATCGAAATAACGGGTTTATACCCTAGGTCTCTTTGTTTCAGGACATTTGGAGTCTATGGAGTGTCCGTCCGTCTGGCTGGCTGGTGTGCACCATAATTCTCAAAGTGAGTATCCGATTTAGTCCAAACTTGGTACATCGTAATATCATTGTTAAAACTAGATCGAGTTGTGAGATGGGTAACATCGGTCAATTCCTTATGGTAACTCTCCCACAAAAGGTAAAACTTTTCGTAGAAAATAGTTTGCCTCATAGAAATAGAAAGGATCATTCGATTTTGTGCAAACTTTGCAAATCCTATTTTTTATAAGTGTCAGGTTATAGGCGAAAATGGACAATATCGGTCCACTCCATCAAATACCTCCCCCACTAAGGGCCAAAATTTGGAATGAAAATGTGAAATAAGAGTCCGATTGTCTTTAAATTTCGCACATCCCAATATTGCTTCCAACACAGAATCTGGCGTGAAGGCGTAATATATCGTAATATATATTCTTCTAGTACCTGCGCTACAAAGGGTCTACATTTAGAATAATCATAACTCTAATAAAATATAAAATCAGAGTCCGATTGTCTTAACATTTTACATATTCCATTATTTTTCCTATCCTATCTTTGGTGTGAAGGTAGGATATATCGGTCTACTCCTCCCCCCAACGGGTCAAAATTTTAAATAGCCATGAAGTTCGTAAAACGTGAATTGGACATCCGATTCATTTAAAACTCGGTACATCTCAATATTTCTATCGACACAAAACCAGCTGTGAAGATGGAATATGTCGGACCACTCCTTTTGGTACCTCACCACAACGGGTCAAATTTTTAAATAATTATAACCCTCGGAAAATGCGAAATAGAGATCCGATTCTTTTCAAGTTTCATATATCCCAATAAATACTAACCAAAGTCCGGTGTGAAGATGTAGTATGCCGGACCACTCATTCTGGTACCTCTCCCACAAAGGTTCACCGGTTTCCAAAACTTATATCTCTCATAACGTGAAGGTCCACGCCTTCGTATAGCCCCCATGTAACGGCTCCTCCCGAAATTTGGTATTTTGATGATTTTAGCGATATTTTTACCAGAATTGTTTCAAATTTGATATTTGATATTTGGATACTACAGCCTAAGACAGAAACTTGTCCATACAGATCCACGCTTTCGTATAGCCTACATGTAACGGCTCCCCCCGATATTCGGTATTTTTATGATTTTAGCGACATTATTCACCGATTTTTTCGAGTTTCGCAATGGCTTATGGCAAAAGTTGCCTATGCAGGTCCACGTCGTCTATAGATCCTATTATAAGATTTTAACAGAATTTTTAAAGGATTTTATTTTTTTGAAAATTGCCAAATTCGTTTCAAATGGTGGAGAGCATTTAAAGTTCGGCCCGGCCGAATTTAAATAACAAACAAATTATGATAACCAAAAATTTGAATTTTGGCCAAGAAACCTAAATTCTGAATCACTGTTCCGAGGCGGTATTGTATCACTTCGATGTGGAAAACTAAACAAAATATACGGGACGTTACTCGAAGTGAATGAGAATTATTTAAATACTAACGATCATCCAGTGGGAGATTTGTGAAAAAATGTTAAACATAGGAAAACAAAACCTTAAAATGAGGAGGATATTAATGTGAAAGGTATGAGATGAATGAATCGGCTACATTTTAGTACATTTTCCCGAAATCCTGCTTAAGAATTCTGCTCCTTCTTGATGTGAAAATGTGACGGGATATGATGAGGGTGGTAGTGGGGCAGCTGTTCAATTTTTTAGCTTATATTTATGTCCAAAGGAAATTGTGGCGGCATGTTCGACCCTCTATTTCAACCTAACATAATAGGCATACTATTGCCTATTGGAACGGAATATGTTGTCTTGTTATCTACAGATGATCATCTACAGATAGAATCCCTTCTGCTGTCATATGTTCTGTATAACCCTCTCATTCTGGCAATCGTTTCCGCTTTCAATTAATTGAAAAAGAAAATGTGTATTCCATTAACACATTGGAACGTCTTTCTTGTAGTTCAAGATGCTGCTGATGAAAATGCGTATGATGCTCTGCGTACATCTCCACATAAATAATTCTCAAATGAATCATCAAAACGCCTGCAATTGTTGAATGAAAATTCTCATGTGCGGAGAAAAGCTGACACTAAGAAGACGAAAGTAAAGGGGTATAGGAGTCATCGTAGAACTAGAAAAACAAAAAAAACAAAAGGCAGAAATTAAAAGACTTTTTCAAAAAAAATCTATTTATTCTTCATTTCATTGGGCACTTAACACATTCACAAGTCATTGACCGTAACACTGTACTTGTCGTTCCATAATTACTAAATGCTTGATGGCAATGGATGGTGGCTGGCTGGCAATGGTGGATGGAGGGAACAGCGTTAGACCTCATGCCAACAATAAAGAGTGTAGCAGAAGAAAAAGAAAACATTGGTGATTATGGATAGTTGCTCGCTCTGCCATTTGGTAACCCGGGTGAGCTATGGTTGGCTGCAGAGTTTAGTTAATTTTGAGATTTTTTATTTTAATTTTTTTTCTTGAAATCAATCACAAATTTATGCTCGGCTGCTTTTAAACGAATGACAATTCAAAGGAAAGTTGAGAAACAATGGTAACTCGCCTAATTGAGTAGGGAAATTTCGTAAAATATCCCAAAAATTAATATTTTTCGAAAGAAGGACATAAGTAAAACAAATGCACAATGGACCCACACATCCACCTTTTAATGTTCAAAACTATTTCAATGTCTCCATATGTAAACCCTAGAAACCAATTGTGATCTTAATATAAAATTTCAGAAATTCAGCTCTATCCCTTTATCCCATACCATACTAAGTACATATATATAAAACAATCTACATCTCCACAACCTAGTCACCAACAGTGACCCAAAATTAGTACCATTTGGTACTTTTCCAACAATTATAGTACTCATTGAAAAATCCTCTTGATCTCAATTCCAGATACCAACAGAGATCTCAGTATCAAATTTCGGGAGCTCTATACATTCGCTCTATACCACATTTAGTAACATTTAATACTTTTCGTATAATTTAGTACACATTTCCAATTTTAGTAGTTGTCTACCTTCATATCTTTACCACAGACACCAACAGTGACATCTATATCAAATTTGAGGATTCCAGACCTATCCCTTCACCCAATACCAAATATAGAACCATTCAGAATATTTTTTACAATTATTGTACACATTTTCGAAACCACCTTCATATCTCAATTCCAGATGCCATCACGAACTTTAATATAAAATTTGAGGATTCCAGCCCTATCGCTTCACTCAATACCAGTTTTAGTACCATTTAGTACTTTTTGTGCAGTATGCATAGTAAGTATAATATGCATTTCCGAACCCACCTCCAAGTCTCAAACACAGATACCACAAGTAATGTAGACATCAAATTTCCGAATTGTATCTCTATACCTTCACCTAATACAAAATACAGTACCATTTAGTACTTTTTGTGCAATTGTAGTACACATTTCTAAAATCTTCCATCCTCCTCCATATCTTAAAACCCAGTAAAGAAAGTCTTAAAGTGGGCGGGGCCGACGATTCGGACTTGTATTGCCTATTTGGTGCACAATTAGTTTGAAATCGGATAAAAATATATATGGGAGCTATATCCAAATCTGAACCGATCTCGATAAAATTTGGCAAAGATATTTCTGAGCTGTATTTGATATATTTCCCTGAATATCATTGTTACGGAGTGCATATTACGGCTGTGGGTAACAAATATGACAAATCGGAATATAAGGGAGCTATAGCTACATCTGAACCGATTTTCACCAAAATGGCATACTACCTTCTTGACTCAATTCGGTCGTATGTGCAAAATTCCATCCCATTTGGACAAATATTAGACGTTAGTGCACAATAAAAAGTAAATCGGACGAAGTTATATATGGGAGCTGTATCCAAATCTGAACCGATCTCGATAAAATTTAGCAAATGTATTTCTGAGCTGTATTTGATATATTTCCCCAAATATTGTTGTTACAGAGTGCACATTACGGCTGCGGACAAAAATTACAAATCGGATGAATAATATATATGGGAGCTTTAGATATATCTGAACCGATTTCGATCAAGTTTGGCATACTTATTTTCAGGCCTAATTTGGTTGTATGTGCAAAATTCCATACTATTCGGACTGACATTACACGATTTGTGCACAATAAAAGGCAATTCGGACGAAGATATATATGGGAGCTTTATCTAAATTTTAACCGATTATCTCCAATTTCAATAGGGTTCGTCCTTGGGCCAAACAAATGATTTGTGCAAAATTTCATCTAGATAGGGCAATAAATGAGAACTGTACCTTGTTTACAAAAATACATGGACAGACGGACGAACGGACTTGCAGAAATCGGCTCAGAATGTGATTCTATGCAGATCATCAAAAGGAACTAATGGTCTACCTCGTTTCCTTTTGCCTGTTACAAACAAATGCACAAAGACATAATACCCAGACCACCTTGTGGTGTAGGGTATAACAAGACTCCAACAGCGACATCAATATCAAATTTCTTAATTCCGGCTCGATACATTTACTCAATATCGAATTTCGTACCATTTAGTACTTTTCGAACAATTATAGTACATATTTCCGAAACCACCTCCATATGTCCAGGCTACACAGGAACAGCGACCCCAATATTAAATTTCATATTTCAAGCACTATCTGTTCTCCCAATACCATGGTACCAAATATGGTACTATTTAGTGCTTTTCATACATTGATAGTACACATTTTCAGAATACCTCCGTATCTCAATTCCAGATGCCAAGAGAGACCTCAATATCAAATTTCAGGATTCCAGCCATATCCCTTCACCCAACACCAAATTTAGTACCATTTAGTACTTTTTTACAAATATAGGACGCATTTCATACCCGCCGACAAACATGAAACAGAGATCCCACCAGTAATCTGAATATCAAATTTAAGAATTTTATCTCAATCCATTCAATCAATACCAAATATTGTACCATTCAGTACTTTTCGAACAATTATAGTACACATTTCAAAAACAACCTCCATATATCCAGGCTATACAATAGCAAATTTCAAATTTTCAACACTATCTGTTCTCCCAATACCATGGTACCAAATATGGTACTATTTAGTGCTTTTCATACATTGATAGTACACATTTTCAGAATACCTCCGTATCTCAATTCCAGATGCCAAGATAGACCTCAATATCAAATTTCAGGATTCCCGTCATATCCCTTCACCCAACACCAAATTTAGTACCATTTAGTACTTTTTGTACAAATATAGGACGCATTTCATACCCGCCGACAAATATCAAACAGGGATACCACCAGTAATCTGAATATCAGATTTCAGAATTTTATCTCTATCCCTTCACGCAATACCAATTATTGTACCATTCAGTACTTTTCGTACAATTATAGTACACATTTCCGAAACTACCTCCCTATGTCCTGGCTACACACGGACAGCGACCCTAATATCAAATTTCAAATTTTCAACACTATATGTTCTCCCAATACCATGGTACCAAATATAGTACTATTTAGTGCTTTCGTACAATGATAGTACACATTTTCAAAATACCGCCGTATCTCAATTCCAGATGCCAACAGAGATCTCAATATCAAATTTGAGGATTCCAGCCATATCCCTTCACCCAACACCAAATTTAGTACCATTTAGTACTTTTTGTACAAATGTAGGACACATTTCATACCCGCCGACATATATCAAACAGAGATACCACCAGTAATGTGAATATCAAATTTCAGAATTTTATCTCTATCCCTTTACGCAATACCAAGTATTGTAGCATTCAGTACTTTTCGTACAATTATAGTACACATTTCCAAAAGTACCTCCAGGCTATGTCCAGGCTACACACGAACAGCGACCCTAATACCAAAATTTTCAATACTATATGTTCTCTCAATACCATTGTACCAAATATAGTACTATTTAGAGCTTTTCGTACAATGATAGTACACATTTTCAAAATACCTCCGTATCTCAATTCCAGATGCCAACATAGATCTCAATATCAAATTTGAGGATTCCAGCCATATCCCTTCACCCAACACCAAATTTAATACCATTTAGTACTTTTTGTACAAATATAGTACGAATTTTATACCCGCCAACAAATATCAAACAGAGATACCACCAGTAATCTGAATCTCAAATTTCAGAATTCTATCTCTATCACTTCACGCAATACCACGTATTGTACTATTCAGTACTTTTCGTACAATTATAGTACACATTTCCGAAACTACCTCCATATGTCCTGGCTACACACGAACAGCGACCCTAATATCAAATTTCTAGCACTACCTGTTTACCCAATGTCAAATTGTACCGTATATAGTACTTTTCGTGCACTTGTAGTACTCGTTTCCAAAACCACCTCTATATCGCTCACGCTAAACCAAACTTATCCAAATTTAGCACCATTAAGTACAGTCGGTACACTAAGTACACATTTTCCAAACCTGGAGGTGGGAAATGTGAACAGACACCAACAGCAACATCTATATCAAATATTGTAATTCCAGCACGAGTATATAACGAATTTCGTACCATTTAGTACTTTTCGTACAATTGTAGTACACATTTCTAAAACCACCTCCATATGTCTCCACATGATCTGCGACCCTAATACCAAATTTCAGATTTTATGCACTATCTTCTCAGCCAATACCAAAATGTACCAAATATAGTACTATTTAGTACTTTTCGGGCACTTACAGTACATCATTTCCAAAACCATCTCTTTATCACAAATCTACCACACAAAAGCGATCCCATAAAAAATCTTTAAAATGTCAGCTTAATCCGTTCACCCTAAAGGGATATGTTCCAAAATTAGTACCATTTAGTACAGTTCACACACTTAGTACACATTTCCACACAACCACTTTCATATATCAAACTCGTTCAAAATTTCAATATTTTATATTCTGCCGTTTTAGTATTCAATTTTTAGTACATTTTAGTACTTTTCTTACCCTTTTGTGCGAATTTAAAAAATCCTTATCTCATACCTACGCACCATGACTGACCCTCGTTCAAAATTTCAATATTTTATAGTCAGCCGTTTAGTCTAGGCGTCGATTCTCAGTCAGTTATTCACAACGAGTGCCTTTAGAAGTTATTTATTGACTCTTGATTGCAGGTACTTACATTCTATGATATATCCATCTTAAAATAAGGGAATAATCGTCTGTTTTGTAAGCAGTTATTGTTGTCAACCCATTATTTGGTAATTATATTTTTGCTGGGTTATTTTTCATCATCTTAACAAAATTTACCCACATTTTTAAAAACTCTCTAAAAATTTCGTAGCAGAAACAATCTGGGGAGGTGGGGTAAAGACATCAGGCCAACCATGAAACATGACGTATATCTGCATGTCACATTGATGAGGTTGACAACCATGAGAGAGAGAGAGAGAGTATGGATTTAAACAGTCTGTCAGTCAGTCAGTCATTCAGCCAGACACACAGCTAGCCATACAACATGCGTTCTGTACATTAGCTATCCCCTCATTTACATACATACATGCAAACATACATACATGATGCGTACATGCGACAATACTCCACTTGAGAGATATACAATCTTCCGAACATGGCCTACACTTCTAACGTGGCCACTTCTTTCCCATGCGTTGTGCAAATAAAACAACAACAACAAACGCTTTGTATTCCTCCAGTTCGGTCATACAAATGACAATCGATATAATTTGAAGTACACAAATATGCTCGAACCAAATGACTCCCAAGTCAGAGATGGGTAGCCTAAAAGTGAATGGGGAAAAAGTGTTAATTTTTCAAAAATATTTTTTCAGCCATTTGGCTAGAGAGGATATATATTATTTGATACGGCCAAAAGGTGTCTCATCAAAATAACGGTTTTGGACCCCAGGTTTCTTGGACCAAATCCGTTTGAGGACATTTGGAGTCGATCTAGCGATGTCCGTTCGTCTGTCTGTCTGGCTGGTGCGTACGATAACTCTCGAAGGGAATATCGGATTCGATCTAAACTTGGTACATAGTAATATTATTGTCAAACTTAGATCGAGTTCGGAGATGGGTAATATCGGTCCTCTCCTTTTGGTACCTCTCTCACAAAAGGTCAACATTTTCACAGAAAGAACAAAAAGTTATCATACAACATTGCAGATCCTAATATTTTTATTATTTCTAAATCAGGTGCGAAAATGGAAAATATCGGTCCACTTTATAAAGTAGCTCCCCTCTAAGGGTCAACATATGGAATAATCAAACCTCTTATAAAATGTGAAATAAGAGTCCGATTACCTTCAAATTTAACATATACCAATATTTCTGCCAACACACGATCTGATGTGAAGATGGCAGATATCGATCCACTCCTTCTGGTCTGATAATCGTGATTTTTCCATCAACACAATATCTGTTGCGAAAATGCCCCACTCTTTCTCGTATCTTCCATAGGGGGTTCAACATTTTGAGTAAAGAATTGAGCATCCGATGCTCTTGAAATTTCACACATCCCAATATTTTTACTAAAACAAGGTCTGGTGTGAATATGGCATACTTCCACTCCTTCTGGCACCTTCCCCACAAAGGGTGAAAATTTCGAATAATTACATCTGTCATAAAATGCTAAGTAGGGATCCGATTATCTTCAAATTTTGCATATCCCAATGTTTCTACCAACAAAAGATCTGATGCGAAGATGGTAGATATGGATCCACTGCTTCTGGTAACTCCCCCACAACGGGTCAGAATTTTGAACAATTATATGTCTCATAAAAAGCGAAAAAAACATCATATTCTTCTCAAAATGCATATATCTTAATAATTGTATTAACACAAGATCTAGTAGGAGTGTGAGATACATCGGCCCACTCCTTCTGATACCTCCCCACAAAGGGTTAAACATTTTGAATAACCTTGAAGTTTAATACGCGGAAAAAGAGTATTCGATTCCACTCAGGCATGGTACATCTCAATATTTCCATCAACACTAGATCTGTAATAAATATGGTAGAGATCGGACCATTCCTTCTGGTACCTCTCCCACAAATGATCAAATTTTGAATAACCAAAGCGATCTAAAATGCTCAATAAGCAACCCGTTGTCTTCATATTTCACACATAGCATTATTTCTACTAACACAAGATCTGCTGTGAGGGTGGGGTATATCGGCATACTCCCTCTGGTACCTCCCCCACAAAGGTTCAAAATTTTCAATATCCATAAGCTTATAAAACGCGAAATTAATATCCGATTCCATTCAGACATGGTACATCTCAATATTTCCATTAACACAAGTTCTGTTATAAAGATGGTGGAGATTGGACCATTTCTTCTGGTACCTCCCCCACAAAGGGTTCAGAGTTTTAAAAACCAAAACGCTCATAAAACGCGAGATAAGCATCCAACTCTCTTCAAATTTCACACACATACAAACATTTTTGCTAACACAAGATCTGTTATGAAGATGATATATATCTGCGAACCCCTTCTAGTACCACACCCACAAAGAGTCGTAATTCTGAGATGAACATGGAATTTATCGAAATTTATGATTTCGCATAGATGTTCGATTACCTTCAAATTTTGAGCATACCAATATTTTTATCTGTATTAAATGGGTAATGAAAATTGAATACTTCAGTCGACTATATCTGGTACCTCACACATATTTCAAAATTTTCTAAAAAAATATCACATATCTCATATAAAGTATAGGAAATGGTCGATATTGTCCAAATCTGGCACGCTGTAATATTTTTGGGCAATATTGTCCAACTGCTTCGGAACCTTCCCCATGAAGGGTCAACAGTTTGAATAATCATAACTCAGGGCTTGGGGTATACATCTGTCGGCAAAATCGACTGATACTATTTAATTGTTTTTTTTATTTATTTATTTTTTTTTTACGACCAATTGTGGGGGAAGTACCAGACATAGTGCACCGATATTGTCAATTTTCGCACCCGACATAGCACTGATACGAATATTAGGATTTGTAAGGTTTGAACAAAATTGGATGATCCTTTACTCATATAAAGGATCATCCAATTTGTACATAGTTTTCTATGAAGATTTTGGCTTTTGAGGGGGAGGTAGTAAAAGGAGTGGATCAATATTGCCCATCTCCGAACTCTATCTAAGTTTGATAATAATATTACGATGTACCACGTTTGGAACAAATCGGATACTCCGTTCGAGAGTTATCGTGCGCACCAGCCAGCAGACAGACGGACGGACGTCGCTAGATCGACTCTAAATATCCTGAAAAGGATTTCGTCTAAAAAGACCTAGGGTGTAAAACCGTTATTTCGATGAGGCACGTTTTGGCCATATCAAATGATATATACCCTTTGTATCCATATGGCTGAGGGTACTTACCTCCTTAATTCTACCTTGATTTATAGAAGATCAACAGAGAGACGGAATTCCCATCTCTGTCTCATCCTAATTTCTCTTTGTGAATGTGTTCGTAAGTTTGTGGTATAATGAAGTTTTTAAAATATAACGCTTAGCTCTTTGGCGGAATTCACATGGATGTTGTTGTTATTGTTGCTGCAACTTATTATTGGTTCGTCTTTATTCACTGCTTCCCATTTAGTTAGCCTCGACAGTCAGTCAGCCACACGGAGTTGGGGAAAGGAGGGTAGCTGGAGCAAAAACCACAGCATAAGAAATAAACATTCCTCTCTGTGTTGGACGCTATATTTCAGCTACTCAGAACAATGCCATTGGCCTAGCAACCAATCGCCACACATGTTGCAGTCGAGATTGTTTGATGAAGACTGCTTCGTTTTATTTAATATTGGAGTTTACACTGTTGTGACTGATGACGGACGTGCTAGGTCGGGGTTTGATGGAAAATATGCCAACAATAACAATATAAAGTTGATGTAAAATAGCTCAAGATCCTTAGTTTTTCAAATCGGTCATAATTAAGATCTTTTCTCCGCTAATAATAATGGCAATTAAACCCTAGATTACACATCATGCTAGGGTCATATGTAAAGTGACTTTTTTATATTTTTAATTTAACATTTTTGTAGCATACCTTTCGGCGCTCTCAACATTTTTTAAACCTAAAAGTAACTCTGAATTAAATTTCGAATGAGGCTCAAGGATGAAGCGTATCATGAATATACCAAACAGTTGTAGGAAAGTCGCACTATAAGTGTACGAAAAGTACTAAAATGTACTATATATTTGGTACCATTTTGTATCAAGCGATCGGTTGAAACAAAAAACTTGAAATTTGTTAGGGGAATCAAGATTGAGTAGTAGAGTCGATATGAGGAGGTAGTTTTGGAGGTGTGTAAAGTACTAAACGATACTAAATTTAGTAAAACTTAAATTAGGAGGAACGGATGGAGCTGGAATTCTGAAATTTTAAATAAACATTACTGGCAGAGTGTAGGATTGGGATATGGAAAATGCTACTAAATTTGGTACAATTCCGATTTTGAAATTTAGGAATGAAGGTAGTTTTGGAAATTCGTACTTACGTGTACTAAATAGTTCTAAATTTGGTACAATTTAGATTTTGTTTAAACCGGTAGAGATGGAAGGCTGAAATTTGGAAATTTGCTTTTGAATTGAAGGACTGAGGTATGTAGGTGGTTTTGGAAATTCGTTGTCTTATGTAAACTAAATGGTACCATATTTGGTACAATCTAAATTTTGGGTGAACCGGTAGAGTTGGAATCTTGAAATTTAAAAATAAGATTTCAATTGGACTGTATGATGTTGGATATGTGTACTTAAGGGATATGTGTACTTGGTACAATTTAGATTTGGATGTACCAATACAGCTGGTATCCTGAAAATTAGAAATAAGATTACTGTGGGAGTGTAGGATTGGAATGTGTAGGTAGTTTTGGAAATTTGTACTTATTTGTACTAAAAATTTTCAAATAAAGTACAATTTGTATTTGAGCCAAACAACAGGATTTGGGATCGTAAATCCCTGGAAGTGGGATTACTGTGGAAGTGCAGGATTGTGGTATGTAGAAAGCTTTGGAAATGTGTACTTATCTGTACTAAATTTGGTACAAATTGGAATTTTGATGAACCAATGGAGTTGAAATTCTGAAATTTTGAATGAGGGACACTGATGGAGTGCAGAATATGGCTGTTGGAATTCGAACTTTAAATTTGGGAAACGTTCTGAAAATTTTACTAAACTTCTAAAATGCTACCATTTGGTAAGATGAAAAAACTGCAACCAATTTCAGATTGCTGTCATTTCTAAGCTACTCGTCCGACAGCTGTTAAAATTATTCCAGTGACAGCTCATTATATTGTTTACAAGCGTAAACAAAAAGTTATTCGTGATGGAATTCAAGCGTGATAGTGTGATTTCTTTATATTTGGCTGGAGAACCACAAGTGGCTATCGTTAGAGCACCCCAGCATTTAAATGTGAGTAAATCTTTTGTGTCACGTACCATCGCTCGTTACCGCGATACTGATCGAAACCCACGTCGCAGTGGCCGAAAAATGGCTCGAGAGCTGAACATATCGCAATATTCCATTCGTCAAATATTGAAAAATGAGCTCGGGATAAAGCCATTGAAATTCCAAAAAGTGCAAGAACTTACACCGCAACGCAAAGAAAATAGACTCAAAAGAGCTAAAGAGTTGCTTCGCTTGACCGGAAGTGGTGAACTGCCGAATTTGGTTTTCCGATGAGAAAACATTCGTTGTCCAGCAGTTTATAAACAAACAAAATGATCGTGTTTACTTGCCAAAGAGGTCAGCTGAAAATGTGCACCTTCGGTTGGCCGCCAGTACTCAAGCATCGATCGTGGTGATGGTTTGGGTCGCCATAACAGCCGATGGTCGCTCTCCGCTTGTATTAATCGACCGTGGCATTAGAATAAATGCTAAATATTGTCGCTAACATATTCTAAAGGGTGTATTAAAGCCTTGGGCGCGCAAACATTTTGGTCGCAGACCTTGGACATTTCAACAGGACTCAGCACCATCGCACTCAGCACGCGCACCAAATAATGATTACAAAATGAGGTTCCTCGCTTTATTTTCAGCGCACAATGGCCACCAAAATCTCCGGATACCAATCCGTTGGACTATTGTGTCTGGAGTATTTTAGAAAGCAAGATTGGCACTAGAAAATACCAAAGTGTCGATAACCTCAAGCAAGCACTTTGCCCGAAATGGGCCAAAATGGGCCGCAGAGCAACCTTCGGTCAGCGTTTGAGGGTTCATTGGCCGTAAGGCCATAATTCGTGCCAATGGTGACCAATTCGAAGAAATCTAAACTTATTCTAAAATTTGATGCTATTTCCGACATTTTTTGCTTTCATTCAGTAAAATTAAAAAAAAAAGTAAAAATTAGGGCTTCTGGCTGGCTTTGTTGCAGTTTTTTTTCTGTAATTGTTTGTCATAGGCTGTAGTACCCACTAGGACCTCCAAATTTGTAACAATTCCGCTAAATAATGTTGCTAAATTCATAATAATACTTAATGTTATGAGGTACCGTTATAAGGAGCTATTCGAAAACGTGGACCCACAAGGCTGATTTACGGAATTAACTTTAATTAAATTAAAATGCTCATGTGTGCAAAATTTTAGCCTTCTATCTCAATTCGTTTCAAAAATAGCGTGATTACAACAAACAGATTGGCAGACAGACGGCTTAGAATTTTACGCTGATCAAGAATATATACTTTTTGTTGGGTATGACATGAGTATTTCGAGGAGTTACAAAAGGAAAGACCAATATACCCTCCATGGAATGGTGGAGTGTACGTTGTAACGACAAAGTCTAGCAACAATGCTCTTCCACGTCTATGATTAGTTTCCAGACTTCAGTTGAGAAAATACACCCACTTAAAAATACAACAACGGTATAACAGGAAATAAATGTGTACTCGGTTTCAAGTCGAGAGCACTTTAATCTGAATCGAAAACGAGCAACGCCTACTCGTCTTATTTGAATGACATAGAAAAAAAGAGTATACTCAATTTTTTACTCGCTAGAGTACTCCCTCTAGCTACTTTCACTCAAGCTACTTTCATCCCTTACACTAATTCGGGCCAGCATTTCGGATAGATGCTTAGTAGAGATCAAAAATTTGGTTTATTTATTTTTGTCATAACACCATTGCGCGTAATTTAGTGTTACATAAGATTGATTAATGGTCTGTCACCCTAAATATAGGCAACACAACAACGCTACAAAAAAAAAACAAAAAAGGGTACTCGGTAAGATGGAATCCGTTCGATTTCGAGCTCACTTTATTTGGTTTATTTTTTCTGTCATAACACCATTGCGCCGAATTTACTCTTGTACTCGTATAAGATTGATTAAGGGTTTGTCACCCTAAACATTGGCTATTCATATCTCACTAGCGGCCATTGAGATTAGCATTTAAAACCCTAGACTCTAGATAAATTAAGAGAATATATTATTTAACCAGACCCAAATTGAATATTTATTAAACCAGATTAATTTTAGTTTATGGGCATGGTTTTCATATCATCGAATCATAGTCCCTAATAGTCATGGAGTAAAAGGTCATTGAACTATATTTAAAAGTCATTCAACTTTAATTAAAGATTATTAAATGTGGAATGTTGGTCTGGAAAAAAAAAATCCAGATCATTGGTCATCGTTGTCCTTGAGTTATACCACTAACATTAAATTGAAGGTCACCGTATATGTCGATATAAACTATAAATCTTCCCCCAAATGAACCATTATTAAAGTCAGACAAAATGCCATTGCTTCCGTTTTAGATTTTGGGCTGACTTAGTTTTATGGCTTGACGGACTTGGATGGGATTCCAAAAAGGAAAAAAATGGAATTCGAAAATAGATGACAATTTTTCATTTAATATTTAGACTTGGGTTGGATTGACATTTCTGTGGAATTTTGACTTTAAAATAATTTATGCCACCCTCACACAGCAATCGGTAAGCCCCCTCGATTGGTCATGGTCATGTGCTATACTCGGACTTTGAGTTAATCGTCTTATTTTCTAAAATATTCTCTTTAGTCTCCAATAACTAGTTGCTCATTTAGTCGGCTAACTGCTTCAATTTCGCATATGTAACCCACGAATTGATTTCCTTCGCCCTTTTCGGAACATCTTTTCCACACTTGCTTATGGCTTGCCCTTCGTTGTGGCACGAGTTTGTCTAAATGTTGCGTGAGTTACAGAAACAACATCAACAACAACAACATTAACACAAGCACCTACAAAGCCACCAAGGTTAAATCAAGCAAATAAATAATAAAAATTATTAAGAATTGCTAATAAGTCAATAACCGTATGAATTGCTACATATAAAATTAGTAAAATAAAGAATTGTTCAATAAAAGAATTGTTAAATAAGCATATATTTAAATTTCAAAGAATTGTAAACAGGCCACCAGCTATAGAATTACTAATAATTTTATAAATTGTCAAAATGCAGTTATTGCAATTTTCACTTTAAATAAGTTTATAATCGTAACTTTCATTTTTAATTATTGTTTTCAATAAAGAGGAGTAATTTTTGAGCAACCAACGAATAAACTTGTGTTTTTTTTAATACTCGGATTACTACAAGAATTAACTGGCGCAGTCGGGTAGTTCTGGTTCCTGCGCTACAAAAAAAAAAAAAAAAAAAATTAAATAAGTGTTGTGACGGTTTATCGCAAACGAAAAAAAAAGCGCACGGAATTACATAGAAGACGAAGGATAATCGTCTGAAAAGAACAGAACAGAACCAGCATCCGTGACGGATCATCACGAGGAAAAGCAGAACCAACAAGAGAGGACATCTGTACGGACATCTGCCAAGGAAAACTACTTTAAGGACAACCGATTCCAGTCAACGTTACCAACAATAATGTTAATAAGAACTATAATTTTAATATTGTAAGTGAAAATTTCTATTATTACCAAATTTATTGGGGAAAAGTGCTAGAAACAAGCAATACTATTAAATATTTTACTAAAAGATAAAATAGAAACATATTTTAAAGATTCAAGATTCAGTTTAAAGACTAATAAAAGTAAAAGTGAAAACTTATATTGTGAACAAATATAAAACAATTTAACCGTGTTTTTCAAAGAAAAGAAAAAATAGATAATATTTTAAATAATTTACCTATTAAATATTATTTAAGTGAATATATTTAAATATAAACATATATATTTCGATATTATAAAATAATTTTGCTTTCTAAAGAAAATAATTGATTGAATTAAAGAGAAAAAATAAGCATATGCGTAAATTTCGTCCTTATACTATCCCAAGAACCCTTATTCCTATCCCAGAATCTGAAACCGATATGAGTATCAGTCAAAATAATCAAAGTGGTGTAATGAATTCTACGAACAGTTCACCCTCGACAGAAAGAAATATACTGGATTCCTTAAGAATCCCAGATGCTGTCAAGGATCTTCCAAAATTTGATGGAAATCCGAGATTGCTATACGATTTCATAAGCAATGTGGAGGAAATACTTACAGTATTAACACCCATTGATGGCACCCCTCTTGGCAAGATGATTTTAAGGTCTATACGTAACAAAATTGAAGGAGAAGCAAATGAGATTTTGAATATGTATAGCACAGACTTGAGCTGGCAGAGCATTAAAAATAATCTCATATTACATTACTCTGATAAACGAAATGAAACTTCATTGATTCGAGACTTACACCTACTAAAACAAAATAATAAGACACTTGAGGAATTTTATAGTTCAGTTGTAGAGATCCAAGCTTCAATTAACAATAATCTGATGATACACGAGGTAGATGCCAACATAATAAAAGCTAAACGAGATTTATTTGATAAAATGTGCCTTAACACATTTTTATCTGGACTTAGAGAACCATTAGGCTCTTCCATTAGGGCTATGAAGCCAGATACTTTACCGATAGCTTTTTCATACTGTATTACCGAACAAAACATGTTTTATATAAGACAAGAAAACAGGAACATTTTGAAAAGGCAAGAAACTCATAGACAGTACAATTCACAACATTCTTACCCTAACATTAAAAAACCATTCACTCCAAATCATTATAGACAACAAAACGCGATTTATAGTCCACCTATGCATTTCAATAGACCACAATTACCAATGAATCAACCATTTAATAGACCCCAATTAAATTTACCAACACCAATTAATAGACCTCAGTTAGCACAGAGTTTTTTACCAACACCTATGCAAACACAATACCCTACAGCCACAAACAATCAAAACCAATTTAGCAATTTTAGACAACAACGTTTAGACAGTAACACAAATCTTCCACCACCAGAACCCATGGACACTAGTTCAGGCTATACTCATCTAAGGAATAATAGTGGACAAACACGTAGATTTCCAAGAGAAGTACATCATATTGACCATAACTATAGGAACTTTAATACCTATTCAGATCCTGTAAACTATAACATTCCTAATTATTTACCTGAGTTGGACAATTACAACGAGATAGAGGATGTACAAAATTTTCAATTAGATGCCTCCAAAACCCAACAGGATACCTAGACATAAACAAACATGGCACTAACCTGCCTTACATAAACATTTCATCTCCATTTGGGCGTCCACTCCGTTTTCTTATAGACACAGGCGCATCAGCATCCTTTATAAACCCAGAATATACAGGAAAATTAAACATAGAAAACTGTGCACCAATAATCATAACCACTGTGTTAAACAAACACCAATTGAATACAAAAGTTAACATCCCTATGTTCATAGAATTCCGAGAATGTGGAATCCTGGAATTCTTTGTCTTTAAATTTCATAACTATTTCGATGGCCTCATTGGACTCGATATACTTACTAATTTAGGTGCAAAAATAGACCTCGAGAAAAAGCAATTAATTACAAACAATTGCTGCATCCCTTTGTCTTTTAAACCAAACTTAACTTCCGGTAAATTTCTTATATCACCAAAAACTAAAGCAATTATGAAAATTCCTGTAGATTTAGAAAGTGGCGATTTCCTAATCCCCGCAATATCAATTAACCCAGAAGTAACCATTTCACCTGGTATGTACAAGGCTGAAAACTGGTACAGCTTCGTTGAAATAAATAATAAGTCAAACTCGGACAAAATAATTTTAATCGAAAACCCAATTAAAGTAGATCCAATAAAAAATTCATATTATAGGGAAATTAATAATATAAGCTTCGAACATATTCCTGAATTTCAAAGCCCTCAGTTACTGGACAATCTTAGAATTGATCATTTGAATATGGAAGAACAAAAGGTTATCACAAAACTATGTAAAGAATTTGAAGATATTTTTCTTCAAGATAATCAGTCCCTTACCTTCACCAATAAAATCAAACACAACATTGTCACAAGAGACGACATTCCTATTTACACAAAATCATATAGATACCCCCATATCCACAAAGAAGAAGTAAAAAAACAAATTTCAGACATGTTAAATCAGGGTATCATACGGGAAAGCTACTCACCATGGAGTGCACCTGTTTGGATAGTCCCAAAAAAAGCAGATGCTAGTGGGAAAAAAAAAGTGGCGTTTAGTTATTGATTACAGGAAACTAAACGATAAAACAATATCAGATAGATACCCAATACCAAACATAAATGAAATACTGGACAAACTTGGCAAGTGCATGTATTTTACCACATTGGACTTGGCTAGCGGATTCCATCAAATAGAAATGAATCCAAAAGATATTCCCAAGACAGCATTTACAGTAGAAAATGGGCACTACGAATTTGTGAGAATGCCCTTCGGCTTAAAAAATGCACCATCAACATTTCAACGGGTGATGGATTGCGTTCTTAAAGATTTGATAGGAACAGTGTGTCTTGTCTATTTAGACGACATCATTGTCTATTCAACCTCACTCCAAGAACATTCGGAAAATTTAAGAAAAGTTTTTGAAGCCCTTAGAGAAGCTAATCTTAAGATTCAATTAGATAAGTCTGAATTCTTACATAAGGAATGCGCATTTTTGGGCCATTTAGTGACCACAGAAGGAGTAAAACCAAATCCTGACAAAATAAAGGCGATCCAAAACTTTCCTATACCCACAAATCAAAAAGAAATAAAATCGTTTTTAGGTCTACTAGGTTATTACCGTAAATTTATTAAAGACTTTGCCAAAATAACAAAGCCATTTACAGCTTGTCTGAAGAAAAATAAAACTGTTATAGTCGACGATAACTATAAAAAAACGTTTGAAATTTGTAAACAACTCTTGGTAAATGACCCTATCTTACAATATCCAGATTTTTCTAAGCCTTTCAATCTTACGACAGACGCAAGTAATTTTGCGCTAGGAGCCATTCTTTCGCAAGGACCTATAGGGAACGACAAACCGATTTGTTACGCAAGTCGCACACTCACGACATCGGAAATCAATTACTCAACAATAGAAAAAGAGCTCTTAGCCATAGTTTGGGCTACAAAATATTTTCGACCATACCTATTTGGTCACCAGTTCAGAATCATAACAGATCATAAACCACTCACATGGATTATGAGCCTGAAAGAGCCAAACTCTAAATTAATAAGATGGCGACTGAAATTAGAAGAATTCGATTATGAAATTATATACAAAAAAGGCAAACTAAACACAAACGCCGATGCCCTTAGTCGCATAAAGACTGACACATCAGTCAATCTAAACATAAATGCATTTGATACAACGTCAAATCAAGCCACTTCTGGTAGTACTATTCACTCTGCAGAGGAAAACTGCGATGATGGTATTCCGATTTCGGAAAAACCAATAAATGATTTTAATTTACAAACATTATTTAAGACAGGAAACTCTAATTCTCACATAAAACAAGAAGTAGTTTTTAAAAACAAATATAGAAAAACATTTACATACCCCAATTATACAGAGGAAATTATAACACAAATTTTTAAAAATCATCTAGCGCCCAATAAAACCACAGCAATTTTTACAGATAATGAAACTTTTCGCATTATTCAAAATGTATATTCCAAACATTTTGCACAAAGCAAAATTTTTCGTTTAGTTAGGTGTACTGAAATAGTAAAGGACATAAAAGAAAACGATAATCAGGATAAAATCATTCAAGACTATCACGAAAACAATAATCACAGAGGCATACAAGAAACCTATGACCACCTAAAACGCGAATATTACTTTCCATACATGAAATCAAAGATAGCTCAAACAATAAATAATTGTACTTCATGCCAAAGACTAAAATATGATAGACATCCTCCGAAGAATAAGTTTGAAAAACCTCCCACACCTGTAAAACCATTAGATATAATACATATAGACATTTACACGATTAACAGCAAAAATATTTTAACCATTATAGACAAATTTTCCAAATTCGCCGCAGCATATACTCTAACAGCGAGAAACAGCCTTTGCGTTATTAAATCTTTAAAACATTTTCTTAGCCTGCATGGCATACCTAACAAAATAGTTTGTGACCAAGGAACCGAATTCACATCAAACATATTTAAAGACTTTTGTCAGCAATACCAAATTGACCTACACTTTACATCTTTTCAACAATCTTCTAGCAATTCCCCCGTAGAAAGACTCCATTCAACATTAACTGAAACTTACAGATTAATAGTCGAGAAAATTAAAGAAAAAAAGTTAGAAATGGATCATGACGACATCCTAACAGAAGTTCTTATAACCTATAATAACGCAATACATTCTTCTACTAAAATTACACCTTTCGAACTTTTCTATGGAAGAACCTATAAAATTAACCGTCAAATTACATTTAACAATGAACACGAATATCTTTCTAAAATTAATCAATTTCGAACACAACTCTACGAATCTATTAAGGAAAAATTGGAAACCGACACGGACAAACGCATAGAAAAACTTAATGCAGACAGACAAGATCCACTAAATTATGATGTAGATAACTATATATACAGGAAGGAATGTAGGAGAAACAAATTAACACCGAGATTTTCTAGGCACAAAGTGAAACAAAACAACAAAGCAACATTACTTACTACACAAAACACGAAACTTCACAAATCAAAAATAAGAAAAAAACAATTTTCATAATCTTTTATTTCAGATTAATACCCATGATACACACACAAACACTGGAGATACACAATTTAAAAGACACCCAGGGATTATTACAAATAAAACTGGGAACTGCTAAAACAATAATTGACTATATCAACCTTATACATATAATAAAATTAGATTCTTATAAGGATAATGTCATGAAAATTGAGGAATCTGTCAAACAATTTACTCCCACATATTACAACAGAGATTCCTTAAAGGTAACAAAATTTAAACTTAAAGACCTTAAGGATAAATTGAATTCAATAACTCCTAAATACCGCAGGAAAAGAGGATTATTTAATGGTATAGGTTCAGCAGTTAAATTTATCACAGGTAATATGGACGATAATGATGCTCTCCGTATTAACCAGGCTATATTTAATCTAACAAATAAATTACAAACTGAAACCAGTAAACAGAATATACTTAGTACTGGAATCATTGAAAGAATAGAAAATATCACAGACCACATAAATAAAGAACAAGATATAATAGTAGAGTCAATAAAGAATTCTCAAAATAGCATAAATTCCAACTCAAGACTTATAAATGATATGCAGTATTTAAATCAGATTAATTTCCACATTGATTTACTGACAAATCATATTAAAGATGTTTCTGAAGCGATGACATTGTCTAGCCTCGGAATTATACCCAAGATGATATTAAATACGCAAGAGTTAGAAGAAATAGGGAACAATTTAGAGAATCAGTCAATTAAAAATTGATACAACAGAACATTTATATGAACTCTTACAATTACAGGCATTTTACAATGATACCAATATCGTTTTTAACATTCAAATTCCCCACATCCCATTAACCAATTACACAATTTCCCATACAATTCCTATACCAATTAATAAAACAAAAGAAATAGTTATAAAACCTTACACAATTTATAATAATAATAAAATTCAATATTTCGAAAATTTATGTAAGAAAATCGAAAACATATATTATTGTAAAGAAAGTTCACTACAAGAAACTATGGAAAATTCTTCATGCTTTGGAAAAATCATAAGTAATTTAGAAGCTAATTGTAATCTCAATAATATAGGCCAAATTACAGAAATATCACAACCTGAACAAGGACTTGTGTTAATAAAAAATTTACCGACCACAGAAATGAAAACATCATGTAACTCCGAAAAACATAATATTGAAGGCAACTTATTAATAAATTTTAAAAACTGTAATGTTATTATTAACGGAATTATCTACGAAGATAACCCAAACATATATTGGGACGATTTTATTGTAAAACTACCCACAGAAATAAACATAAAACCTTTGTCTACAATAGAAACTTTAAATATACCTAAACTCAAAGAGTACCATCTAGAAAATAAGTTAGCCATCGAAGAGTTATCAAACAATACAGAACTTCACAGACACATAAATTATGGAACTTTAATGTTAATAATTGGAATTGTAATTTTCACCTATATAATGAAACAGAAGACAAAATTAGTGGTAAATGAACTTCCCGCCAATACTGTTGTCGCTTCTGACCATCAATTCTTTTGGCCATCGCTCCATACTAAGGGGGGAGGAGTTACAGAAACAACATCAACAACAACAACATTAACACAAGCACCTACAAAGCCACCAAGGTTAAATCAAGCAAATAAATAATAAAAATTATTAAGAATTGCTAATAAGTCAATAACCGTATGAATTGCTACATATAAAATTAGTAAAATAAAGAATTGTTCAATAAAAGAATTGTTAAATAAGCATATATTTAAATTTCAAAGAATTGTAAACAGGCCACCAGCTATAGAATTACTAATAATTTTATAAATTGTCAAAATGCAGTTATTGCAATTTTCACTTTAAATAAGTTTATAATCGTAACTTTCATTTTTAATTATTGTTTTCAATAAAGAGGAGTAATTTTTGAGCAACCAACGAATAAACTTGTGTTTTTTTTAATACTCGGATTACTACAAGAATTAACTCGTGCAATTCTTAATATTCCATAGTTGGACGATGGTCACACTGTCGCTGTTACGCTCCATGCTTCCCTTCCTTCTTCTTTTTTCCGTTTTCATCTTCTTTCGACCGGACCCCATCGAAACGAGGCAGCAGTTTGAGTTATGACCACACATTTTATTTTATTTAGTTTTGTTCCTCGGGTATTGTTTAAAGTTCACACCGAATTGTTGTTGTAGTTGGTGTCGTTGTTGCTGCTGCTGTTGCATGTTTTGTTGGTTTCATTGCAATACTGTTGCAGTATTGTCGTCATTTTCATTTTCTTCGTCTTCTTCTACTTCTGTTGCAAGAGAAAGAGGGCTCCATATTTTGTTGTGTACTCTCAACGTCAGCTCTTCTTGGTATCTATGTCTGCTGTACCTCAGAGACACTGGCAACGGCAACCGAAGGAAAAGAAGGAGCAGCAACAGCGACAGAATGGAATAAAAGAAAAGAGATGCCATCGTGAATGAGAACAACAACTACGAATACTATCGTGTCATAGTCGAATTGGTTGGAGGGTGATATGTTATGCATGTTTGTTTGTTTGTTTGTTTGTTTTTTCTTTATTGTTTTGAGTGTCAAAATATTAGGATGTAACTGCCATCATAGACAAATAAAGGTATAGACTGAAAAGTTTTAAAATTTTCCCTTCCGGCAGATGTCGCTATTGTTGATCTTGGACCAGTCAAGTCACTCAGGGCTTGTGAAGTCACTCGACTTCGAAAACAATTTATTCATTTTTCTGCTATTTAAGTTTTATATTTTTATATTACACGACATATTTGGATAATGTAAAAGTAAACAAAGTCGATGTTTCGTTTTTAATTGATAAATAATAAAGAATCATAAAAATATTTAATATTTTGAGAGAATTGAGTGAGTCTACTGAACCTCTCTCACAGCATGAACGACATCTATTGAAGCACTTTTTTTAGAGATAACAGATGAGACAACTTTTTAGTCTATACCTAATTTGTCTATGCTTCCATTTGGAGTTTGGTTTAGGGAGAGGACTTGATATTTGAAAATCGAAAACTTTAATATTCATTTATTTTGAAGTTTTATTTTTTGGTAATAATTAATGTTTGGTTTTTTTCTTTCTCTTTCTCTTTTTAGGTAAGTTCCAAAATTTGTATCAATTGAATTCGAAAACATTGCGATCAAAAAGAAATAGAGCCTCAATTGCAGAAGAAGAAATGGAGTCTCATTAGAGAAGTTGCAGAAGGCAATCAGAAATATAGAATTGGACATTTCTTTATTTTGAGACCTACGTGCGGTTTTATGCATCGGATTGACTCATAAGCCATATTTAGTAGAGCTTCATATAAAAAATAAAAAATATAACAAATCGATCCGAACTGATTTTCACCAAATTTGACATACATGTTTCTAGGCTCTAAGTAAGTGCCAAATTCCATCCCATTTGGGCTAATAATACAAGTTTGATGCACAATAAAAAGCGAATCGGACGAAGATATATATGGGATCTTTATCCAAATCTGAACCGATCTTGATAAAATTTGGGAAAGGCATTTCTTTTCCGTATTTGATTTGATATTTCCCCAAATATCGTTGTTACAGACTGCATATTATGGCTGCGGAAGATAGAAATATCAAATCGGATGAACCCTATATATAAGAGCTATAGTTATATCTGAACCGATTTCCATCAAATTTATTTTCAGGCTTAATTTCGTCGTATATGCAAAATTCCATGCTATTTGGGCTGATATTTGCCGTTTGGTGCACAATAAAAGGCAAATCGGACGAAGATATATGTGGGAGTTATATCTAAATTTTGACCGATTATCTCCAATTTCAATAGGGTTCGTCCTTGGGTCAAATAAATGTACTTTGTTTACAATAATACATGGACAGACGGACGGACGGACATGCATATACCGATTCAGATTGTGATTCTATGTGGATCATCAAAAGAAAGTATGGGTCTATCTCGTTTCCTTTTGCCTGTTACAAACACGAGTACCGTCAATTCTACAAATATATATATGCGTGTTTTGAGAGTTACGCCAACACCCGAATATATCAACTGCTACACGATCTAGCCAAACGTAAGCTGAGAAAGCACAGATGGGTTTAGACACATATTGACTCAGCTTATCTAAGCCCACAACGAATATACTCCTCAGAAAATGGCATATACAGGGTGAGATAAAAAACTACAACAAAGTCAAACGCCATAATTTTTACATTTATTTTAAATTTTATTGAATGAAAACAAAAAATGTCGGAAATAGCATCAAATTTTAGAATAAGTTGAGATATGTAAGAATTAGTCACCTTAGGCACGAATTATGGCCTTCAAACGGCCAATGAAACCGTCATACGCTGCCCGAATGTTGCTCTGCGGTATTTTGGTCCATTCCCGGCGAAGCGCTTGCTTGAGGTGATCGACACTTTGGTATTTTTTAGTGCCAACCTTGCTTTCCAAAATACTCCAGACACAATAGTTAAAGGATTGGTATCCGGAGATTTTGGTGGCCATTGTGCGCTGTTCGCTGGAAATGAAGGGAGGAACCTCATTTTGTAACCATTCTTGGGTGGCGCGTGCTGAGTGCAATGCTGCTGAGTCCTGTTGGAATGTCCAAGGTCTGTTTGCATGCCCAAGGCTTTAATACACCCTCCAGAAAATTTTCGCGATAATATTCGGCATTTATTCTGATGCCACGGTCGATTAATACGAGCTGAGAGCGACCATCGGCTGTTATGGCTGCCCACACCATCACCATGACCGGCGCTTGAGTTCTGGTGGCCAACCGAAGGTGCACATTTTCAGCTGACCTCATTGGCAAGTAAACACGATCATTTTATTTATTTACGAACTGCTGGACAACGAATGTTTTTTCATCGGAGCGAAGAAAACCAAATTCGGCAGTTCACCACTTTCGGCCAAGCGAAGCAACTCTTTAGCTCTTTTGAGTCTATTTTCTTTCTGTTGCTCATTTTTCAATATTTGACGAATGGAATATTGGGATATGTTCAGCTCACGAGCCATTTTTCGGTCACTGCAACGCGGGTATCGATCAAGTCGCTTCTTTACTTTTCGAACCATTTCTGCTGATGTTGCTGTTTTCTTCCGTCCACTTCCTTGACATCGGGCTGCGCTACCAGTATCACGGTAACGAGCGATGGTACGAGACGAGACAAAAGATTTATTCACATTTAAATGCTGGAGTGCTCTAACGATAGCCACTTGCGGTTTTCCAGCCAAATATAAAGAAGTCACACTATCACGCATGAATTCCATCACGAATAACTTTTTTTCTCGAAAGTTATCCCCAAAATGCTTTTGTACGCTTGTAAACAATATAATGAGCTGTCACTGTAATAATATTAACAGCTGTCGGGCGAGTGGCTTAGAAATGACAGCAGTCTGAAGTTGGTTGCAGTTTTTCATTTCACCCGTATTTTACTTCACAGTTCAGCCTTTTGATAGCGAACACGGAAGGTTCTTTTTATAAGAAACTGTGATTTGATGATGATGTAAACATATGCGAAAATAGCCAGCTTGTAGTCCAGGCCCACTAAAAGATGCCCGTGAAGATAAATTTTAAAATATAAAAGCAAGACACAAGTCACTTGTATTCTGTGTTGGTGCGAAAGGGGTTAATTGTAAAATATATATATTTTTTTTTAATATTAATGATTTTTACCATTTTTTTGGATAAATCAACGTATTTTTAATAAGTTTAAGATAATAACAATTCTCCTAAATTAATTTAACAGGAAAATGACACAATTTCCCGACGAGGACGAATAACCAGAGTGGTGTTGGCGGTAGGGAAACTGCATGGAAAATGCTGAATTCTACAAAAACTATGCTAGCTGCGTCATTGAGGCGGGTCTTAAATGAAAGGTCTCGAGGAGTACTTTCTGGCTATATATGCCTTATATTCCCAACTGATTTCAGATAACCGCTTGCCTAGGTAAGTGAGGCAGTTTTGGACTTTGCCACTGTTATGATTATTGATGCATTTTGAATCATGGATACGAGTGTAATTATTTGGATCATAACAGCGGACTGGTTCCGCAATTCAGCATTTTCCATGCAGTTTTCTTACCGAAACCGCCACTTTGGTTAGAAAATCGGAAAAATTCGATTGCCTGAAATCAGTTGGGAATATAAGGCATATATAGCCAGAAAGTACTCCTCGAGACCTTTCATTTAAGACCCGCCTAAATGACGCAGCTAGCATAGGTTTTGTGCTATTCAGCATTTTCCATGCAGTTTCCCTACCGAAACTGCCACTTTGGTTAGAAAATCGGAAACAAATCGATTATCTGAAATCAGCTGGGAATATAAGGCATATATAGCCAGAAAGTACTCCTCGAGACCTTTCATTTAAGACAAGCCTCAATGACGCAGCTAGCATAGTTTTTGTGCAATTCAGCATTTTTCATGCAATTTCCCTGCCGCCAACACCACTCTGGTTATTCGTCCTCGTCGGGAAATTGTGTCATTTTCCTGTTAAATTAATTTAGGAGAATTGTTATTATCTTAATACTTATTAAAAATACATTGATTTATCCAAAAAAAAAAGGTAAAAATCATTAATATTAAAAAAAATATTTTTCAATTAACCCCTTGCGCACCAACACAAAATACAAGTGACTTGTGTCTTTGTTTTTATATTTTAAAATTTATCTTCACGGGCATCACTAAAAGCTACCATCGCCCAGTATTAGTTTACTTAAATATATAAAAGAGTAGTGAAATAACTGACTGATTGAGAATCAATGCCCAGGCGAAAAGGCTGAAGCTAGAATTTTGATTTTAGATAAAGCAGGTTGTAAAGAATCGCCAACTTGTTTCGAAAGTTATGACAGATATTAGTATTGAAAATTGCAACCCTTTGTGGATGAGTTCGCAGAAGGGGTTGGCAGATATATATCATCTTCACTACAGATATTGCGTTAGTAAAAATATTTTGATGTGTGAAATTTGAAGAGAGTTGGATGCTTATATCGCTTTCTTTGAACGGACCAGAAGAAATGGTCCGATCTGTACTAAATTTATAAAATATCTGGTTTTGATGGAAATATTGGGATGAGCCAAGTCTGAATGGAGTTGGATGTTAATTTTGCGTTTTATGAGCTTTGTGGATATTTAAAATGTTGACCCTTCGTGGGGGAGGTACCAGAGGAAGTGGACCAATTTCACACCAGAGCTGGGGTTAATAAATTTTGTGATATTTGTAATTTGAAGAGAACTGGTTGCTTATTTCGGATTTTATGATCGTTTTGGTTATTCAAAACGTTGACCCTTTGAGGGGGAGTTACCAGAAGGAGTGCCCGATATATTCCATTTTTACACCACACCTTGGGTTAATAAAGTATAATTTAAAGACAATCGGACTCTTACATAAGAGGTGTAATTATAAGAGGTGTAATTATTCCAAATGTTGACCCTTTGTGTGGGAGGTGCTTGATGGAGTGGACCGATATTGTCCATTTTCGCACCTGACCTAGCACTAGTTGGAGCTAAATCAGATTATCCGTTCTCTTTATGTGCAGTAAATTATTTTCTTTGAAAATGATGACATTTTGTGAGGGAGGTACCAAAGGGAGTGGATCGATATTGCTTATTTCCGAACTCGATCTAAGTTTGACAATAATATTACGGCGTACCAAGTTTGGATCAAATCGCATAATCCCTTCTAGAGTTATCGTGCGCACCAGCCAGACAGACAGACGGGCGGACGGACGGACATCGAACGGATATAGATCGACTCCAAATGTCCTAAAACGGATTTGGTCCAGGGGTCTAAAACCGTTATTTCCATGAGGCACGTTTTGGCTGTATCAAATGATATATACCCTCTCCTCCTTTACCCGTATGGCTAGGCTGAGTGTATAAAAATGGTTCATACAAATGTGACATGAAGTCTATTCACAGCATTAATAATTTCTTACCCTAATAGTTCCATTTCCCAAACCCTTATTCTTTCCCCCCTTGCTAACATTAGTGACTGTCTGTCAGGAATTCCTTCAAAGCGTGCATATTCCTTCATTCGATATCACTCCTAAAAGTATGCAACATACATTGTAATATAATTATCAATATTAAATACCTGATTCTTTGCACTACTGAACCTTCAATACACCCTAATACCCAATAAGTGCAAACACCAAGATGTTGTCTCTGATATTCTGAATTGTATGCCATTTGTGATTGCTGGTGTTGTTGTTGTTGCTGCTGCTATTGGTTGGATGGTGGTGACTATATAACGTTTGAATGTGGATGTGTTTTGTGCTTTGCTGAAAACTCCTTCCTTCAACAAAGGTGGCATGGAGGCACACATTCACAACACCCCAACTCCCCCAGAATGGTTTTCCAATACCTCGACAAATGCTCAAGAATCGGTCTACAATTGTTGGGGGGTTTGGTGATATGTTGCTGCTATATTCTACAACGACAGACAAGATGACTTTGGGTGCCCCAATACAGTCTCCCTACAAAAAAAAAATCGTAGCAGTAGCAACAACAACAACATGAAAAGCACGGGGTTTTTGTAAATGTTTTGTGATTTTTATGTGCTTTTGTTTTCAATTTTTTTTGTTTTGTTTTGGTATGTTTTTTTTGGTGTGTTCCTCTCCTTGTTTTATTATTTATTTTGTTGTTTTTGTATTTTATGTGCTTCAATTGCTGGCTGCTGCTGTCGTGTTTGTTGTTGTTGTTGATGATGATGATGACGATTTCCTTTTCTTCTTCTCCATCTCGGTAATCATCTTTGCCCACCAAGCCAGCAAAACGTTGTGACTGAGGACGAAACTTTGCCATGCTAGTGTGTGTGTGTGTTACTCTGTTGGCCAAAGTAAGTTTACCAAGCCACCCAACATTCAACCTCGTCAACGGTGTGGTGGCAACATTGTTGTCTCCTCTCGCTCCAACCCGACTCCACAGAAAGCACTGGCAAATGGAGATGCGGCAGCCAACAGAGCACATGGCAGCGTATCGGGCCTTTGAGTTGAACTGCTCCATGTTGGGTTTTGTGAATTTAGTTTTGTTCGGTAATTCGTGGCGTTAAGCAGGAAAAATATTTCGTATTTAACAGAAATTATTATTGTGTGTTGTTGTCGTTGTTGTTGTTACAACAAATATACATACGAACAACGATATATAATTCAACATTTTCAATTTAAATCGCTTGACACACGGCTGTGTCAGAGGCGACGGCAGCAATGTTTCTTAACGGCGTTGTGTACGAAAGGTTCTTCGGCGAATGTGTCTCGCGCCGTTGATACTCTGGTAACCAGTCAGTAGTCGGTGTGTCTGTCGTCTTATTCAAGTTTTAGGAAAATAAATAACAAAACACTTCTCACAATGTGACATCTGTGTGTAAGGCGGTGTATGTGAGTGTATGTAATTGAAAGAGAGTGTGGTGTCATTAAACACGAGAGAGAGCACTGTGATAATAGAAGCAAATCGCCCTCCCACTAAATCGAGAGAGAGAGAGCGGCGAAAATCTAATCAATTGTAATTTCGAGAATTTTTGAAAAGCAAAAGTGAGATTTTTAATAAAATTTTGCCAAAAAAATGTAAAATTGCAAGAATTTGTGCTCTTACCATTACTCTCCCTTTTTCTCTCCCTCTTATATACTATGCAAATATCAGCAAAGTGTGGGTGAAAATGTGTTTTAATTCGTGTGTGTTGCAATGTGTGTACCTTAAGGAAATATAACAAGTGGATATAAAATTTGGATAATAAATTAATAACCGTTCTTATGCCCACAACCATTTGGTGTTGTTGTTTGTGGCGCCATCTTAATGTGGAGTAGGAGATATCTGAATAAAACTCTCATCGAATTTTAAACGGAATTGAAATTTAAATGGATCAGTGCCTAGCGTACGGTAAATGGCATTTTTAATAAAATTCTTTATATTTCTCATTTATCTTGTAATTATCCTTTTTGTTGTTTTGACTTAATGAGTGCTAAACAGACTTTTAATAAGGGTTGCCAAATTTAAGAATATTTTAAATAGGTATATGGCTAGTTTACACATCATATGTGAAATGACATTCATAATAATCATTTTTATAGCATACTCCCAATAATTTTAAAATTAATCAATCATCATCAGCATTTTCATCAGTTTTATACAAACATTTATTTGTATAAAACATTTTTGTGGGACGTACCACATATACTGCTCCCGACCTAAGTTTTCAATTCTCTCTTACACCATTTAAGTTTGATATAAATATATATATATAATATGTTTAAAAAATCTAAATATAACTTTGAAAAATGACTTTACATGTGACTTTAATATGACACGTAAACAGCCTTAATGGCCATGAACGTCACACTTTACACATGACTGTGAAATAAACTATCCTTAATCATCAGTTAGTTTGCTGATTGATTTATAGCCTCATTATAGAATTATAGACGTATGTACATAGCGTATAGTAAGCAAATGCTATAGAAGTGCGGGCCCGACCATGTGATACCGTACAACGCTACAGCTACAACTAAAAGCCCTCTTATGTTCAAATCCCTTTTTGGGAGATTTCGTTTTTGAGATAATGTCATAGAGCCCTGTACAGATGTTATCATTAGTTTTTGACCGGAGGCATTTGCCCAATATTTTCGCCCTCCGTCGTGTTGATAGGTATTCAAAACAATTTCGATTGAAAGTTGTGGCTAATTTTACAGCTAATCTGAAATCTGAAATTTGCAGTGAAAAGGAAAGCCAGATAGACACTATCACACACTCACCACTATGCGACGCGTTTCGCCGTTGGTTAAGCGGCTCATCAGGCATATTTGGTGTGGATGATGGCTTACAAGGGCCGTTCTCTGGAAAGTAGTATATATTTCGAACTTATTGCAAATTAGCATATGCGAATTATACACTAGAAACTCTCCAGGCTCGACTCAAGTTCTATTGACAGATCTTTTTCACAGCAAAGTTTTGTTTTTGTAGTGATGGATTTTTTGTCCACAACAACTACATTGCTGCCAATGCATACACTTGTTTTAGTGCTACTTTAGGAAGACGGGTTAATGGCTCTGAACGTAGAGACGGCAACTTCTAGTTGGCTGCACACCGAGGTCCGCGGTTCAAATCCCACAGCCAGGCTCGGCTGAACTTTTTGAGTTTTGCCTACGATAAAAAATGTGACAAAAATTAAAAAAATATATTCACTTTTTTGTTGGCATATTTTTACGCAATTTTCTTAGATTTTATCCTTTTCTGGCAAGAGACCATTTCGAATTGATAAGAATTGCGAAAATCAGTCCAGCGGTTCTTGACTTATAAGCAGAATAACTAAGATATATTTCTTTTATACATATACTGTATCTATTTTGCTATATATCCGCTATCTTGCATATCAACATTACTGTAATGGCCAGAAGTAACCCTTTAAACTTTTTGCGATTTGGCCGGGATTAAAACATCCAATTTGGCAGATTTCTGCTCAGACCTAAATTCTAACTCCATGCAAAATTGCGTCGATTGTACCGTAGAGCAACTGCAGAATTCCAAAAACAATGGGTTTCTATTCTGACCCTAACCCCACTTCCATTTTCAGTCTGGTGAGGATGGGCCATAGCGTGATTTTATATTAACATGGACAGACGGACAGACGGACATACATAGCTAGATCGACTCAGCTCGACTAGATAGGAAGACCGGGGACCAATATATCGACATATAAAAATACAAAAGGTTAGAAATATTTTTAAAAAATGTTTTTTCTATAATTTTTGCAAGGATGGAACTCAAAGTATGTGACAAAAATGTAAAAAATACCTGAAATCGGTGTATAACCATATTCAAACGTGGATCGGCATGAACCCTATTTTATGCAAAAGATTTTTCATGTAACCCAAAGACCTGTTTTTAAAGCTCTGTCTTTACTTTCGTAAAGTGTAGTTCAAAAAAGGCTATATGTTTAGAAAATGTACCCTAAAAAATTGGCCTGAGAACCCAAAACCCTTTTGAGTTTTGGTATTTTTTACTCCTAGACCATGACCTGAAAATTGTCGCACAGTGTAATTTATATATAGACCGTAAGTCCGTGGAAACATTAAAATAAATCCAATATTCTTTTCCAGAAAGTCTTTTGCAAATTTTACGATTTGTGGTCAAATCGTAGCATCTGTGACTTGAATGATATTAGAAGAGCTTAGATAACATCAGACTAGCGATTTTTTAATATTTTTTAAAAATGCTTTCATTTTCTGGAAAGTCCTTGAAGAAATGTTCTTAAAAATCTATTTTTACAAAATAACTAGAAACTTAAAATGTTTGACTAGAAACTTAAAAAAACGGTTGTGGTCCGAAGTCTTTAAACAATATTATTTTAAAATTTCGTCACATGATAGCCAAAGAAATGTAGCTTGGCCTTAAAAAAAAATAAATAAAATATTGTATTATCAACGTATTTTGGCCACAATATCCTTAAATAACATAAGACTCGGGATTTTCTACGAGAAAGTCATTAAAGCATGTTCCTACAAATTCTCCTATATTTGAGCATTGAAAAAATATACTCGGAAGTATTTGAAAAAATATACTCGAAAACTCATTTAAATGTTTTCAAAAAAAAAAAAAAAAAAAAAATCAAAAATATATATCAGGGAAATATTAAAAATATTCATAAAGCAGTAAGGGAAGGCCATGTCGTGCGGCCGACTACATGATACCCTACCACCACTATCCATAACAAAAAAAGTTTATATTGGCATACCAACTATGAACCTTATTTGAATGCGTATCATGTTTTTAGAGTAGTCACTATTTGGGATTTATATTCAACTCTGAATCGATTTTCAACAAATTTGGTGTACAATAAACCTGATAAAGATAAAGATATATATGGGAGCAATATCCAAATCTGAATCCATCTTGATAAAATTTTAGGCACTTCTGAGCTGTATCAGATATCTGGAGGGCATATTACGCATGTGAGGACTTAAAACACCAAATCGGATAAAACATATATATGGGAGTTATAACTATATCTGAACCAATTTTCACCAAATTTTTAGTACTTGATTATAGACCGAATTCGGTCTGATGTGCTAAAATTCAGGTCATTTGGACTCATATTGGCCATATGGTGCACAAATCTGTTGGAAATAAATATGGGAGCTATATCTAAATTTGAACCGATTACCACAAATTTCAATACAGTTCATCCTTGGGCCGAACAAATATTGTTTGGGAAATTTCATCTCAATCGGATAGTAAGTGGGACCTGTATTTTGTTCACAAAATACATGGACAGACGGACGGACAAACGTTTTCGCATCTGACCTAAAAATAGTGGGATTTGTAAAATTGGAGCAAAATCGAAAATAATATTACGATGTACAAAGTTTGGGGCCAATCGGGTATTCCCTTCGAGAGTTATCGTACGCACCAGCCAGACAGACAGACGGATGGACGGACGGACACCCTTAGATCGACTACAAATATTTAGAAACGCATTTGGTCCAAAGAGACCTAGGGTCTAAAATCGAAGCACGTTTTGTATATAAATCCTCGTTAGACATATGGCACCGCCATTTTGATTACATTTGAAATTTAATGCTAATTAGTACCGCTTGTGGTCCAAAATTTCGTGCTTCATTAATTTTTCACAATTTGTACCTTTTTAGTTCCATTACTTCGCCAGAGGAAAAAAGTACCAAATTTTAAGATTAATACTGTAATACTAATACAGTACAATATTTAGTAGTTTCGTACATTTGTACCAAAATTTGCCTCATCTCATGTCTTGAGTCTTTAGTGCCCAATGCTATATTCAAACTCTTAAATAACCTACATTTCTAGTACTCTTGGGATTTAGGGCTGTATATTATGTTTTTTTTTTGTAAAAACTCTGTACTGCCTGTCTTCTTGGAAATTAAAAAAAAAATAAAATCACAAAAGTACGATTTTCGAAATCGAATTTTGTTTTTTCGTAAAATAAAAAAAATTCTAAATTTAAGTTTTCTATATTTACTTACGAATTAAACCTCACCGCAGCTTTTCTTCGTGCCAATAATAGTCAGAGCCATTTAGTACGCTTTAGATATTTTAAACCCGTTTCCCTTGGTCGTTGATGGAACATATTAAATAATTCTTCATATATTTCGAAATAGTAAACTCTGGCAACCTTAATCAAATATCTAATTACCATTAAAGTGCGTATTTCCTTTGGGTGTGGGTGAGTGCAAATTATCCCTTCCCATGTATTGCACAATTTTGTCAACCTATGCCGGCTTTTGACGCACACAAATTAAATGAGAAATGAGAACTCGTAGAGAACTCTACAAAATTTCTCTAATCTCATCGCCACATTAATACACACAGACATACACATTCATTATCAGAGGAATAGAACTCTTTTCTCCTTCAGTTACTGTATGACAGTTATTTTATTGTTGAATATTATGTGGGGTAGGGGGTGGGTGTTGGTAGAGGATAATCACAAATTAAGCATTACATACAATTCGATGCACTCGCAATGTTCCACCTGCATTTGATAATTTTGTGAGATTGAGAGAATGGCAGTGGCTTGCATGTGGTGAATTTTTATGAGCTGCAATGGATTAATGGTTGTTTCTGTTGGTGCTCCTTTTAGCTCTCTTTTATTGTGTGGTAGATAAAATGTAAATGTGTATGTAATGTTGCGTCCCTTCGTCATCGATTTGTCTAGAAACGGTTGAATTGCAAAGAAATTAGAAAGGATATGACTGTTGCTTATTGTAATTCTAGGAAAACAACTGTAAAATGAAAATGAAAAAATTCTTCGGAATTTTCACAATTCATTGTGGAATAGAGGCGATTGATTGTTTCGCTCTAAATGTAAAATACATGCCCTGGACGCTTCTTGCATGAGGTCGTTTTTTATTAAAAAAATAAAGAGGACTTTAATTTTACCTTAGAAGCCCCTCTTGATATTGAAGGAGCCTTTAATTTAACGATACCTAATACGAACTTCTATTAATGAAATTTAAATAAAGAAAGGTCTAAAAGTTAAAATTGAAGTCTTGGGACTTCATCTTTCGTAAAGAATTTATTTTAATCGGTCATATATACAGGGTGAGATAAAAAAACTGCAACAAAGTCAAACGCCATGATTTTTACATTTTTATTAAATTTTATTGAATCAAAGCAAAAAATGTCGGAAATAGCATCAAATTTTAGTATAAGTTTAGATTTGTTCGAATTAGCCACCTTTGATACGAATTATGGCCTTCAAAGGCCAATGAAACCCTCACACGCTGCCCGAATGTTGCTCTGCGGTATTTTGGCCCATTCCCGGTGAAGCGCTTGCTTGAAGTGATCGACACTTTGGTATTTTTTAGTGCCAACCTTACTTTCTACAATACTCCAAACACAATAGTCCAACGGATTGGTATCCGGGGATTTTGGTGGCCATAGTGCGCTGAAGATGAAGCGAGGAAACTCGTTTTGTAACCATTCTTGGGTGGCGAGTGCTGAGTGCGATGGTGCTGAGTCCTGTTGGAATGTCCAAGGTCTGCGGCCAAAAAGTTTGCCTGTCCAAGGCTTTAATACACCCTCCAGAATATTTTCGCGATAATATTCGGCATTTATTCTGATGCCACGGTCGATTAATACGAGCGGAGAGCGACAATCGGCTGTTATGGCGGCCCACACCATCACCATGGCCGGCCGCCGCATGAGTTCTGATGGCCAACCGAAGGTGCACATTTTCAGCTGACCTCTTTGGCAAGTAAACACGATCATTTTGTTTGTTTACCAACTGCTGGACAACGAATGTTTTCTCGTCGGAGAAAACCAAATTCGGCAGTTCACCACCTTCGTCTAAGCGAAGCAACTCTTTAGCTCGTTTGAGTCTAATTTCTTTCTGTTGCGGTGTAAGTTCTTGCACTTTTTGGAATTTCAGGCGGCCAACCAGAACTCAAGCGCCGGGTATAGTGATGGAGCAGCGACATGGCCTGAAAAGCATTTCGAAACCATTTCTAGGCTTATTTGTTTAAAAATATCGAATACAAGTTAAAGGAAATTGGTTGGTATGGCTGATAGTTGCATGCCCTCAGCTAATGTTCGGTTATTTAAATATATTTTGATTTATTCAAACTGTTGACCCTTCATCCGAAGGAGTGGGCCAATAGTTTTAATTTCGTATCTGACATACGTTTGAAAAAAATTGACCCGTTGTGCGGGAGGTACTAGAAGGGGTAGTCCGTTCAATCCGCTCTTCACATTTTATAAAAGATATAATTATTTAAAATGTTGACCCTATGTGGGGGAAGTACCAGAAAGAGTGATCCGATATCCACCATCTTCACACCAGATGTTGCGTAAGTAGAAGTTTTGGGATGTGTGAAATTTGTAAAGAATCGGATGCTCATTTTGCGTTTTACGAGCCTCATGGTTATTCAAAATTTTGATCCGTTGTGGGGGAGGTACTAGAAGGAATATACCGATATATTCCATCTTCACACCCGATCATTTGTTAACAAAAATATTGAAATTTGTGAAATTTGAAGACAATCGGGCTCTTATTTCAAATTTTATTAGAGTTACAATTATTCAAAATTTTGACCATTTGTGGGGAGGTACTTGATGGACGTAGTACTGGGAAAAATATTTTTATGTGCAAAGTTTGCACATAACGAGAGAACCGATGTTGCCCATCTCTAAACTCAATCTAAGTTTGACAAAAATATTACGATGTATCAAGTTTAGACTAAATCCGATACTACCTTCGAGAGTTATCGTGCGCACCAGCCAGCCAGACAGACAGACAGACAGACAGACGGACATCGCTAGATCGACTCAAAATGTTCTGAAACGGATTTGGTCCAAAGAGACCTAGGGTCTAAAACCGTTATTTCGAAGAGACAAGTTTGGGCCGTATCAAATGAATGATAAAAACACATGTGTCGCTGTTCTATAGAGACCCATAGTTCCTTTTGAGGATCTCCATAGAATCACATTCTGAGTCGATTTATGCATGTCCGTCCGTCAGTCTGTCCATGTATTTTTGTAAACAGAGTACAATTCGCATTTATTGCCCGATCTAGATGAAATTTTGCACAAATCATTTGTTTGGCCCAAGGAAGAACCCTTTTGAAATTGGAGATAATCAGTAAAAATTTAGATATAGCTCCCATATATATCTTCGTCCGATTTGCCTTTTATTGTGCACCAAACGTGTAATATCAGTCCAAATTGTATGGAATTTAGCACATACAACCAAATTAGGCCTGAAAATAAGTATGCCAAAATTGATCGAAATCGGTTCAGATATAGCTATTGTTCAAAAGAACATATTTTACTAACACATTTTTTAATTTTGTTTTTATTATTATTTTATTCTATGTCAGCATATAACTGACCTATATAATTATTGTTTGCCTTATGCAGGCCAATAGCCTAAATAAAGAAACACCTCGATTGGTTTCACATTGCATGGGTTATTGGCTGAAGTAATTTATTGCTTAGTTAACTTTAAATGCTAGTTTTAATGAATTCAAAAATGTATAAATAGAAAGCAAAAATAAATATTCTTGGTAGATTACAAGAAATTGTAAACATACCAAGGTTACACAATTCAAGTGTTGTGTATATCTGCTTTAATTAATATTAATAAACATTTTTTGGTGACCCCGACGTGATCCTGACAAGGATTACTTGATTCACTCATAAATTTCGAATTTCCCCCCACCAGTGGTAAGGAATTTGAAATATTTATTTGTGAAAGGAGCTAGTTACGTACAACTAGTAGCACCATCTAAGAGCCAGGAACATCTGGAGAAGAAGCCAGTACCTACATCAAGAATCTGAATCAACTGATAGCTAATCACCGTAAGGCGGATACAGTATGGATCTAGCTACAGTAATCGAGCAACAACAAGCAGCAATTGCCGAGTTGAGGAAGGCAATTGCGAACGTAAAAAAGGCTCCATTGGAAAGAAGAACGGTGGAGTTCTACAGCAAAAAGCTCAAGGAAATGGAAGCACTCTGGGCAGAGATCGATCGCAATGAAAACAAAATTCGTGCAGATCCTGCGGCAGAGTCACATCTCCATATCACCAATAACGAATACCAAGTCATTGGTGAAGAGTACAGAGCTGCAATCGACAACATCGAGGCAGACATCAAAAGGGGCAAAGAACAAATGCCTCAGAAACCGCTTCCCGCAACAAGGGAGGGGGTGCAAAAACAATCAGGCCAGTTTACTGCAACCAGCAGCGTGACTGCATTAGTGAGACGTCAGAGGGCTCTAATGCAGTCCATACAAACGTTAATAAGGGGCAATTCAGGCCAAGCTGCTCCCTGTCAGACAGTGGCTGCAATTGAAAAACTGTGGACACACGTGGAAGATATCCACTTCAAAATGTTCGAGGACTTTGATGACCCAACGTTGGTGGGGTACGATGCATCAGCCTACGTTCTCTTAGAGGAAGAGACGTTAAAGTTCAAAGAAAAAATATCGACGCTAACACAGGTCGATCATTCGTCGTCTCAGCAGAGATCAGGCGGAAACTTGGCAAATCAAGTTAATCTGCCAAAAATTACAATCCCTCAATTTAATGGGGATTATTCGAAGTGGCAGACGTTTGCTGACATTTTTGGGAAAATGATCAACGAGCAAGCCTTGCCACAAGTGCAAAAAATGTGGTATCTCAAGGCCAACGTGACTGGGGAAGCCGAGAAACTCATAAGGCACCTCGAGTTGACCGAGGCGAATTACGACATTGCCTGGAAGACACTCCAAGACAGGTACAATAACAAGAGAGCTCAAGTATCAACTATACTTGAGAGAATGCTAAACCTGCCCAACATGTCTGGCGATAGCAGATCAGTGAAGGACTTTCATGATAGTCTTCATGAATCGTTATTGGCATTGGAGGGTCTTGGAGTAAGGCCAAAGGAATGGGATCCACTCTTAATCCACATCCTAACAAAGAGGATGGACAAGACTACTCATGTGTTGTATGAGCAGTCGATTGTAGATTCGAAAGAACTCCAAACGATGGATCATTTCATGAAATGTTTGAGGAGTCGTTTCGAATCATTAGAAGCTGTCAATGGGATTCAGAAGAGCAAACCGTCAGCAACGACTGCTTCCACCACGATCCGTAGATGTCACATGTGCAAAGGTGACCACCCCCTATATTACTGCAAACAGTTCTTGGCAATGACAGTGCCCGAAAGACAGAAATGGGTTGCTAGACACAAGATGTGTCTAAATTGCTTCAAGGATGACCATCAGGCAAAAACGTGTACAAGTGGGAAGTGCAGGAAGTGTCAACAAAAACACAATACACTTTTGCATTTTTCAACGAGGCCACAAGTAGAGAACAAGTCAGCAGATTTGTCGGTTCAACAGCCGCCAACAGTAGCATCGGCGAATAGATCCCAATCATACGTACTGCTTGCAACCGCACGTGTTGCGATCAAGGCAAATAATGGAAGAAGCTATGAGTTTAAGGCGATTCTGGATTCCGGTTCACAAATTAATCTGGTGTCAGAGCGACTAGTGCAGAGGTTGGGTATCGAACCCATTCAAACATCTCTCTGTATCGAAGGTGTTGGAGGTAGATCAAGAACCGCAAACCACAGGGTCAACGTGGAGCTTAAGTCACTCACCAGCAAATTCAGAACACGCCTAGAAGCCTTTGTGTTACCAAATATAGTGCCACCCCAACCAAGCACTGAGATCGACATCACATCATGGCCTATTCCAGAAAACATAAAACTAGCAGATCCCTATTTTTATCAAACGACCAGGATTGACGTACTACTTGGAGCAGAGTTCTACTTCAACCTGATTCTCTCACAAGAACTTCGAATGTCCAAAGAGCTTCCTATATTGAAGAACTCAAAACTAGGATGGATTGCTAGTGGAAGAGTTCAGGCTGAATCAGAAACTGTGACATGCGCCGTTTTCGGAGAAGATGAACATGCTTTAGAAGATTTATTAAAGATGTTCTGGGAACAAGACGATGTTTGTGAAGACCAGAAGTTGACAATAGCAGAGGAACAGTGTGAAAATCACTTCAACCAAAATACAACAGTGAATGAGAATGGTCGGTTTGTGGTGCGATTACCGTTTGCAGACGGCCCTGAGAAAATTTCTGAATCCTTGAATATTGCAGCATCAAGATTCTTTGCGTTGGAACGTCGCTTATCTAAGGATGCAAGTCTTCACGAGCAGTATGCTAAATTTATGAAGGAGTATGAGGATCTGGGACATATGACGAAAATACAATCAAGAGAGGTGCGTGGTAATCATTACTATATCCCGCATCATTGTGTCCTACGCCCAAATAGCAGCACAACAAAACTGAGGGTTGTGTTCGATGCGTCTTGCAAGTCATCATCTGGATGGTCACTCAATGATATTTTGCATTCAGGTCCCAGGGTTCAAGGAGATCTGTTTGGAATGCTGTTGCGGTTTAGACTGCCGAGATTTGTGTTTACAACAGACATTGAAAAGATGTACAGACAAGTGCTAGTCGACAAAAGAGATCGCAAATATCAACTAATCGTATGGAGAAACACTCCAGACAAGGAACTCGAACATTACATGTTGAATACGTTAACATATGGTACGACGTGTGCCCCATATCTTGCTACAAGATGTCTGAAAAGGCTAGCAGATACGAACATACAAAGATATCCATTGGGGGCGATGGTATTGCAAAAGAATTTTT
The DNA here is from genome assembly GCF_030504385.1 of Musca domestica. NCBI lineage: Eukaryota > Metazoa > Arthropoda > Insecta > Diptera > Muscidae > Musca > Musca domestica. Next base: position 15,818,399 of record NW_026712219.1, on the reverse strand, counting down.
ACGTTGACGATTGCATGTGCGGGTCTGACAGTTTAACAACGGCAACTGAGATGCAGAAACAAGTTAATATGTTACTACTGGAAGCTGGATTTAGACTACGAAAATGGTGTGCTAACCACTTAAAACTGCTGCATGGAATTCCTCCAGAAGATAGAGAAGTAGATCTCAATTTTGACAAATCATCAACCAAGGTTTTGGGATTAACATGGATTCCTCAAGCAGACCGATTTTGTTTGAAGAGTGATGTGAACGAATGCACCAAGGTCACCAAGCGGAAGGTCACATCTGATTTGGCAAGATTGTTTGACCCCTTAGGAATTGCGGGTCCTGTGGTGTCAGCAGCTAAGATCTTTATTCAGCAACTGTGGAAGAATAAACTTGGCTGGGACGAGGAACTGCCAGCAGAAAGGGCAGCATATTGGCTATCGTTCCGAGAAGGTCTGAAGATGTTAAATGATTTCAGGTTACCCAGACACATGTTTGATGGAGAGAAACCAACAAAAATTGAGATACATACTTTCGTGGACGCGTCAGAAAAGGCATATGGTGCTGTGGTGTATCTTCGAGCTATGCTGCCAGACGGCAGGCATATAGTCAGACTTCTTTGTTCAAAATCAAAAATAGCACCAATAAAGGAGATCACGCTGCCACGGTTAGAGCTTTGTGCCGCTGAATTGGGAACAAAACTTACTGCTAAGGTCAAAGCCGAATTGGGTTACGAAGATCTAAGGACTATTTATTGGTCAGACTCAGAGATTACATTGTACTGGATCAATTCAGAACCATCAGCTCTAAAGACGTTCGTTGCCAACAAAGTAAAAAATATACAAGGCAGATCGATAAACACTCAATGGCGACATGTGGGGACGAAGGATAATCCTGCCGATTATATATCCAGAGGTATGAAACCAGATCGTCTGTCGGGATGTCTGATGTGGTTTTATGGACCCACGTATCTACATGGAAATGAATCTCTCTGGCCGGGGCCCTTCTCAAAGAATAGAGAAAATCAATCCGATCTTGAATTCAAGACAAAATCTACAGTATCAGCAATTGCCTCACAGAGTGGGTTACAGGATATGATCTATGGAATCAACCACAAGGGTTCATTTAGACGATTACAACGTATTGTCGGTTATGTCCTGCGATTTTCAGAAAGGATAAAGGGACGCAAGCATGGAAGTTCGACAGATGTATTGACACCTATGGAGTTGAATCAGGCGATGCAACTAATAGTCAAGACCGTACAGGTGGCAGATTTTGCGAAAGAAATTCGGCAATTGAGGAAACATGGAGCATTGGACAAATCAAGCTCCATACATAGTTTAACTCCGTTTCTTGATGACAGAGGAATACTTAGAGTCGGTGGCAGGTTGGAAGAGGCAACCTTAGCATACGACACAAAACACCCGATGTTGTTACCATACAACGATCCAATTGTGAAACTCATTCTTAGCATGATCCATTTAGAGAATAGCCACTGTGGCTCACAACTATTACTGGCAACATCAAGACAAAAATATTGGATAATCAAGGGGAAGGCTATGGCTCGCAACATTGTGCAAAATTGCGTAAGGTGCACCCGGGCGAAGCCAAAGTTATACAACCAAATCATGGGAAATCTCCCACCGAGCAGAGTCACACCAGCAAGGCCGTTTATTGTCTCCGGCGTTGACTATTGCGGACCGTTATGGGTCCACTACAAAATACGAGGCAAGAGACCACACAAGGTTTACATCGCTGTCTTTGTCTGCTTCGCAACAAAGGCTGTACATTTGGAAGTAGTTACAGACCTAACAACGGAAGCATTCATTGGAGCATTGAAGAGATTTATCTCTCGGCGAGGAAAATGTCAAACCCTATATTCAGACAACGCGACTAACTTTGTAGGTGCTAAAAATCAGCTCGATGAATTCAATAAGGCTGTCTTTGGGGAGAAAGGCAAAAAAATAATAGCGGAGACGTGTTCAAGAGAAGGGATCGATTTCCAGTTTATTCCCCCAAGAGCACCACATTTTGGTGGCTTATGGGAAGCCGCGGTGAAGTCAGCCAAGCAACTGTTGCTTCGCACCACTAATAGTGCATCATTAACCCACGAAGAGTTGGAAACAGTTGTTATTGAAATAGAAGCAATCCTGAATTCCAGACCGTTGACTCCTATTTCTGACGATCCAAATGATCTAGCTGCATTAACACCTGGTCATTTTCTTGTGGGAGAACCGTTAACGGCACAGGTTGACCCATCAGCGAACCAATGGTCAACATCATTGACAAGCAGATGGAAGGTCGTATCTCAAATTAGGCATGAGTTCTGGAAACGTTGGTCCACGGAGTACTTAAATACTCTGCAAGAAAGAAGGAAATGGAGTACACCATCTCCAAACGTGGAACCTGGTCAATTGGTCATTATTAAGGAAGATAACATGCCTGTAATGCAGTGGCCGCTAGGCAGAATAACCCGAACATATAAGGGCAACGATGGAGCCGTTCGTGTAGTCGACGTAAAGACACAAAACGGCGAAATTAAAAGAGCTATAACCAGATTAGCTCCTTTATGGAAAAAGGAAAAGGAACCTCTTCCGCCTATAGAGACCAAGAGTAGGAGTGAAGAGCCATCTCCAAAGCGATTGAAGACGTCAAGCAGCATGCTAGTATCGATGATGCTTGTGGCTTTACTATTTTTACCTCTATGCTTGTGTCATTCGTTCAACATACACAAGTTTGAGAATAAGCCCGGCATCTATTTTGAAGGAATTGGAATCACAAAAGTAGTAACAGCAGAGTGGAAACTGATCACAGGAGAGGAGCTCTAAACATAGTCGGGAACCTCGCACACTCGTTATTTGGTGTCTTGGATTCGGAATATGCGGAGCAAATGACTGTGACAATTGAGAAGGCAAATGAAGACAAGCAACATTTGTTGGATCTTCTAAAAAATCAGACATCTATTATTGATTCAACAATCAACATAATTAGAAAGGACGAAGATACGAGCCAAAGGAACTTCGGCAACATGCAAGTGGAATTGAACCTTTTGGCAAATAAGGTGAAGAAAGAAGAAGATGTTGTAAAGACAACACAATCAATTATGTTTCTCACTTCACAGCTCATGCTACTTTCATCAAGGTTGAAACATATAGAAGATAACTTAATCGACGTTTTAACGGATGCTCATCATGGTCGGATAAGTCCGTTGCTACTTACGCCACATCAATTGCTACAAGAGCTCCAAACCATCAAGGCTCACATTCCTCCATCTCGTGCTCTACCCGTTCGCGAAGATAATGTTTCGGATTTCTTCAAATTAATGAAGAGTAAGGGAAGGGTTATTAAGAACCATATCATATTCGAGATTCGCCTTCCATTAGTGGATCTCCAGCAGTATGATTTATTCAAAATGATCCCCGTACCTATGCTACGATCCGGTCGATTTATTTCAATAGCTTTGAAATCAACATTATTGGCAGCTAACGTCCATCGGGATGAGTTCATATCGCTAACCGCAGAAGAAATGAACAGCTGCATACATACCACAAATGACGTTTTTATTTGCGACAACCAAGCGAAATTTAGCAAAGGCGATCGATCACATTTATGCGAGGTGATTTTCTTATTGAACAAATCGTCAGAAGCGTGCGACTTGCAATCGACCATGCACCACCAAACTTGGAGACAAATGGAACAAAAGAATAAATGGATGTTTACTCTAGCCAATTTAACAGAATTGTCCTTTGTTTGTGGTACAAAAATGACACACCTGGAGGTGCAAGGAGCTGGAACTTTAGAAATTGGGCCAGGCTGCATTTTCAAAGACAACACATTTACAATATACGGTCACTACGAAAACAAAACAACAGTGCACACATCATATCTGAGACTTAAGCCACTGGATTCCATAATCTCAAGCAGTAAGCTTGTCTTGCTCAACAAAACATTAAACAGCACCTATGAAACACATGCTGCTGAACTCGTCACCTTACACCAACAGCTAAAAACTATTGAAATCGGACGCCTTCCACAATTAATGAAATCGACGGCCATTCACCACCATACCATCAGCTATCTAGCTCTTTGCATTGGAATTGGAGTAGCCATATACGTCATTGTCAAGTTTCGCCACCACAGAACTTCCAACAATAACATGAACCCAACACCTACCCCTCGGCAGTCAGTCTCATCATCATACGTCATTGACCAGACAGTTTCTTGAACGTTCCTCGTTCAACGTGGGGGAGAATGTTCAAAAGAACATATTTTACTAACACATTTTTTAATTTTGTTTTTATTATTATTTTATTCTATGTCAGCATATAACTGACCTATATAATTATTGTTTGCCTTATGCAGGCCAATAGCCTAAATAAAGAAACACCTCGATTGGTTTCACATTGCATGGGTTATTGGCTGAAGTAATTTATTGCTTAGTTAACTTTAAATGCTAGTTTTAATGAATTCAAAAATGTATAAATAGAAAGCAAAAATAAATATTCTTGGTAGATTACAAGAAATTGTAAACATACCAAGGTTACACAATTCAAGTGTTGTGTATATCTGCTTTAATTAATATTAATAAACAGCTATAGCTCCCATATATTGTGTTCATCCGATTTTATATTTTTTTCCTCCGCAGCCGTAATATGCACTATGTAACAACAATATTTGGGGAAATATATCAAATGCAGCTCAGAAATACCTTTGCTAAATTTTATCGAGATCGCTTCAGATTTGGATATAGCTCCCATATATAACTTATTCCGATTTACCTTTTATTGTGCACCAAACGTCTAATATTTGCCCAAATTGGATGAAATTTGGCACTTACGACCGAATTGAGTCTAGAAGCTAGTATGTCAAATTTGGTGAAGATCGGTTCAGATATAGATATAGCTCCCATATATACTGTTCATCCGATTTGTTGCTTTTGTCCTCCGCAGCCGTAATATGCAATCTTTAACAACAATATTTGGGGAAATATATCAAATACAGCTCAGAAATATCTTTGCCAAATTTTATCGAGATCGGTTCCGATTTGGATATAGCTCCCATATATATTTTTATCCGATTTCAAATTAATTGTGCCCCAAAATGGGCAATACAAGTCCGAATTTAAAAGATACCAACGCTTCGGCATATTTAGTCGTTTTGATCTTTAAATTATAATTATAATCATAGCGTGTATGATTGAATTCTCCCATAAAAACTTTTAATTGTTATGTGGAGCTCTACTAAATTAGCAAAGTGGTGTAGGGTATCATAAAGTCGGCCCCGCCCGACTCTAGGACTTTCTTTACTGTTTTTTTTTTTTTTTTTTTTTTTTTTTTTGAAAAAGAGGTCTCTTTTACGTTTTCTGTGGCTAGAAGACTTTTTAAATTGAGATATGATGTTGCCAGGTCTTGTTGGCATTAAAGGTATCATTCATGTCTGTTAGGATTAGAAGACTTTTTTAGGTCTTCTATAGATTGACTTATATAGTTTGAGGCCTATTTCCAAATTTTCTATAGCTAGAAGGTCTTTCACATGCTTTCATAGCTAACTTTTTCAGCCTGTCCATAAAGGCCTGTTCAAAGGAGAGTGGTAGGGTCTTCTACCCACAGAAGGTATTTTCAAATTCTTTTAAGACCCCCTCAGGTTTATTTTACGAATGTAAGACCTTTCTCAGGTGCTATATTGGGTACATTACCTAGTTCAAGGATCTATGAATTGAAGACCTTTTTCAGAGTTTCCAAAGTTCAAAAGACGTATTTATAGGTTCAAGATAGGTTCAGATTTTGAAAAAAAACCCATGTTTGGCAAACGGGTTTAAAATAGGTAATTTTCCAGCTAATTTTAAATCAGATTGGAATCCATTGCTACAAAATTAAATGTAAACGGGTCAAAATTATTTTTGTATTTTTTATTAGTTAGTTTTCTAAAGTTTTTTAGGTTTGGAAAGATTTAAAATTTAAAACTAAAAAACAATTGTGCACAATAAGAGTGAAGCCAGCAGCACTGGAGGTGGTATTTTTAATGCAGTTTCAAAAAATACTGACTCCACCAGGTCGTGCACTTGGAGTAAAAAATACGGAAAACATAATTGTAACAGACGTTATAAATCATGAAAATGTGCCACTGGACAATGCTGATGACAAGACTAATGTAACTACTACCCAAGCTTCTCGATCGCCAAGAAAAAATTATGATAAAAAGTCGTCAAGGAAAGAAGAAACAATTGAACTCTTGAAAGAGCAGTATTGACTTTTGGAACAACACAAACAAGAGTCAGGCAATGCAAATATGTTTGTTTGCTGCCTTAGCACTCGCCGCTGTCCGTCTGTCTGTTGAAATCACGATACAGAATTTAGCACAGCAATTTGTATTGTGTATAGGTTGGTTGGTATTGAAAATGAGATATATCGGTTCACCTTCTGGTATAGTCCCCATATAACGGTTCCTCCCGATATTCGGTATTTTGATGATTTTTGCCACATTTTTTCAAGAATTTCTCTGAAAATTGGTAGTTGTAGATCATAATGGGTTCCAGTTCGTGTGGCGAGTCGGTACCTACCGATATTCGTTAATTTGATGATTTTTGCGACATTTTTTCACGGATTTTGGTATTTGTAGGTCATAAACGGTTCTAGCTCCTTTGGCGAAACTTTGCATGTAGGTCCACGATTTGGTATAGCCCCCATATAACGGTACCTCCCGATATTTGCCATTTTAGTGGTTTTTACCACATTTCTTCTAATGTTTCCTTTACCCTAAGGTTGAGGGTATTAAATATTTGGCTCGGCCGAACTTTATGTTTTTTACTTGTTTTCACGATATTTTTTATTTTTCCGAAAGAGACGAAATTAGACTTCAAAATACAAACAAATTCTTATCTTATTTTGTAAATAACAAGGGAGTGTTGCCAACGCTTTTTTTAATTGTTGCCAACTTTTATTTTAAACTGCCGTATGTATATTTCTGCCTCGGTATGCCTTTTATAGATCCTGTGGCGTATTTTCATAATAATGAATGACTTTCCTTTCTAACCAAGTAAAACTTATTTCAATTTTTTATTTGCGATTCTCAAGATAAATAAAATTCTGTTACATTTTCTCCAAGGGAGCATTTCTCCATTTTTTATGTATGTACCCCAAAAAGCATTGCATGTGTCGCCCAAAAGAAGGGACATGACACTTTGTTCTTGTCCTTTGTTACCACCTTCAAATGGAATACAATTTTATCTACCATTCCATGTAATTCCAAGGGTCTCTGATTATGTGTATCTGAGTTTTTTTTTTGTTTTGCAAATAAAGAAAAACCAAAAAAGCAACCCAACCAAAGGAAAGGAAAGAATGAAACGAGCAAAGGAAATTGCAAAAACAAAATAAAATAAAACAAAAAGATTCGTTGCACAAAGCACACAAAGAAAAACACATTTCAATTCCAATCAATAATCGCCTGAGATATGATGATGGCGGTTTGTGGAGATGATGATGGTGACGCTACTGCTGCTGTCGGGGCTCATAAATTTCATGTGCAGTTTATTAAAATAGGAAAAAACAAATACATGCACACCTCCCCATGAATACTTATTCCTCCAACCATTTCAGATAAATCACATTTACCATCCATTTATACCCGCTACCCCCAATAGCCATCCATTCACCCATCCACCACCTTCATTTGCTCTCCATTATCACCCTTCAATCGAATTCAAATCCAAAATGAAGCAATTCAAACAAATATTCGAACAGTGAATGATTTCTGCCTTGTTTTGGGAGGAGAGCAAAGTTTTCGGATGACAAGCGAAAAATATTCGCGACGACAACATCAACGGAGGTGATTGTGGTAGAGGCCGAGTGGGCATAAGAACTGTCGATTGGGTCCACCAATACCTGGCAGCGAGATGTCAAACCATTTACATGTCATTTTTATCAAAATAACCATAAAATGTGTTTCACTCAGTGTAAAATTAAATTAAAAATGTTTATTTTATTCGATTTTTTTTGTTTTGTTTCATTGATTTAGTTCAAGCTGAAAAATGTTGTAGTAGTTCAAAAAGAGAAAAACAAAAAAAAAACAGAAACGTAAACACACAGTCCATTAAATAAATCTACAACAGAAGCATCAAAAAGGCCAAAATGATGAACAACAAATTTAAATAGCGACTAAAATGTGATTATGTGGAAGTCAAATAAAAAAAAAAATAAAAATTGTTATGAAAAATAAATACAACAAGAAAATACAAAAAGTGACAAATGTATTCCAGGAGAAATTTTAGAAATGGAATGGAATGGAAATTTTAACAATTACAGAAAAAAAAATTCAATAAATCTCGGGAATTATGAAAAAAGCAAGCACAACGTTTGAATGCTGAATAAATAGTTAACATTGGGAACAAATGTGATTCTGAGCAGGTCAAAAAAAAAAAATAATAAATTAATAAATAAATAAATGTTATTATCAGAAATAAATTTTTGACATATGAATTCCTAAAATATTTTTAGAAAACTGGTGAAAATGGAAATATTTAAGTATTGCGAAATGGAAAAAAATCGAAACAATTTTGAGAAAATCGCAGCAGTATAAAAATTAATAGAAAAATTACTTACAAAATGTGACCTATATTGGATAAAATTACCATGTGAAACCAGGAGCAAGGCCTTTGTATGCTGGACAAATCAAAAAAAAAAAAAATAAATAAATAAATAAAATTTAAAAAATGTGTCCAAAAATATAAATTGAAATATTGAGCAATAATATAATCGGAATGCAAAAATCACTACAAAGAAAGTACTGAAAATCGACAGCGAAAAAAAGATCAAGTGGAGATTTTAAATATTAACCTTTGAAGGATCTAAAATCTACGATGACAATGATGTAGACATTTTAATGACATTGCCCAATTGAATTCAGGTTTGTGAATTTTAAAAATATTAAATTAAAATAACTCTAATTTATAGACAGCGAAAGTGCGCCGTAAAATTTAAGATTCGTCCCCACCTTGGCCTTTTTATACCATCCACCATACTATAGAGGGTATATTAACTTTGTTATTCCGTTTGTAACGCCTCGAAATACTCATGTCAGACCCAACAAGGTATATATATTCTTGAACAGCGTAAAATTCTAAGTCGATTTAGCCATGTCCGTCCGTCTGTCTGTCCGTTTGTCTGTCCGTCTGTTGTAATCACACTATCTTTCGAACGAATTGAGGCAGTAGGCAGGTTAAGTTTGTAAATGGGCCATGCAGGTCCACGTCTTCGTATAGCCCCCCATATAACGGTTCCTCCCGATATTCGTCATTTTGACGATTTTAGCGACATTATTCACCGGAATTGTTTAAAATTTGGTATTTCAAGTTCGAAATGGATGCTATAGCCTAAAGCTGGGAATACATAAAGCGCTTATTTGGCTGGCTTAAGTCATCGGCTTGCTTCTTCGGAAATGAACAAAGGAGCCTAGGGTCAAAATCGAACTAAGTCAACCTAAAACTCCTTTGTTCCTCTACGAAGAAGTCAGCCGATGACTTAAGCCAGTCAAATAAGCGCTTTATGTATTCCCAGCTTAAGACAGAAAATTGTCTGTGCAGGTCCACGTCTTCGTATAGCCCCCATATAACGGTACCTCACGATATTCGCTACCTTGTTGATTTTAGCGACACTATTCACCCAAAACTGTTTCAAATTTGGTATTTGAAGTTTGTAATGGATGCTACAGCCTATGACAGAAAATTGTCTGCAGGTCCATGTCATCGTATTGCCCCCATATAACGGTACCTCCCGATATTCGGTATTTTGATGATTTTAGCGACATTATTCACCAGAATAGTTTCAAATTTGGTATTTCAAGTTCGAAATGGATACTACAGCCTAAGACAGAAGATTGTCTTTGTATAGCCCCCATATAACGGTACCTCCCAATATTTTGTATTTTGATGATTTTGGCGACATTATTAATCGGAATTGTTTCAAATTTGGTGTTTGAAGTTCCTAATGGACACTGCGGCCTAAGGCAGAAAATTGTCTATGCTGGTCCACATTTTGGTATAACCCCCATATCCCTATACTCGGTATTCTGATGATTTTAGCTACCCTAATATGAGGGCTACATTTGATATTTTTAAGATTTTAACAGAATTTTTAACGGATTTTATTTTTTTGAAAATTGTTAAATTTGTTCCAAATGTTGGAGGGTATTCAAACAGCTTTTTTAATTGCTAAGTATTGCAAAATGGAAAAAAATAAAAAAAAATTTGAGAAAATCGAACCAGTATAACATTAGCGGGAAAATTACCTACAAAATGGATAAAATTACCATGTGAAACCAGGAACAAGGCCTATGTATGCTGGACAAATAAAAACATAAAATTAAAAAAATGTGTCCAAAAAAAAAAAAAATAAATAAATTGAAATATTGAGCAATAATATTATCGGAGATGCAAAAAATATTTAAAAAAATGAAACAAAAATAATAAATGGAAGAAAGTACTGGGAACTAAAAAAAAGTAAAATAAAAGTTATTAACATATTCCTGATCAAGAAAGTACTGAAAATCGAAAGGGAAAATAAATTGAATTGAAGACTTCGTAGATTAACTTTTAAAGGATATAAAATCTACCACGATGATGTACAGAATGACGTGGACTAATTGAAGTCAGGTTTGTGAAATTTCAAAATAATCTTAAATTAAAATAATCCTTATTTATAGACAATTGAGTATTGTCAAAATTAAAGTCACAAAAATTTATGCTAAATTCCGAAATTGTGAAAAAATGCTGACAATTTTTTTTTTGGAAATTGTGAGGAATTATTGAATGAAAGCAAAAAATGTCGGAAATAGCATCAAATTTTAAAGTAAGTTTAGATTTGTTCAAATTGGTCACCTTTGGCCTTTTATTGCCTTCAAACGGCCAATGAAACCGTCACACGCTGCCCTAATGTTGCTCTGTGGTATTTTGGCCCATTCCCGATGAAGCGCTTGCTTGAGGTAATTTTTAGAGCCAACCTTGCTTTTCAAAAGAATTCAGAGACAATAGTCCAACGGAGATTTTGGTGGTAATTGTGCGCTGGAAATGAAACGAGGACCTCATTTTGTAACCATTCTTGGGTGGCACTTTGGTATTTTTTAGTGCCAAACTTGCTTTCCAAAATACTCCAGACACAATAGTCCAACGGATTGGTATCCGGAGATTTTGGTGAAATGAAGCGAGGAACCTCATTTTGTAACCATTCTTGGGTGGTGCGTGCTGAGTGCGATGGTGCTGAGTCCTGTTGGAATGTCCAAGGTGTGCGGCCAAAATGTTTGCCTGTCCAAGGCTTAAATACACCTTCCTGATGCCACGGTTGATTGATACGAGCGGAGAGTGACCATCGGCTGTTATGGCGGCCAACACCATCATCATGGCCGGCGCTTGAGTTCTGGTGGCCAATCGAAGGTGCACATATTCAGTTGACCTCTTTGGCAAGTAGAAACGGTAGAGATCAGACCATTTCTTATGGTTCCTTCCCCACAAAGGGTCAACGTTTTGAATAACCAAAACGTTTATAAAATCCTAAATAACAACAGATTCAATTTATATTCCACACATCCCATTATTTCCACTAACAAAAGATCTGTTGTGAAGATAAAATATATCGGTCCACTACTTCTGGCACCTCCCCCACAAAGGTTGAAATTTTTGAATAAAAAAGCGAAATTAACATCCGATTCCATTCATGACTTGGTATATCACAATATTTCTATCAGCACAAGATCTGTTATAAAGATGGTAGAGGTCGGACTATTTCTTTTGCTACCTGCCCATAGGGTTCAAGGTTATGAAAAACAAAATGATCAAAGAAAGCGAACATACAAACATTTTAGCTAATACAATATCTGTTGTGCAAATTATATATATCTGTGAACCTATTCTGGTACCTCACTCACAAAGGTTCACAATTTTCAATACTTTTAGGTGTTATAACTTGCGAAACAAGTCGACGAGTCTTTGCAACTTGCTATATCTGAATATATTTCTATTTGCCAGAAACCCGAGATGAATATGAAATTTATGATTTTACATAATTTGGACAAAAATGTTCGATTTTCTTGTAATATTGCCGATACCAATATTTTTTATGTATTAGATGAAGCATGAAAATGGAAAACTTCGGTCGTCTATATCTGGTATCTCACGCACGTGTTAACATTTTCTAAACATTATTATATATGTCATGTAAAGTGAATATTATATTATGATTGATAATGTTCACTATTGTACGTATATTTTTAAAAATCGCTTACAGTACCTGTAAATCTAGATGGAAATGTTAAAAATCTCAAAGACGTAATTAAACCTTTTTAATATACGACACTTGCTAATAAATTAAATGAATACAAGTAAAAATGCAGCTAAATTCGCCCGGACCGAACTTTTTATACCCTCCACCATTCGGGGAAAAAATTAAAAATTGTCTTAAAAAAAAAAAAACAATTCGTCGCCAAATACCGCTCAAATGAAAATATGGGCCTATACAAAGAAGTGGCGGTGCATAAGTTATTTTTTTTTTTGTCATAGGATGTAGTAACAAAATTTTCATTTTAGGACTTTTCATATCTCTGAGTCTTGCTGATCACTGTAACGGCGTTGTATCTTTGCCGATTTTCTATTACTTGTTGTGAAGCATGCAGTTTCAATGATCCCAGACATTTTTTTGCACGTTCTCACAAAGATTGAACATCGCGCAAAATTGCACAGCTCTATCTTTTTGCATTTGTTGAATAATAATATTGAACCATTTGTACTGCCTGGTACTTTTCGTATCTTTGCCGTACAGATTTCCAATAATCTCGCTTGTATAAATCTTTCTAAAATATTGCTATTCCATTTTGTAAGTTTTAGTATTTTTCCTACCCTAATTTGACAATCTTCCGAAAATTCTAGCTTACTTAACCTTTTAGTAAATGTTATACCCTTGAATGCGGATTTCCTAAAATCACGATTTACCTTAACTCTACATCCTTAGTAACCCTTATTCAATTTTTAAGCAGCTCTTACCGATAGTTCAACCACCCCACCTTTGTACCTTTAACAAGTTAAAACGTATCAGTCGATATGGCTGACAGATCTATACCCACAGCCAATGTTTGACTATTTAAATAAAGTTACAAGAAAATCGAACATTTATATCAAATGTTATGCGAAGTAATAAATTCCATATTCATCTCAGGTTTCTGGTTAAGAGAAATATTTTATTATAGCAAGTTGTAAAGAATCGCCAACTTGTTTCGCACATTATGAAAATTGTGACCCTTTGTGGGTGAAGTACCAGAAGGCACAACAGATCTTGTGTCCGCAAAAACATTTGTATGTGTGAAATTATTCTCTTTCTTTGAGCGTTTTGTTTTTCAAAATCTTGAACTCTATGTGGGGAATCACCAGAAGAAATGATCCGAACTCTACCATCTTTATAACAGATCTTGTGTTGATGGAAATATTGAGATGTGCCAAGTCTTGAATGGAATCGAATGTTAATTTCGCGTTTTATGAGATTCATGGTTATTCAAAATATTGACCCTGTGTGGGGAAGGTACTAGAAGGAGTGGACCGATATATCCCATCTTCACACCAGACCGTGGATTAATAAAAATAATGTGATGTGTGTATTTTGAAGACAATCGAACTCTTACATCATATTTTATAAGAGTTATAATGATTCAAAATGTTGTCCCTTTGTGGGGGAGGTACTTGATGGAGTAGACCGATATTGTTCATTTTCGCGCCTGACCTAGCACTGATGGAAATATTAGGATTTGCAAAGTTGGAGCAAAATTGGATCATCTTTTCTCTTTCTGTGGAATAAAATATTTTCTTTGAAAATTTCGGCATTTTGTGGGGGAGTTACCAGAAGGAGTGGATCGATATCGCCCATCTCCGAACTCGATCTAAGTTTGACAATAATATTACGATGTACCAAGTTTGGATCAAATCGGATACTCCCTTCGAGAGTTATCTTGCGCACCAGCCAGACATCGCTTGATCGACTCCAAATGTCCTGAAACGGATTTGGTCCAAAGAGACTTAGGGTCTAAAACAGTTATTTCGACTAGTCACGTTTTGACCGTATCAAATGATATATACCCTCTGTGGCCATATGACTGAGGGTATAATAATAATTCCAACTAAGACTGTACTAAATTGTATTAAATTCTGTACCATTCGACTTGGGTACTCAAATGGAACTAACATTTTAAATGTTGAGACTAAATATTTTTGCTGATATGACGTATGAATTTCCGTATTCAAAAGAACCTAAATTTTGTACAATGAGATGCAATGGGACTATAAAGTTAAAATTTTAAATAAGGAAAATCATTTATGTAATCTCGAAATCTTAATCTTGATACGAAAATTAAGTATCAAAAGTGTGGAATTTTCAATACCAAAAAAGTCTTGAGTTTTAATGTACTAGCACTACTAATGGTGCTAAATTTGATATAACTAATATTAAATAAGCAAATTTAGTTATAATTATAAATTCTAAAGTACGTAAAATGTTAAAATTATGGGTTGATGTGTAACTTTTGGAACAAAATCTCAATCTGGATACTTAACCCAACTTTTTCAAAATTGATTTTGAAAATACATCAAAGTGTACGAATAGTTACCAAAAACCTGGCGTCTGTCAGATTGATGTTTTTCTTAAAACAATTCTCAAAGCTCCCATGATTTTTTAATTTTATGCGTAATTTTCATTGAGACAAGCCGCCAAATTAACGGCCTTTTCAGATTTTCATGTTTAGTAGCCATATGTCATTTGAATTTGTGTAAAACTCATACAGAAATTACTTACAGCGTTACATACACATAAACTCGACATGATAGCCATGTATGAGTAATTTTATTACATACTTACATACATACATACACACACCTTGTCGTCTACGAATGGATGGATGTCTGTAACAGATGGGTGATATGGTGGACGGACTGCTGTCATATGTAGATATGTATGAGTTGTGTGCCATGAGTATGAATGTTTCTTGGTTTATGATTGCGCCTGTAGTTTTTACAACAACAACAGCAACAACAAAAATTATGCGACTTTACAAGCCCAGCTACTAGCTGGCTGCTCGCTGTTGTTACTCAATAAACAAAACTTCAACTTTGTACATTTATTTTATTGTGGTTGTTTTTTAATTCTCCCATCCCATCCCTTCCTTTCCCCTCCCCATTCTCTTGTCGACATTTTCGCTGTTTTTTTTTATTATTTTATTGTTGCCGTAATAAATTACCAAATTGTTGTTATTTTTCTCTTTGGTTTTGCTGTTTAATAACAGAAACAACAAAACGGAGGAAAATAAGCTAAATACTCGCTCCTGCTCCCCCCATCATACCTGAGAGCGCTGTCGACCTGCTCCGTTTGCCTTCCCAATATTTTAGCCAGCACTTCCTTCCATCCCACCATTTAGCCTGGCAAACAGAAAGCCATTCGGCCAAAACGGCGACCAGCCACAGTCATCCATTCTTCTTCAGCCATTACTCCAAGCTACGTTACAAGGTGGCAATGATGGTGGTGGCACGTTGCTGTGGCGTTGCATAAACGACAATGAGTGCCACGAATAATGTTGTTGTTGCCGCCGCTGCCGTCATCATCAACGACAACGTCGTCGTCGTCGTCGTTACAATTACTATGCGAAGAAAATACGAAATACTGGCGAAAAAAGGGGGAAATTCAAAGTATTTGGCGACACTAACTTGTAATGCAAACTCAGAGCACATAACCTTACCTACAACGGCATATACATTCGCAGATACAACAGGGATGAAAATGTGCAATTTGGAAAGAAATCAAAATTTGTATAGAATATAGAGGAGATGAACAGGGCCATTGAAGAAAGCCTTTATAGACGGGCTGAAGACACAGGGACTCTTTAGTTCAAGGTCCCTTTATAGACGAACCTTAGCTCAAGGAGTCTTTATAGAAGACCTTCAGCTCTTCAGATGGGGAGTGTCTATATACGAGCTAAAGGCCCATTGAGTCTCTATAGACGAGCTGAAGGCCCAGTGAGTCTTTATAGGCGAGGTGGTGGTCCATGGATTCTTTATAGGCTAGCTGATGGCACAGGGAGGGTGTATTGGCGACCTGGTGGACCAGGGAGTCTTAAAAGGCGAGCTGGTGGCCCAGAGAGTCTTTATTGGCGAGCTGGTGGACCAGGGAGTCTTTATAGGCGAGCTGGTGGACCAGGGAGTCTTTATAGACGAGCTGGTGGACCAGGGAGTCTTTATAGACGAGCTGGTGGACCAGGGAGTCTTTATAGGCGAGCTGGTAGACCAGGAAGTCTTCATAGGCGAGCTGGTGGACCAGGGAGTCCTAATGGCCGAGCTGGTGGTCCAGGGAGTCTTTGCAGGCGAGCTAATGGACCAGAGTGTCTTAATAAGCGAGCTGGTGGACCAGGGAGTTTTTATAGGCGAGCTGGTGGACCAGGGAGTCTTTATAGGCGAGCTGGTGGACCAGGGAGTCTTTATAGGCGAGCTGGTGGACCAGGGAGTCTTTATAGGCGAGCTGGTGGACCAGGGAGTCTTTATAGGCGAGCTGGTGGTCCAGAGAGACTTAATAGGCGAGCTGGTGGACCAGGTAGTCTTTACAGGCGAGCTGGTGAACCGGGGAGTCTTTATAAGCTAGGTGGTGGCCCAGAGAGTCTTTATAGGCGAGCTGGTGTCCCAGAGAGTCTTTATAGACGAGCTGGTGGCCCAGAGAGTCTTTATTGGCAGCTGGTGGCCCAGAGAGTCTTTATAGGCGAGCTGGTGGTCCACGGAGTCTTTATAGGCGAACTGGTGGTCCACGGAGTCTGTATAGGCGAGCTGGTGGTCCACGGAGTCTGTATAGGCGAGCTGGTGGTCCACGGAGTCTGTATAGGCGAGCTGGTGGTCCACGGAGTCTGTATAGGCGACCTGGTGGCCCAAAGAGTCTTTATAGACGAGCTGGTGGCATTTCAGACCGGCTGAAGTTCAGACCGGCTTAAATTTAAATCGGCTGAAGTTTAGACCGGCTGAAGTTCAGACCGGCTGAAGTTTAGACCGGCTGAAGTTCAGATCAGCTGAAGTTCAGACCGGTTGAAGTTCAGACCAGCTGAAGCTCAGACCGGCTGAAGCTCAGACCAGCTGAAGTTCAGATCGGCTGAAGTTCAGACGGGCTGAAATTCAGACCAGCTGAAGTTGAGACCGGTTGAAGTTCAGGCTGGCTGAAGTTCAGCCTAGCTAAGTTCAGTGTAGCTCAAGTTCAGGCTAGATGAAGTTCAGGCTAACTGAAGTTCAGGCTAACTGAAGTTCAGGCTAGCTGAAGTTCAGGCTAGTTGAAGTTCAGGCTAGTTGAAGTTCAGGCTAGCTGAAGTTCAGGCAAGTTGAAGTTCAGGCTAGCTGAAGTTCAGGCTAGCTGAAGTTCAGGCTAGCCGTTGTTGAGGTTAGCGGAAGTTCAGCCTAGTCGAAGTTGGTTGAGGATGGCTGAAGTTCAGGCTACCTGATGTTCAGACCAGCTGAAGTTCAGACCAGCTGAAGTTCAGACCAGCTGAAGTTCAGACCAGCGGAAGTTCAGGCCAGCTGAAGTTCGGACCAGCTGAAGTTCAGACCAACTGAAGTTCAGTCCAGCTGAAGTTCAGACCAGCTGAAGTTCAGACCAGGTGAAATTTAGACTAACTGGAGTTCAGACCGGGCTCCAGAAAAAAGGAGTCTATATTGACGAGGTGAAAGTCGTGATGGATGTTTTTATAGACGCCTTGTAACGTTTGAGGACTGTTTTTAAATGACTTTATGTTTTTTAAACATGAATGATTTCAAACTTCCCATCTCTGTGGTACAACATACAACTCCAACTTCGTCACTTCTGAGATACAACAATATGGAAAAACAAAAACAATAATCAAAAAGTACGATACTTTTTTTTACACGCTTATGTTTTTGTTGTTGTTGTTTTTTTTTTTTTTGCTGTGGCAGTGGCTTTACAGAAAATCAAGTACAACGTAACATAGGTACAAGAAGTTACATCCGTACAAACACACATATACACACTTATCAATAGTATACACGTACATTGGCGGTGCTATCTGAAATGTGGACGAGACGAAGTGCTTTTGCCGTTTTCGATGGATCGTTGGATGTGGTGGAATGGAAGGGATGGGGATGTTGATTTTTTTCGAGTTTTTCATTTTGTTATTGTTCTGTGTGTATGTCCTTTTGTGTCGTTTCCCGTTCAATTCCAATGTCTTCACTCTCGTCCTTGCCGTTCCGTTTTGAAACAAAACCCCCCTTATTCCACTCGGAGTTCTTTGGGGTTTCTTCAATTTTTCTCCTTTTTTTTGTATTTTGCAGAATTACTTTTCAGTTTTTTTTTTTCATTTGATTCGTTTTTATTTCTTGCTGCCCTTTCCTGTCGTCGCTGGTGTGGTGGTGGTGGTGGTTGGCAAAGGTGGCATTGCTTGTGCTGTTGATGAAAATGATGTTTTTGGTGTTGCGGGGGTAAGACTAAAGTCACTTTTGGTTTGGCACCATCTCATCTCTCCTTCCAATTGATTGCCTCAACATGTTGTTTTAACGCGCTTTCAATAGCAGATTGCTATACAGTGGGCTAGAGAAGTATGGGAATTTGGAGGGATTTGAATGAGCATATCTTGTCTGCCACAGGGGGAAGGAAGAGGGATTCTTCATAGACGAGCTAAAGAGAACTGTTTTGGATGAGCTGAATAAGAGTCGAAGAGTTTTTATAGAATAGCTCAATAAAGATCGATGTTGTAAGATTATATTAGTGAAGACCGTGAGTCTGTAATAGATGAGCTGAAAGGCCACTGAAGGGGTTTAAGATCCACTAAACGGACGGAAGAGAGTCTTTATAGACAATCTTAAGAAAGTTTTATGTAGTGGCTTATGCAGAGGCCATGGACCACTTAAGCAAATCCTTACAGACCAGACTAAGATCCGCCCAAAGATTTCTAAAGCCGATAGAAATAATGAAGGGAGCTGAACTAGCAGCGTAAAAAGGCTTTATAAAGGAAACGAAAGGTCACTGGAGAGTTTGTTTACAAGGTGAGATTAAAAAACTGCAACCAACTTCAGACTGCTGTCATTTCTAAGCCACTCGTCCGACAGCAGTTGAATTTATTTCAGTGACAGCTCATTATATTGTTTACAAGCGTACAAAGGCATTTTGGTGAGAATTTTCCAGAATAAAAGTTATTCGTGATGGAATTCAAGCGTGATGGTGTGATTTCTTCGAATTTGGCTGGAAAACCACAAGTGGCTATCGTTGGAGCGCTCCAGCATTTAAATGAGAATAAATCTTTTGTGTCTCGTAACATCGCTCGTCACCGTGATACTGGCAGCGTAGACCGACTTCAAGGAAGTGGACGGAAGAAAACAGCAACATCAGCAGAAATGGTTCGAAAAGTAAAGAAGCGACTTGATCGAAACCCAAATCACAGTAGCCGAAAAATGGCTAGTGAGCTGAACATTTCGGAATATTCCTTTCGGCAAATATTGAAAAATGAGATCGGGGTAAAGCCATTGAAATTCCAAAAAGTGCAAGAACTTACACCGCAACAGAATGAAAAAAGACTCAAAAGAGCTAAAGAGTTGCTTCGCTTGGCCGAAAGTGATGAACTGCCGAATTTGGATTTCTACGATGAGAAAACATTCGTTGTCCAGCAGTTTGTAAACAACGGTCAGCTGAAAATGTGCACATTCGGTTGGCCACCAGAACTCAAGCGCCGGCCATGGTGATGGTGTGGGCCGCCACAACAGCCGATGGTCGCCCTCCGCTCAGAATAAATGCCGAATATTATCGCGAAAATATTCTGGAGGGTGTATTAAAGCCTTGGGCACGCAAACACTTTGGCCCAGATCTTGGACATTCCTACAGGACTCAGCACAATCGCAATCAGAACGCGCCAACCAAGAATGTTATAAAAGGAGGGTCCCCGCTTCATTATCAGCGCACAATGGCCACCAAAATCTCCGGATAGCAATCCGTTGGACTATTGTGTCTGGAGTATTGTGGAAAGCAAGGTTGGTACTAAAAAATACCAAAGTGTCGATATCCTCAACCAAGCGCTTCGCCGGGAATGGGCCAAAATACCACAGAGCAACATTCGGGCAGCGTGTGACGGTTTCATTGGCCGTTTGAAGGGCATAATTCGTGCCAAAGATGACCAATTCAAACAAATCTAAACTTATTCTAAAGTTTGATGCTATTTCCGGCATTTTTTGCTTTCATTCAATAAAATTTTAAAAAATGTAAAAATTATGGCATTTGACTTTGTTGCAGTTTTTTTTATCTCACCCTGTATATACGAACTGAACCGAGTCTTTATCGTCGAGCGGAAAAGGTTCCGGATGTATTCACAGCCAAGTTAATTGGAGTCTTAATCCAAACTATTTGAAGAAAAACTCTATAGATGAGCCATCCCCGCTTTTATCATCTACAAAGATTCTCTACAGTTTCCTTCAGTTACCAAAAAGCTTCTAGAACAAAACCCAGGCAACGTTTTTATGTCGGTTATGTCGACAGATGTCTACCTTCAGCTATGCCAGTGATTATGATTCTTAAAAAAATGTTAACCCCTTATGGTGGAGATACCGAATGAGTGGACCAAAATTATCCACTTCCAGAAACGTGATAGTTTTTGGAAAATTTTGAAATATGCTCCACCATGTCACTTCATATAATACTGACAAAAATTTTGGGATGTGCAAAATTTCGACGAAAATCAGACATAAATAACCATTTTTTTGGTGGGGGGGAGGTGCAATAAAGGATTAAGCCGACAAATTCCATATTCATCTTCACAGGCCGACACATCATATCTTCACACTAGATATTGCGTTACTAAAAATATTGGTATATGTGGAATTAGAAGGCACATCGCATCCTAATTTCGCAGTTTATGACCTTCATTGTTATTGTACCGGAAGAAGTGTATCGATGTTGCCCATCTCCGAACTCGATCTAAGTTTGACAATAATATTACTATGTACCAAGTTTGAATCAAATCTGATACTCCCTTCGAGAAAAACGTGCGCACCACCCAGAGAGACCGACAGACAGACGGACTGTCAGATACCCTTATATCGACTCCAAATATCCTGAAACGGTCTAAAACCGTTATTTTGATTAGGCACGTTTTGCCCGTATCAGTAGATATGACCCTCTGTAGCCATATTGCTGAGGGTATAAAAAGGTCTAACACGAACTGTTGGAGTGAACCTAAAATTTTAAGGTGTACTGTTCACTGACGAAGCAGCGGACACTTTAAAGCAAAATCTATATTTACATATTTTGTCGAAAAAATACAAAAAAATAAATAAATAAATGTCCGTCTGTCTGTAGAAATCACTCTAGCTTTCGAACGAATTGAAGTAGGTTGATAACATTTTACTCAGATGTGTGTTTGTTATATACGTCCACGTTCTCGTATGGCTCCCATATAACGGTATCCCCCTATATTCAGTATTGACTATGCAGGTCCACGTCTTCGTACAGACCCCAACATTCGGTATTTTTGATGTTAACCGCGTTTTTCAACGTTTTTTTTTTTTTTTTTTGAAAATTTCCAAATTTCTTCCAAATGGTTGAGGGTATTCAAAGTTCGGCCCGGCCATCTTACGGGTTTTTACTGGTTTTATTATGAGAAAAACTACCAATCATTTATTTCAAAAGGGGTATTTTTCATAAAAAAATATTGAAGCCAAAAGCAGACCTGTAATAGCCTTCTATCATTGGAAGAATTGCGAAATATATTTTCTTTATATAAGGCCTTAATAACCTCTGCTGAGGGAGGAGCTGTAGTACAACTTTTCAAGTTCATAAGTCAAAAAATTTTATAACAAGTTAAAAAGTATCATTCGGTTTAACCAACATATATGGATGTATACCCTCAGGCAATGTTCGATTATTTAAATATATTTTGACTTCTGTTACGATTATTCAAATTTTTTACCCTCTATGGCGTAGATTCCGACGGAATAGGACAATATTGTCAATTTCATATCGAACCTAAATAAGTATGATATTACGACGTGCCAGGTTTGGATTATATCGGTTACTTCCTTCACTTTATATGAAATATGTGAGAATTTTTAGAAAATTTTTAAATGTCCGTGAGGTACCAGATATAGTCGACCGAAGTATTTCATTTTCAAAACTTCATCTAATACAGATAAAAATATTGGTAAGGGCAAAATTACAGGAAAATCGAAAATTCGTATCCAATTTTATGCGGTATCATAAATTCTATATTCATCTCAGGATTCTAGTTAAGATAAATATTTTTAGATATAGCAAGTCCTAAAGAATCGCTGACTTGTTCGCAAGTTATGGCCCATATAAGTATTGAAATTGTGACCTTTTGTGGGTGAGGTACCAGATTCGCAGATATATATAATCTTCACAACATATCTTGTGTAGCAAAGATGTTTGTCTGTGTGAAATTTGAAGAGAGTTGGGTGCTTATTTCGTTTTCTTTGTGGGTTTTGTTTTTCAAAATCTTGAACCGTATGTTGGGGAGGTACCCGAAGAAATGCTCCGATTTCTACCATTATTATAACAAATTTTGGGTTGATGGAAATATTGAGATGTACGCAGTCTGAATAGAATCTTATGTTAATTTCGCGTTTTGTCATCCTCATGGATATTCAAAATGTTGACCCTTTGTGGGGACCCCTATTCACCACAGATTTTGTGCTAGTAAAAATAATGTAATGTGTGAAATATGAAGGATACTTATTTGAGGTTTTATAATCATTTTCGTTATTCCAAATTTTGACCCTTTGTGGGGGAGATACCACAAGGAATGGCTCGATCTCTATCATCTTAATGGCAGATCTTGTGTTGATAGAAATATTGAGATGTGCCATGTCTGAATGGCAGTGGATGTTAATTTCGACTTTTTATGAGCTTCATTGATATTCAAAATTTTGAGCTTTTGTGGGGGAGGTACCAGAAGAAGTGAATCGATATAACCCATCTTCATGCCAGACCTTGGTTTAATAAAAATATTGTGATATGTCAGTTGAAGACAATCGGACTCTTACATCACATTTTATAAGAGTCATAATTATTCGAAATTTTGATAGCTACTTGATGGAGTGGACCGATATTGTCCATTTTCACACCTGACCTAGCACTGATGTAAATATTAGGATTTGCAAAGTTGGAGCAAAATTGGATTACCGTTTCTCTTTTTGTGCAGTAAAGTTTTTTTTTTTAAATCGACTTTTTGCGGTGGAGGTATCGTACCAGAAGAAGTGGATCGATATTGTCCATCTCCGAATTCCATCTAAGTGGACCAAATCGGGTACTCCCTTCGAGAGTTATCGTGCGCACAAGCCAACCAGCCAGCCTGACAGACAGACAGACGGAGGGGCATTGCTAGATCAACTCCAAATGTCCTCAAACGGATTTCCTCCAAAGAGACATAGGGTCTAAAACCGTTATTTCGATGAGACACGTTTTGGTCGATGATATGAAAAAGAAAATTTTTCCATCGAATGCCAAAATAATGCCCTTCTGGAAGACCCGTAGAAAATGTTGAAAATGTTTTCTTTATATAAGACCTTAATGTCCTCTGCCGAGGGAGGACCTGTAGTACAACTTTCAAAGATCATAAATCAAAAAAAAAAAACTTCCGAGAACCAGACACTAATTAGTTAATTATTGGGCGACCAAAATGGAAAATATTTCTAGTCTGCTGCCACTAAATTCATTACAGAGCTTGTGGCAAGCTTTTGTTGTTGTTGTTGCTGTATTCATGCTCCACATCACAAGGTATGCGCAGTTCAGTTCGGTTTGTGTAGTTGTAAACAAAAATACATAATTTCTGCAATGTTCGCAGCTAGTTGTTTTTGTTGTTGCTGTTGGATTTTGAGAATTGTCGTCGTTTACATGCCCCAACATCACACCAAATGATGTGGAGACAAGAGAAACCAACAGCAAATGAAGGAGAAAGGATAACACTTGTTGTTGTTGCTATTGTTACTCTGGCTTTCGATTCCATTTTTTGTTTTTTGATTACTCTGGCCCACGAGTAATGAATGTCCAACGACGCACTCCTCGGCCAACAACAAAAGCAGCCGCCATTCGATTGGTTTGCTCTGCAAAAAAAAAAAAAACTGCCAAGAAAAACAACCAAATCCACAATGGAAAAATACAGCGATGGAGGGAAAACAGGCTGACTTGACTGGTATCTTCGTTGGTTGGATGGATGCCCGCCTGACTGCTGGTCTTCTGGTGGACTCGTTAATTTCCAGGTTGTTGGGTTGTCTTCTTCTATTTTTTGCAGTGCTTCTTGGGCTTGTTCTCACTGTAGCATTGGTTTTTGTTGGAGGTTCGTGGTTAGTGTTTAAATGCTGATGCGTTCCCTTTTCTCCCGATTTCTGGGCTAAGCCGTTGCTGAACGTGTCGGACATTATTGCTGTGTGATATTTAATTTATAAGTTTAAATTGTCTTTGGGACCCCCCTCCCGTCCGACAAAACATGTTGGCTGGGGTGTTGGAGTTTGATTTGCTTGTTCGCAGCCATCATGCCTGTTCGCTTCCCCGGCTGTCTGAAAATATTTCACCAACTTTACGGCGTTGTTGTTCTTGGGAGTTTTTTTTTTGCCGTTTGATGTGACTGCGTTCATTTTTTTCCGCACGCTCAACTCGTGGTGTTACTATTTAAGTCATATGTACTGTGTGTCCATCATCTATCTATACGGCCGACTGTCCAACTGCCGGTCTAGTTGGCCTCTGAACATTATGTATACCAGTATACCAGCGTTTAGCAGCAGCAGCAGCAAAGCTATCTGTATTCCAACTTTAATGCTATTGTCTTTTTTTCGGTTCTGCTTTCGCCTTCTTAATATAATTTGCTTTTTGTTTGGTTTTTGTTCACGTCACACAAATGGACGGACACAAAAGCGGACAAACAAACGGAGAAGAATAAGAAGCAGAAAGAACAGACCAGCGAACAAATTAACCAACGACCAAGCAACAGCCATTCAACCATGCCGAACCACGAAGAACAAGTCATCATGCCCCATAACTACTCATTTCTCTTCTGACTCCTCTTCCTCCTCCTTCTCCTCCTCCTCCTCCTCCCATTCCATATTTCGTGCCTGCAAAAATATAAAAAAAAAAACAAATAAAAGAAATAAGTAAAACATTTCGTTAAATTAACTACACGGTCACCCGTTCGTTTTCGAGTCGATTCACTTGAGGTCGTCGCATTTCTTGCCTTCCGACCAGCCAACCCATTGTCTTTGAGAATGGCAACAACAAAAACGTATCAAACATTAATTAGTTTGATAACTCTTGTTTTTTGTAGTAATGTTGTTGTTGTTGGCCATTAGCTTAACAAATATGGGGCGTTGAGGCAAAGGGATTTCCTTCAGAAGAAGAAAATATTTTCTAAAAGGTAAAGGGCCTGCTTTCTCTATAGCCTCCATAGTAGCTATGGAGAGAATATCCTTTACTCTTACAAGGTATTCTGCCTCATGTTTTTAGAAGGCCTCTAAAAGGGCTTCTGTCTATTTTTTACGGTCCTCCATAATTTTTAAGAATATTTTTATGGGACCTCAAAAAAGAAGTGGATTTTAAAAGGAGATATTAAAGGACTTCTAAAGGTTCTTTAATTAGTCGCTAATTTCCAAGATTTTTTTTTAAAGACTTTTCCAATTAGTTGCGGATTTTTAAAAAATATATACAATAGGGAGGAGGGAGCTCTCGATAGTCGTGAATTTTAAAATAGATTTCTTTAAATCCTTTCAAACAGTTCGAAGTTTTTAAAGAATATTTTTAAGGAACTTCTAATTTTCAATGTTATTCAAGGTCCTGAATTTTTCTTTGAAAAAAAAAATCATCCTAATAGGCATAGAGTTATTTGAGAATATTTTGAAATGATTTCCAAACAATCGGGGATTTTAAGAGAATACTTTCAAAGTACTTCGATTTTTAATTTTAGAGATCTCCTTTCTATAAACGACCTAATGCAGGTTATACTTTCTGTAGAATATAAAAATCAATAGGTAATCTTCGAATACCTACAGAGGTCTGCAATCTATACACGACCTGTTAGATAATCCCCATATCTACAGAAGTCCTGTTGAAAGTCTTTTTTTATGGAAGATTTGTTAAGGATCTTCTGTTTAGAGAAGACCTGAAGAAGCTCTTCAGTCTATGATATATCCCTGGGCAGATGTCTTCCAACAGAAGTTCTGTTCAAAGTCTTTCGTTTTAGGTCCTTTGAATATGACAGTTTTAGAGAACCTGCTAACCTCTTAAAACCTCTTAAAGGTCTTTTGATTGTAAGAAATCTTCTGTTTTTGAGAGACAGCCTGTTTGAAGGTCCTTTGAACAAAAATTTTGAATATCCACGAAGCTCATAAAACGCGAAATTAACATTCGATTCCATTCAGAATATTTGGCACATCTCAATATTTACATCAACACAAGATTTGTTATAAAGATGGTAGAGATCAGATCATTCCTTCTGGTACCTCCTCCACAAAGGGTCAACGTTTCGAATAACCAATACGATTATAAAATCCGAAATAAGCATCCGGTTCCCTTCATATTTCACACATCCCATTAATTCTACTAACACAAGAACTGCCGTGATGATGAAATATATCTGCGAATCCCTTTTGGTACCTCCCCCACAAAGGGTCAAAATTTTGAATATACATGAAGCTCATAAAATGCGAAATTAACATCCGATTCCCTTTGGACATGGTACATCTGAATATTTCTATCAACACAAGATCAGTTATAAAGATGGTAGAGATCAGACCATACCTTCTGATACCTCCACCACATACAGGGTGATATGAAAAAACTGCAACCAACTTCAGACTGCTGTCATTTCTAAGTCACTCTTCGGACAGGTGTTAAAATTTTTCCAGTTCATTATATAGTTTATAGAGAATTTATATTTGGCCGGAAAACCATAAGTGGCTACCTTTAGAGCACTCCAGCATTTAAATGTGAATAAATCTTTTGTGTCTCGTACCATCGCTCGTTACCGTGATACTGGTAGCGTAGCCCGACGTCAAGGAAGTGGACGGAAGAAAACAGCAACATCAGCAGAAATGGTTCGAAAAGTAAAGAAGCGACTTGATCGAAACCCGTGTTGTAGTGGCCGAAAAATGGCTCGTAAGTTGAGCGTATCACAATATTCCATTCGGCAAATATTGAAAAATGAACTCGGGGTAAAGCCATTGAAATTCCGAAAAGTGCAAGAACTTACACCGCAACAGAAAGAAAATAGACTCAAAGGAGCTAAAGAGTTGCTTTGCTTGGCCGCAAGTGGTGATCTGCCGAATTTGGTTTTCTCCGATGAGAAAAAATTCGCTGTCCGGCAGTTTGTAAACAAACAAAAGGATGGTGTTTACTTGCCAAAGAGGTCAGCTGAAAGTGTGCACCTTTAGTTGGCCACCAAAACTCAAGCGCCAGCCGGCAATGATGATAGTGGGGGCCGCCATAACAGCCGATGGTCGCTCTCCGCTCGTTTTAATCGACCGTGGCATCAGTATAAATCCCGAATATTGCCGCGAAAATATTGTGGAGGGTGTATTAAAGCCTTGGGCAAGAAAACATTTTGGCCGCAGACCTTGGACATTCCGACAGGATTCAGGAGCATCGAAATCAGTACGCGCCACCCAAGAATGTTTATAAAGTGATGTTCCTCGCTTCATTTCTAGCACACGATGGCCACCAAAATCTCCAATCCGTTGGACTATTGTGTCAGGAGTATTTTGGAAAGCAAGCTTGGCACTAAAAATACCAAAGTGTCGATTACCTCAAGCAAGTGCTTCGCCGGGAATGGGCCAAAATACCGCAGAGCAACATTCGGGCGGCGTGTGACGGTTTCATTGGCTGTTTGAAGGCCATAATTCGTGCCAAAGGTAGCCAATTTGAACAAATCTAAATTTATTCTAAAATTTGATGCTATTTCCGACATTTTTTGCTTTTATTCAAAAAAAAAAAAAAAAAAAAAAAATGTAAAAATTATGGCGTTTGACTTTATTGCAGTTTTTTTTTTTATCTCACCCTGTATAATATGTTCACAAAATCTCGTGTTAGAAAATAATGTTTTGAAGGGGTTCGCAGATATACATATCATCTCCACAGCAGATCTTGTGTTGGCAAAAATGTTTTGAAGTGTAAAAGTTGAAGCAAATTGGATGCTCATTTCGCTTTCTTTGAGCGTTTTGTTTTTCAAAATCTTGAACCCTTTTCGGGGGAGGTACCAGAAGGAGATCTTGTGTCAGTATAAATAATGGGATGTGCAAAATTTGAAGAGAACCGCATGTTTATTTCGAATTTTATGATCGTCAAAACTTTGACCCTTTGTGGGGAAGGTACAAGAAGAAATGGTCCGGTATCTACCATCTTTATAACAGATCTTGTGTCGATGGAAATATTGTGAAGTGCCAAGCCTGAATGGAATCGGATGTTAATTTCGCGTTTTATGAGCTTCATGGATATTCAAAATTTTGACCCTTTGTGTGGGAGGTACCAGAGGGAGTAGACCCATATATTCTATCTTCACAAAAGACCTTTGATTAATAAAAAAATATTGTGATGTGTGTAATTTAAAGACAATCGGACACTTGCATCATATTTTATGCGAGTTATAATTATTCAAAATTTTGACCTTTTGTGGGCAAGGTACTTGATGGAGTAGACCGATATTATCCATTTTTTCTAGCTGATGCAAATATTATGATTTGCAAAGCTAGAGCAAAATCGGATTGTCCTTTCATTTTCTGTGCGGATCTTTTTGAAAATTTCGATTACATTTCTCCAATATTTGGATGGATGGATTCATTTCATTTTATGTGTTTACTATTATGGGTGAAGAAGACCTTCTGTTCTACCATATGGTAACTTTCGAATTCTACATAGAAACATAAAATCCGATGATGACACAAATAGTGGACTTAGCCAGGAAAACTGAATTCTGACCGTCTGCGGATATATTTCTATATTTCTTTTTTTTTTCTAAACACTGTGCTCAATATTGTCATCAAATAATTCTGATTTCAGTTATTGCCAAAATTTGCTTTGAAAAGCTTCGTGACCGAATATCTATTATAATAACCATACTCAGCTACCATACACATTCGGCTTATAACTCGATATTTATTTCAAATACCATAAACAACAGGAATGGAAGCAATTGAAATTTAGTTACATCGAAAGATTAGAGAGGATGAATTCATTTCGAATCCGAAACACAAAAACCAGAGTCATCTACAACAATTATATTTTAAAATATATGCATCTACAGCAAAAAAAAGACACACACAATAGGCCAGATAGAGTTGACAAATAGTCAGTCATACAGACAAATCCACAGACACAGTCATCGATAGTTGTTACAACGAAACATGAAGCAAATACTGCCAATCTATCCTAACCCTCCCCCTCCCCCACCCCATTTGCATTTGCATTGGCAGAATAAAACAAAAGCAAATCTCACACACACACAAAAAATATACACTTAACACCATGATTTGTGCAGAACAGAGCACAGCTACATGCATACTTCGCAGGTATTAAATGCTGGCTGTCCACGTTTCCCCACCCAACCGCTTCCCGGCTCTGACCCCTGATGGGACGCCAGTTTTGTATAAATGTATATTTTTCTAGCCATTTTGTTGTGCCGTACAATGATGATTGGATTTATCGGCAATCGCATGGCCACCGCCACCGTCACTGTCGCTTTTCGCGCTCTGCTTTTGCAAAATCAAATCAAAACTACACCAATTCAAAGAGGAGAGATGATGAAGCAGAAGCAATGGCTAAATAACCAAATAACCGACCATTAGATATTTAATAAACGAGTAGGTCGTTGATAGATAGATTGCAAGCAAGCTGCACCCAGAGAAAAAATGACAACATCCGTGTATGAAATGACCACATCCGTGTATGATAGTGTATCAACCACGTTTGGTGTCAAAATGAGCACGCTGTTGTCATTTTGACACCGAGATTTTGGCAACGATTTCAACAACAGATGTGCATGAAATGAGCACATACGTGGTCATTTCGAGCACGCCCCGTTGTCAGATTGTCAACGCTTCGTTGTCAGATCGTCAACGCTTCGTTGTCAGATTGTCAACGCTCCGTTGTCGGATTGTCAACGCCCGTTGTCAGATTGAAATCAATGGTGGTCATTTTTTGATATCCGTTCCTTTTCCATTTTATACCCTTAGTAGAAGAAACGACATTTTTTGAAAAGTATTTTATTGAACGAAACCAATTACATAAATTCAATATAAATACATATTTGATTTAACAAAACAATTCGAATTACATATATTCAATGTATAGAAACAAATTAAATTAACTTAAATCTGAAATAAACTTTTCCATTATTCATAGGATATAAGTGAAATGGGTAAGTAATAAAATCTAAAATTGGTATTAAAAAAATTGTATCCTCATTCAGAGAACCAACTTCATACGATTGTAAATGGTAATCAAAGTTTTTAACTTTTACTTGGTTACATAAAATGTAAACATTTTCATTTTCAATTATTAAATGTTTAATTTTGAAAAGTTCAATTGCGGCATTATTTGTTGCTAAATAATAGTTTTTTTTATACCTAGTTCCCTTAAAAAAAATGTCATCAGACACTTTGCAATTTTGGTAATTTAAAACTGGCTTACTTTTTTTGTAACAATATTCCTCTTTTGCCAAATCTTCGATGGTATGCGTATTAATGATAACATTTGGTTCTAAGTTATCTTCGTGTTTTAATAAAAAATTGGAAAATTTCAATCCAGACTTAATAGATAATGAACGACAGGGATTTACTCTTGATGTAGTATTTCCTAAATAGGCTTTTGCTTCCTTGTGTTTAGCTTCGAATCTCATGCTCCAGAGATATTTAAGGGGACCACATTTTCGGATAGCTGTGGGATAGTGGACAAGAAAGTGGTGTTTCGGTTTTAACGAACCGTATAATGTTATATAAAGTGAATGGTGATCTCTAATTAATTCTTCCAATTTTATTAAATCGTCTTCTATATAACTTGGTCTTAAAAGTAAATCGATTATTTGTAATAATATTATAAAAACTTTCCAGTGATCGTTGGAGAAAGGAATTAAATCGCCTACCATTAAAGGTAAAAAATTAGTAAAACACATAGTTTCACTAGCTGTCATTTTTAAGTTATAGTTTTTCAATCTACATAAATCTAGTGGTCCAGATTTATTTCCCACTTCAATTTCTCCAAATTGGAATAAAGATTTTCTGCTGTTAATACAATCTAACGTAACAATATTTTCTTGAATCAGCCCGAGAATTACATTAGACATATCGTAGACACATATGCCCTCGAAAATGTCATGCATAATATCAAAACAAAAATTTTCAGTGACGTTAAAATTTGGTAAAGATTCGAAGATACACTTGTTTTTAATACCTGTTTCTTGAAAATTATTTTCCAATACATTTGAGTTGTAATTCTCTTGGTTTCTTAAACTATCTAAATGCTGAATTGCGTCGAATTGCATTTGGGACTTTTTTCTTCTACATACCCGGCAAAATCTTTTAGAGTTAAATGATTGCACGTAGCCTAAAATACTATTAACTGCTAAATTATCTCCAATAATTACACCTAAAATAAAATGCACCTTCTGAACACTTTGTTGAACACAAATTTCAACCCCTTCTTCTAGAATTTTTAACTCTTCTACAAGATTGTGAAATGAAACTTCATTTCCACGTTCTTTTAAATCCTTTGATGGTATAAACGCAGCAGTTAATATATAATCAAGTTTTGACAACAAGTGCTGTGGCATTGAAGGAAAGCTAATATAACAACCACATATGGAAAATGTATGGGTTCCAAGAGGATTATTAATTTGAAAATCATCCATGTAAAGGACATAGGGAATAACTAAATTGTACTGATATTTTAATAATTTAGTTTTATATAACTCACCGTTTGTAAAATTTTGTAAAACAGGTGAATTTAGGAATTTTTTGGAGTTTTCTAATGTCAAATCTAAGAGATTTGGAATTTTAAAAAGGGCACTTATCATGAATTTCAGTGGCATTATATAAATATTGGATAACTTTGGACCTAAACTGGGATTTCCGCTGATAACAATTTCCGAGACTTGATTGCTAATTACATAAACCTTTGGATCATCATAAAAGTTTAGTTCTTTTAAAATTTTTAAAAGTCTATATTCCGTTCTAGTTTCTTCGAAAGGATTTTTACAAAAGTTTAGTAAGTACCTTAAGTCTTCATAATTTGGATGATCAGTTATATATTTTTCAATTGTACATGAAATGGATGAAAGCAGAATTGAAACAGAATGTTGTATTTCTATAACATGATTTCTAGGCATATAGCTTTGACCATGTAATTGTAAAGACAGATATAAGGTTTTCTTTTTCAAAACATTTAAATCCTTTTCTATTGTATTGTTGTTAATAACAGTTTCACTGTTTGTATAATCATTTTCTTTTGATGATGACATTTCAACTGGCACATTAATGGCTTTAACCATTGGTGGAGCTTTTGTGTGATTCTTGTGAAGTTTTTCTAAATGAATTCTGAATGACGTAAATTTTGTAAATGTTTGCTTACAGTTGTCCTGAACGCATTGTACTTTTAAAAATTTAGTGGACATTAAATGGTCTGTTTTCAAATGAGCTATTAAAAGATTTGCCTTATCAAAATGCTTACGGCAACGAAAGCAAATATACATTTTGAATTGTACTTTAATTATTGTTGCAGAAATTAATAAGTGAAGTCAAATTAACTGATTTTATATCATATACAGTATTAATTTCATAAAAATATTTTTGGATAAAAATCCATGGAATTTGGCAGGCATTTGGATATTTTAAAGAAAGTGCATGAAAAATTTTAAAACATGTATCTAAACATTCGAGGAACGATTGAAATTTTAACAAATTGTGGTTAAAAAAAACATAAAAACCTTTTATATTGAAATCGGACAAACCCTCCACAATTATAAATGGCTGTATAGTTAATCCAGCATTGTAATACTTTTCAGTGACTGTATCAATTTGCCTTTTATAATCGTTAATTGTCGGTAGTCGCAGTACGAAACTTTCCTGCGAATCAGCTATTGTTACTTTTTTTCGTAATTTACCGTTTCCACATTTAAACCTAGCAGGTGATGGTAAAACTGAATTCAACAGTATTGCGTATATATAATCTTGAGCATCTGCAACCGAAATATAAAATAAATATTACTTTTAATGTTTATGATAAATCAGGAATTAAAATTTACCTATGCTGCTTGCCGTCAAAACATTTGCGAAGAGTTGTTTGCAATGTTCGTTATGAATATTTTTCCCATAATAATTGTAAATTTTTTTCTTAAATTGGTCCCATTTAGAAAGTAGAAGATTGCCTTTCTGTGGATACATAATATCGAAATCAATGTTGACCTAAAACGAAACATTAGTATCCATATACAAATAAATAGCTCATGGCTACTTACCAATTCTGAAGCTCTTGCATCGGACAACTTCGTCCATTCAAGGAGAAATGTATGGCTACTTAAATTTTTTATATCTCTTTGCCGTATGTTAAAAGATCTTTTCCATTTTTCGCAGATCGATCCCCAATCATTACATTCTCTTAGTAAGGAAGCTTTCAATGAATTTTCAACTGATTCATCAATTTCGGGAACATCTTTGTTACAAAAATTAGGAGATGTGTGAGTTGCTGCTTT
This sequence comes from Musca domestica, assembly GCF_030504385.1. Taxonomy (NCBI): domain Eukaryota; kingdom Metazoa; phylum Arthropoda; class Insecta; order Diptera; family Muscidae; genus Musca; species Musca domestica. Next base: position 15,784,688 of record NW_026712219.1, on the reverse strand, counting down.
GCTTGTGCTAGGCTCGGAAATCAAAAGCTTTATTCTTTTGGACTTCTTGTTTCTATACTTGGCATAAAGTTTTCCGCTTGCGTTGTTCTTTCCTTTTCTTGAAATGTAATAATAATCCTAAAAATAAAGACATATTATAAGTTAAGAAACTACATAATCAGATACGTTGTTTATATTGTTAATCTTACCCTCATTTCGTTTTCAAGAGGAAAAACGGAACAAATTTCATCCAATATGCGCATATAGTCTTGAGTGTAAAGAGTAACATTGTTGGTTAAAATATCTTCAATAATTATATTAATTATATCATCTCTTTGCTCGTCACTTAATTTCTTATTAACGCTACTACATTCAAGCGCTAGTTTCCCCTTCGAGGTATGTGTTAACAATTCCGTTAGATCCTATATTAAATAAAAAAACTACATTAACTATGCTTACACAAATATTACTCTTACCTTACCTCTGACAAAATTCCTTTGGCTTTTGAGCAGTTCGAACCTGTAGTGTCGGGAGTACCAGGAGTACTTGCAGGTGTCTCGTTGCGTTTCCACCATTCACCTATTTTAGATGGAACTGACATAGTTTCGTCATCAATCCCGAGCTATTGTTATGACAATATTAATACTGAGTTCAACTCTGTAAAACAAATAATACGTACCTTTCGTTTTTTCCAAGCAAAGAGCTTTTCTCTGAATTCAACACGCAGTCCCAATGGTGGCACTGCTTCCTTTAAATCTTCTTTTTTCAAGTACTGCAAGCTGCGAAATGTTACATGTGATGCTAAAAGAACAAAAAAGAAAATTCTTTGTTAATTACACTGATTAACTGAAAAATTCATTTTTATTTACTTACCTTTTAATTGTTCAAAAAGCGACTCCATATTTATTCCTTTTAAGAACTCCCTTAACATATAATCGTCCTCATTGTTTTCCGCATCTTGACTGCTGTAATGGTTTGTATCGCGAACCACAACAATATTGCCATCGATTTCTAACAACTCACCAATGATATTTTGAGGATCTTGCGAATTATTATTCATTTTCAATAAATTTTTTGCACAATGCGTCCTTTCTCTTTCAATAACACGGAAAAAATGGTAAATATGCAGCCGATTGCACACGAGTAAAAAAAATGACAACGGTGGTGCATGATTCATACACGGTAGTTGCTAAAATGGCAACGATCGTGTACGATTCATGCACGTCGGTGTACAAAGTAACAACGGTGGTGCATCATTATGCAGGTGGTGGTGCATAATTCATACACGACCGGTGTCATATTGACAACGACCGTGTGTGAATCATGCACCACCGTTGTCATTTTTTACTCGTGTGTAATCGGCTGCAATTACCAATATTACAAATGGACAAATTAAGCACGGCTGTTGTTGGTACCGAAAGTTGACCACGTCTCGGTGTCAATTTGAGCACGTTCGTGCACAATTCACCAACAGCCGTTGTTGAAAAATATAACAACGGGTCGTTGCGAAAATGACAACATACGTGCTTGATTTCGCAACGGGATTTTTCCCTCAGTGTGGATGCATGGCTGGCTGGCTGGCTGGCTAAAGTAGTCGTCATGCCGCCGCGGGGAGGCAGCCATACAGGCTGAGAGCCAATCGGCCAACTAGTCTGAGAGTCAGTTAGTCAGATGTTTTTGCTCCCGGCAGTCAGAATGCAAATACTCGCACAAATCATTCATAGGTTGAATCAATCAGAGATACCCTACAACTGGAATAGATGGTGGTCCACTAGAAAATATTCGTAAAAGATCGACATTATTGGTCGTATTGGGAAATATTTAAAATAAAATTTTCCTAATAAAAAGCAAGTAAAAATGACGGTTAATTTTGTAAGGTTGAACTTTTTATAACACTATTATACCTCTCAGCTCAAGCTCAACTTCTTTGCTTTTGGTAGTAATGGTACTTTACGTACATTTGGTACTTTCCATACCGTGTCAGGCCATTTTAGTCCTCTAAATGCACAATTTTTTCAGTTTGACAAAATTCTCTTATCAAAACTTCCGTCCTACCGTCCTACATTGTCAGACTTTCAAGGTTTTATATATTATTCAAGTTTTTCCTTTTTCGGAAAGGATAATAGAAAATTTTAACCTTTTACACCAAAAAGTTTAAATTTCGGAGTTTACCGAGGAGGATGTGAGTAAGCCATTGCAGTATGGACCCACATCCAATTATTCTGTCCAAAACTATTTCCACATCTCCATATGTAATCCCTAGAAACCAACAGTCACCTCAATATCAAATTTCAGGATTTCAGCTCTATTCCTTCGTCCAATATCAGATTTAGTACCATTTAGTACTTTACGAACAATTAAAGTACTCATTTCCAAACCACCATCAAATCTCAAACACAAATACCAACAGTGACATCTATGTCGAATTTCAGGATTTCAGCCCTATTTCTTCACTCAATACCAAATTCAGTACCATTTAGTACTGTTCGTACAAATATAGGACGCATTTCCAAACCACCACCACCAAATCCTAAATACAGATACCATCAGTAATCTAAGAAACAAATTTCAGAATTTTGTCTCTATCCCTTCACCCTATATCGAATATAGTACCATTCGGTCCAGGCTACACATGAACAACGACCCCAATACCAAATTTCAGATTTAATGCACCATCATCATTACCTAATACCAAATTGTACAAAATAAAGTACTATTTAGTACTTTTCGTGCACTTGTAGTACACATTTCCAAAACCACCTCTTTATCACAAATCTACCAACAACAGGGACCTCAGAAAAATATTTCAAAAATATGACCAATTATTGCCCTTATGATCTTCTGGAAATATTCTTAAAAAAATCCTCAATTATTGCCCTGATGGCTCTCTAAAAATATTTTAAAAAAATATGCCCAATTATTGTCCTGAGGGCCCTCTAGAAAGTATTCTTCAATAATGTACCTTTATGGCGCTCAAGATTGATGGACCCCTGGAAAATATTTCTAAAATATCCACTTTTATTGCCCTGATGGTCATCAAGAAAATATTCTCTAAATATCCACTATTGTTGCTCTGATGGACCTCTGAAAAATATTCTTAAAAATCTTCCATTATCGCTCTGATGGCCCTCTAGAAATTTTTTTTTTTCAAAAAATCCTAAATTAGACCTTTGAAAAATATTCTTCAAAAGTTCCCAATTATTTGCTTGAAGGATCCCTAGAAAATGATCTTAAAACTTTCCGAAATATTGAACTGAAAGTCCCAGGAAAATATTTTAAAAATATGATTATTATTGCCCTGGTGGCCTTCTAGAAAATATTCTTCAAGAATCCCAAATTGTTGTCCGAAGGCCTTCTGGAAAAAATCTTAAAAATACATAATTATTGTCCTGATGGCGCTCTGGAAAATATATTCTTCAAATATCCCAATTTATTGGCCCCCCAAAAAAGTATCTGTAAAATTCCATATTTCTTGCCTTGACGTCCCTCTGGAAAATGCCCTTAGAACATTTCCATTTATTGCCCTGATGGGCCTATGGAAAGTATGTCTTAAAGATCCACTTTTATTTCTCTGATGGTCATTTACAAAATATTTTCAAAATATCCACAAATTTTGCTCTGATGAGCCTCTGAAAAATATTCTTAAAATCTTCAAATATTGCCCTGATGGTCCACTAGAAAATATATTTGAAAATGATGATGGACTTATTTTCTTGATAGCTCCGTAGTAAATTTTCTTAACATTTTCCAAAATATTTTACTGATGGCCCTCTAGAAAATATTCTTTAAAAAATCCGCAATTATATTACGCTAAGGGCCTTCTAGAAAATAATCTTCAAAAATTCTTAATTATTTCCTTGATGGTCTCCCTAGAAAATATTCTTAGAAAATTCCCAAATATTGGCCTGATGGCTTTCTAGAAAATATTTTTTAAAAAAATTCTTAATTATTGGCCATGGCCCTCTGAAAATATTTATCAAAAATCCGCAATTATTTCCAGGATGGCCCTCTGGAAAATATTCTTAAACATTTCCCAAATATTGACCTGATGGGCCTCTAGAAAATATTCTTTAAAAATCCACAATTATGGTCTTGATGGCCCCTTAGAAAATATTCCCAAAATTTCCTAAAATTTGACTTGATGACTCTCTGGAAATATTCTTCAAAAATCCCCAATTATTTCCCTGATGACCCGCCCCCTAGAAAGCATTCTTAAAAAAATCCCCAATTATTGCCCTGGTGGCCTTCTAGAAAATATTCTTCAAAAATTCCCATTTATTACCCGGATGACACACTCTAAAAAATTCTTAAAAATTTCCTAAATATTGGCATTATGACCCTCTAGAAGGTTATCTTTAAACAAATCTCTAATTATTGCCTTTCTGAAAAATATTCCTCAAAATCCTTAATTATTTCCTTGATGGCTTCCTAGAAAATATTCTTAAAAATTTCCTAAATATTGACCTGATGGCCCTCTAGAAAATATTCTTTAAAAATCTCCAATTATTGGCCTAATGGCACCTAGAAAATATTCTTAATTTTTTTTCAAAATATTAAACTGATAGCCCTCTGGAAATTAGTCTTAGAGACCCCCAATTATTACCCCAAAGTCCCTCGGCGAAATATCCCTAAAAAGCCCTAATTATTGTCCTAAAAAATATTCTAAAAAAATATCCCTGATGCCCCTCCTGAAAATTTTCTCAAAAATCCCCAATTATTTGCTCACTTCTTTCCACCTGATGGATGTCTGTGTTATAGGGTATCTCCACATCTATTAGATACTACAATAAAACCAACAATAACAACTCTATATAGATAAATATTAAAATATCAATACACCAACATCACCAATCATCATCACCATCCTCAGCCACAGCCATCAGAGTCTGCCTGGCTGACTGACAGTCTGTCAGGCATTTAGCCACACTGACTGACCACCACCACCATTACCCATTGGGGCTGGGTCAGAATCGATTCATATCGAAATGAAATATTGTGCATAATGGCCAGGGACGGGGGAGAGGTGTACAGTCGTTGAGTTGTACATACACACATCCATACAAACGTACGTACGTTCGTACATTTATTCGTTATGAACTGTCAGTCTTATTTGATTTACGAGTACTTTGAACGAATGCAAATGTTCGAATTGTCACAGTTCGAATATTTTGTAGTCGAGAGAAATTTATTCCAACAACAAAAACAAACACTAGTACAACAACAGCAACAGAAACAACAACGAACAGCTACAACGACAACATGACGACATCGTATAACCACCAGCCATTTCAGCGTTGATTTCATTGAAGGAGTCGGTGGCGACGGCGTCGAAGTCGGCGGGTGTTAATTATAACAAAAAAGAAAAACAGCAGCAACAACAACAATAAAATTAGCTGCTGAATTCAATAAACAAACCGAGAGTAGAATGAATATACAGGCTATCATTGTTGGGAACTACTGCAGTAGTAACCAACCCCCTCTTCATCATCTTCCGGCTAGTAGAAACAATATTCATACAATTATTCTCATTGTTGTAAATGTGAAAGTATAATTCGAGTTTGTTTTAATTTTTTTGGTTAAAAGCGGGTTGAGAACATACCATTTAGGTTTTGAAATATGTTTTTCAATATTTAACCATCCATCTTTTCTAATTAGGTAAGGTCATTGACCGTGTAAAAAGATATCATTTAATATGTAAAGGGGGTACAAATGAGCTAGTTGCTCATCACTGTGTGATGTATTTAGATGTATTTATGATTAAAGAGATAATTTTGGTACTAAAGAGAATCTTCGGCAGGTGTTCAGAATAATGTACAATAAAATTCATTTTTTTTTTTCGATAATTACAGGAAAACCCCAATAGATAACACTGTGCGACATTTTTTTTTTCAATTTATTACAGAGAAATTCCAACAGATTATGTAAGTGGAGCTTAAAAAGAAGATACGTCTAACGGCGTTTTCGAAAGTTTTTAACAAAAATTAACCTAAATAGAGGAGGCAAGTTCCACCCTGCTCCAATTTTTTTTTACATTTCTGGATTAAGATTGTTTGGAATCCTGGCATTTTAGGTATATAGTGTCTATATAGTGGTAATATTACAGCTAATAATGCGATTCTTATTTTGGTAGACAAATTCAACCCTCCAAACGAGTCACTACCTGGGTACTTTTTTCCCCTTTTTTAAAGTGTGGTTAAAAACTCCTGTAAAACGATATCGTAGCAAGTCAAAATATTTTACAAAATTTATATGAAAAATATTCATAAAAAATTCTCAATTATTGTCCTGGAAAATATTCTGTAAAAATATGTACAGTTACTGCCCTGATGGCTCTCAGGAAAATATTTTAAAAATATGCTCAATTATTGCTCTGATGGCCATCAGGATAATATTTCTCAAAAATCCACAATTATTTGCCCTGTTGGCCCGCAAGAAAACATGCTTCCAAAATCCAAAATTGTTGCCCTGATATCCCTTCTAAAAATATCCACAATTATTGCACCGATGGTCTCCAACAAAATTTACTGCAAAATTGCATATTTTTGGCCCCTGGCAAATGACCTCAAAACATTTTCAATTATTGTCTTGGGGGACCCCTGGTAAATATCTAAAATATCAATTTTTACTGCCCCGATGGTCATGTAGAAAATATTCTCTAAATATCCTCTGGAAAAAATTTAAAAAATTGTCAATTATTAGCCAGATGGATCTTTGAAAAATATTCTTTCAAATTCCCAAATTACCTCTGAAAAAAATCTTGAAAATGCCCAATTATAGCCCTGATGGCGTTCTGAAAAACATGCCTGATGTCCCCCCGACAATAACCTCAAAATATAAACGGTTATTGTCCTGATGGCCCCAAAAAAGTGTTCAAAATTCCTTTCCATGGCCTTTGGAGAATGTTCTTAAAATATTTCCAATTATTGACCTGATGGACCCGTGAAAAATACGTCTAAAATACCCACTATTATTACCCTGATGGCCCTCGGGAAAAAATTCCCCAATTATTGCCCGAATGGCCCTCTATAAAATATTCTTAAAAAATTTTCAAATATCTAGAAAATATTCTCCAAAAATTCCCAATTAGGTTCCCCTTACGGGTCTCTGGAAAATATTCTTTAAAAAATACCTAATTGTTTCCTTGAAGGTATTCTTAAAAATATACCCAATTATTGCCCTGGTGGCCTTCTAGAAATTATTCTTCAAAAATTCCCCAAAAAAAAAAAAAATAAATAAATATTCTTAAAATATCCATAATTATTACCCTGATGGCCATTAATCTCTAATGGAAATTTCCTTAAAATTCTCCAATTATTTGTCCTCTTCTTTCCACCACATCTATCGGATACTACAATAAAACCAACATTAACAACTCTATATAGATAAATATTAAATATTTGCCCTCTGCAAATGTCTTTAAAATATTTCCAATTATTACCCTGATGGGCCCCTCGAAAATATGTCTAAAATATTCACTTTTGTTGGTCTAGAAAATAAATTTGAAATCCCGTATCGTGCAGAATCTATATATAAAAGAGTTCTGACTGACAGACTGACTGAAAATCAACGTCCAGACGAGACCGCTGAAGCTAAAATCTTGAAATTTTGCACGGGGGTCAGTCTTGATGCGTAGGCGTGAAAATTTTTTCCTCGCTGATGGAGTGCACCATAGATATGCCAAAGGGTTGAAGGAAATTCGAACTTTAAGGTTACGAAAAGTTCTAAAATGGTACTAAACTTCTAAAATATTACCAATTGCTATTATGTGAACGGATAAGGCTAAAAACATGATATATGGTATGGAAATCAAGATAGGAAAGTAAGTGTGACATATGAAGGTGGCTTTGGAAATGTGTACAAAATATGCGAACTGTACTAAATGATACGACAGTTGGAACAGTTTGGTTTAGTGTGAACGGATGTAGCTGGAGTTTTGAAATTATGTATTGGGTCACTGTTGATTGTGGGTTTATGATAAAGTGGTGGTTTTTGGAAATATGTACTACATGTGCACGAAAAGTACTAAATAGTACTGTTTTTGGTACAATTTGGTATTGGGTGAACAGATAGCATTTGATGGTTGAAATTTGGTATTTGGGTCACCATTCATTTGCAGCCTGGACATATGGAATTTTGTTTCGGAAATCTGTACTATAATTGTACGAATAGTACAAATTGGTAATCTATTTGGTCTTCGGTTAAGGAATAGAAATACAATTCAATAGAATTTATCAAAATTTAGTTTTTGTACTTCGTAATAGGTAATAGGTTAGCTACTGGTAGCGTAGCACGACGTCAAGTAAGTGGACGGAAGAAAACAGCAACATTAGCAGAAATAGTTCGAAAAGAAGCGACTTGATCGAAACCTAAAATATATCACAATATTCCATTCGGCAAATATTGAAAAATGAGCTCGGGGTGAAGCCATTGAAATTCAAAAAAGTGCTAAAACCTACACCGCAACGGAAAGAAAATAGACTAAAAAGAGCTAAAGAGTTGCCTCGCTTGGCCGAAAGTGGTGAATGCCAAATTTGGTTTCCTCCGATAACAAAACATTCGTTGTCCAGCAATTTGTAAACACACAAAATCGTGTTTACTTGCCAAAGAAGTCAGCTGAAAATGTGCACCTTCGGTTGGCCACTAGAACTAATGCGCCGGCCGTGGTGATGGTGTGGGCCGCTATAAAAGCCGATGATTGCTCTCCGCTCGTATTAATCGACCGTGGCATCGGAATAAATGACGAATATTATCGCGAAAATATCTTGGAGGGTATATTAAAGCCTTGGGCACGCAAACATTTTGGCCGCAAACCTTAAACATTCCAACAGGACTCAGCACGCGCCATCCAAGAACGTTTACAAAGTGAGGTTCCTCGCTTCATTTCCAGCGCATAATGATCACCAAAATCTCCTGATACCAATCCGTTCGACTACTGTGTCTGGAGTATTTTGGAAAGCAAGGTTGGCACTAAAAAATGCCAAAGTGTCGATCGTCTAAAGCAAGCGCTTCGCCGGATATGGACCAAAATACCGCAGAGCAACATTCGGGCAGCGTGTGACGGTTTCAGTGGCCGTTTGAAGGTGACCAATTCGAACAAATCTAAACTTATTCTAAAAATTTATGCTATTTCCGACATTTAAAGAAATTGAAAAAAAATGTAAAAATCATGGCGTTTGACTTTGTTGCAGTTTTTTTATCTCGCCCTGTGCATGTGTTCTTCTTTTTTATAATCTACTGAAATTTTTTCTTCATTTTGTAAAATATTAATTTTGTTGTTGTTGTTGTTTGTATCTCACTGTCAATTTTACAACCAAACTAAATGTTTCTCTCCTTTTTTGGTTTATGGGACATGAGTAAAAATATAAAAAAATGAATATCTATAACAACAATTACGACAACAACAAAACCAAAACGAACATTAAATAACAAAATACGTGAGCTGTTCTGTTTCGATGAGTTGTTGTTTTGTTTTTCTATGAACGCGCGTTGACGCCGTGATTGTTGATTTATCTGTACCGCATCCCAACTCCCCCCGCAACCAAACACCCCTCCAACAATAATTTAACCATTGTTATTTGGTGCGGCTTTCTGGCATTTGATCGTCATCGCCACCATCATGATCGCCATGATCATGATCGGAGCAAAGCACAGCACCGGCCCAGCATTTGTACAGAGCTCTTCTCCTCCTCTCTCCCTTGGCTGGTGGGCACTCGGTCACTTAATTGTTAATGTTTTTCTTGTTGCTCACTGTCGGATTCATACTGCCAGTATATTTTTCATTAGAATTTTGATTATTTTTTCACATTTTGTTCCTCTTCAATTTCGATTCTTTTTTTTTTTTTTTGAAATTAAAAATTGCTCAATTGTTTGCTTCTGCTTTGGTTTTCATTTGTATTTTTTTTTTCTTATTTATTTGACGATTAGTCATGTTTGTCGCTATTGCTGATATCGTGAATTGTATTTGAATTGTGAATTTTCAGAACATTTTTCTGTTATTATAGCCACAGCCAATGCTAAATGGCACCGGCTATTTATTCATAATGACATAATTAGAAAATATGTGGTAAATTTAAAGAATCAAAAGGGTTCTAATGGCAAAGGGGATTTTCTGCAAGAAAAGAAGTAGGCTGTCTATAAAAAGTCCATCAATATAATTTTATTGACAGAAGATCCATGAAAGATCTTTTATATGTAGGAGGGGACAGACGAACGGTATTCGAACTTAATAATCCGATTTTCAATCTAACTATGAACTCGTTATAATACCCTCAGCCACATGGCTACAGAGGGTATATATCATTTGATACGACTAATATGTAAAAAAGAATCGGTCGGTTTTGCCGACAGATGTATACCCTCAGCCAATATTCGATTATTTAACAAGTAAAAAAAGCTGTAAGTTCGGCCGGGCCGAACTTTTAATACCCTCCACCATTTGGTACAAATTTGACAATTTCCAAAAAAAAAAAAAATAAATAAATAAATAAATAAATAAAAAAAATAAAATCCGTTAAAATTTCTGTTAAAATCTTAAAAATACCAAATGCCTATACGACGACGTGGACCTGCATAGGCAACTTTTGTCATAAGTTATTACAATATTTAAATGCGAAGTTTGAAGAAAAATCTGTTTATAATGTAGCTAAAATCATCAAAACACCGAATATAGGGGGTACCGTTATATGGGGGCTATACGAAGACTTTGACCTGCACAGACAATTTTCTGGTATGGGCTGAAGTGTCCATTAATAACTTCACATGCGAAATTTGAAACATTCCCGGTAAATAATGTCGCTAAAATCATCAAAATACCGAATATCGGGGGGTACGGTATATGGGGGCTATACGAAGATGTGGACCTACATGACCCATTTTCTGTTTAATGCTGCAGCATCTATTACGAACTTCAAATGCCAACTTTGAAACGATTCCGGTAAATAATGTCGCTAAAATCATCAAAATACCGAATATCGGGGGGTATGGTATATGGGGGGTCCACGAAGACGTGGACCTACATGACCCATTTTCTGTTTAATGCTGCAGCATCTATTACGAACTTCAAATGCCAACTTTGAAACGATTCCGGTAAATAATGTCGCTAAAATCATCAAAATACCGAATATCGGGGGGTATGGTATATGGGGGCCATACGAAGACGTGGACCTACATGGCCCATTTTCTGTTTTATGCTGCAGCATCTATTACGAACTTCAAATGTCAACTTTGAAACGATTCCGGTAAATAAAGTCGCTAAAATCATCAAAATACCGAATATCGGGGGCACCGTTATATGGGGGCTACACGAAGGCGTGGACCTGCACAGATAATTTTCTGTCTTAGGTTTTAGTATCTATTACGAACTTCAAATGCCAAATTTGAAACAATTCCGGTGAATAATGTCGGTAAAATAATCAAAATACCGAATATCGGGAGGTACCGTTATATGGGGGCTATATGAGAACTTGGACCTACATCGCCCATTTACGAACTTAACCTGCCTACTGGCAAAATAAACATGTGTGCAAAATTTTAGCCTTCTATCTCAATTTGTTCGAAAGATAGCGTGATTACAAAAGACAGACAGACAGACAGACGGACAGACAGACAGACAGACGGACAGACAGACAGACAGACACACAGACAGACAGACGGACATGGCTAAATCGACTTAGAATTTCACGCTGATCAAGAATATATATACTTTGTTGGGTCTGACATGAGTATTTCGAGGAGTTACAAACGGAATGACAAAATTAATATACCCTCCATAGTATGGTGGAGGGTATAAAAATATTTTGACTTCTGTTATGATTATTCAAATGTTTAAGCCCTTGTGCAGTAGGTTCCGAAGGAATTGGCCAAAATTGGCCATTTCATATCGGACCAAAATAAATATGATATAAATATTGCGACGTGCTAGGTTTGGACTGTGTTGTGTTAATGGCAATTTTGGGATGTAACTAGTCTTGAATAGAATCGGATGTCAATTTCGCTTTTTATGAGCTTCATGCATATTCAAAATTTTGAGCCTTTGTGGGGGAGGTGCCAGAAGGAGTGGAGGAGCGGATATATACCATCTTGACAAAGGATCTTTTCTTAATCGAAATAATAGGATTTGTGAAATATAAAGAGAACCTGAGCTTATTTCGGATTTTATAAACGTTTTGGTTATTCAAAACTTTGACCGTTTGTGGGGGAGGAGGTACCAGGAGGAATGGTCCGATCTCTATCGTTTTTTTTTAATAGATCCTGGGTTGATGGAAATATTCAGATGTGCAAAGTCTATGTTAATTTTGCGTTTTATGAACTTAGTGGATATTCAAAATTTCGACCTTTTGTGGGGGAGGTACCAGAAGGAGTGGGCCGATATATTTCATCTTAACACCAGACCTTGCTTTAATATAAATACGGGGATATGTGAAATTTGAAGACAATCGCACTCTTACAACACATTTTATGAGAGGTGTAATTATTCAAAATTTTGACCATTTATGGGAGAGGTACTTGATGGAGTGGACCGATATTGACCATTTTCACACCTGGCATAGCACTTACGCAAATATTAGAATTTACGAAGTTGGAGCAAAATCTTATTATACTTTCTCTTTCTGTGCAAAAAATATATTTTTTGAAAATTTCGACCTTTTGAGGGGGAAGTACCAGAAGGAGTTGACCGATATATTCCATCTTAACACCAGACCTTGGGTATTGGTATGTGTGCATTTTGAAGACTATCGGACTCTTACAACACATTTTATGAGAGTTGTAATTATTCTAAATTTTGACCATTTGTGGGGGAGGTAATTGATGGAGTTGACCGGTATTGTCCATTTTCTCCCTTGACCTAGCTCTGACGCAAATATTAGGATTTCCAAAGTTGGAGAATCTGATTATCCTTTCTCTTTCGGTGCAAAAAATATATATTTTTAAAATTTCGACCTTTTGTGGGGGAGGTACCAGAAGGAGTGGACCGATATTGCCCATCTTCGAACTCGATCTAAGTTTGACAAAAATATTACGATTTACCAAGTTTGTACCAAATCGGATACTCCCTTCGAGAGTTATCGTGCGCACCAGCCAGACAGACGGACGGACGGACGGACATCGCTAGATCGACTCAAAATGTTCTGAAACGGATTTGGTCCAAAAAGAGACCTAGGGTCTTAAAACTTTATTTCGACTAGGCACGTCTTGCCTTATGGCTGAGGGTATAAAAACGTGCCTCACCGTTTTAGATCCTAGGTCTCTTTGGACCAAATCCGTTTTAGGACATTTGTAGTCGACCTCCGTCCGTCCGTCCGTCCGTTTGTCTGGCTATCTGGATCAAACTGGATCCAAACTTGGTACATCGTAGTATTATTATCAAACTTAGATCGAGTTCAGAGATGGACAATATCGGTACACTCCTTCTAGTACCTCTCCCACAAAATACCAACATTTTCACAGAAAATAATTTATCTTATACAGCGAAAATGAACAATATTGGCCCACTACATAAATATACCTCTCCACGAAGGGTCAAATCTTGAAATAATTATAAATCTTATAAAATGAGAAATAATAGACCGATTGTATTTCCAATATTTTTATAAACACAAGATCTGGCATAAAGGTGGGATATATCGGTCCACTCCTTCTGGTACCACCCCCACGTGGGATCATAATTTTTGAAGAGCAGTAAAGCTCATAAAATGCGAAATGAGCATCCGATTCCTTTCTAACTCGGCATATCTCACTATGTCTAGCAACACAAGACCATGTGTGAAGATAGAATATGTCGGACCACTCCTTCTGGTACAAACTTTTTTTTGGGTAGGGTAGGGTATCATATAGTCGGCTCCGCCCGACTTTTGACCTTCCTTACAGGTTTAATTTACGTATTGGTAGATATGTAGAATTGTAGGCTTTAAGAAATAGCTAAACAAATTACTTGAACATTTATAAAAGGTGTTTTTTTGTTGGGTAGATGTAATGGTTGAAAAAAAATCGATTCTTGGAGTGTAGAATAAAAAATCGGACTATAGAATTAAAAGTCGGGCTTTATCCCTTTATTGTTGTTCTTATAAAAACAACATTTGTTTATTAGTGGATATTTCTTTTAAAAAATACTAATAAATTAACTCAGAAATTATTTTTCTTTTATTTTTATTTCCAGGTACATAAATCCCCTCTGGAAAAATTAGGTAAAATATCATAAATTAATTACATTACAGTTTTTTTATCTTTTCGAGTCAATGGAAATGGTCATTACGGCCGTCCAACCATTGAGTTTACATTACTTCTGCCCTGACAGAGAATACATGTCTGTGTTTTTGTGCGTTTTCCTCTGTTTTTTTTTACTTCGTCGTATTCATATCCCAATTGATATTATCGCAGGTACAGTAAACCCCGAAGACAATGAAGCCAGTATATGACACGATAATAAATCCTTTTGATATGGACAAGTAATTCGTTTTTCCCCTTCACTCAATGGCCATAAAAGGGTTGGTTGGTTGGTTGGATGGATGGATGGTTGAATGGCGGGCAAGTCAAAACCCCAGTGAGTGTGTAAGAGTGTTTGCTGTGTGTGTCTATGACGACGTTTTGGAAAAAAGCGGTAATAACAACAGCAACAACAACAACGACGACAACAAAACTTAATCAATGAGTGTGGCAAGTAGGTAAATAAAATTGAAAATAAAATTAAAATGCGACCCAGCTTGGCAAAAAAATAATAATAAACGTAACACACACACACAAAAGTCAATATTCAACAATATTTGTAGTATTGAAATCAAAAACAACAACAAAAGTATGGAGTAATCATTGAATAACCGTGTTATGTTGACTTAACCAAAATGAAGCACAGTGATTCAGAATTTGATTTTTATACCCTCCACCATACTATAGAGGGTATATTAACTTTGTCATTCCGTTTGTAACTCCTCGAAATACTCATGTCAGACCCAACAAAGTATATATATTCTTGATCAGCGTGAAATTCTAAGTCGATTTAGCCATGTCCGTCTGTCTGTCTGTCTGTCTGTCTGTCTGTCTGTCTGTCTGTCCGTCTGTCTGTCTGTCCGTCTGTCTGTCTGTTGTAATCACGCTATCTTTCGAACGAATTGAGATAGAAGGCTAAAATTTTGCACCCCTGTTTATTTTCCCAGTAGGCAGGTTAAGTTCGTAAATGGGCCATGTAGATCCACGTTTTCATATGGCCCCCATATAACGGTACCTCCCAAAATTCGGTGTTTTGATGATTTTAGCGACATTATTTACCGGAATCGTTTCAAAGTTGGCATTTGAAGTTCGTAATAGATGCTGCAGCATAAAACAGAAAATGGCCCATGTAGGTCCACGTCTTCGTATAGCCCCCATATACCGTACCCCCCGATATTCGGTATTTTGATGATTTTAGCGACATTATTTACCGGGATTGTTTCAAATTTCGCATGTGAAGTTCGTAATGGATACTTCAGCCCATGCCAGAAAATTGTCTGTGCAGGTCCACGTCTTCGTATAGCCCCCATATAACGGTACCCCCTATATTGGGTATTTTAATGATTTTAGCGACATTATGCACCGGAATTGTTTCAAATTTGGTATTTGAGATTCGTAATGGATACTACAGCCTACGACAGAAAATTGTCTGTGCAGGTCCACGTCTTCATATAGCTCCCATATAACGGTACCTCCCAAAATTCGGTGTTTTGATGATTTTAGCGCCATTATTCACCGGAAGTGTTTGAAATTACGTATTTAGAGTTCGTAATGGGAACTACAGTCTGTGACAGAAAAATGTCTATGCAGGTCCAGGTCTTCGTATAGCCCCCATATATCAGTATCTCCCTATATTCGGTATTTTGACGATTTTAGCCACATTATTCACCGTTTATTTCAAGTTTCGAATTTGAATATGGTAATGGCTTATGACAAACAATGCCTATGTATGTCCACGTCGTATAGACCCCAATATAACGGCTATATTCGGTATTTTTAAAATTTTAACAGAATTTTTTAAGGATTTTATTTTATGAAAATTTCCAAATTCGTGGAGGCAAATGGTGGAGGGTATTAAAAGTTCGGCCCGGCTGAACTTACTGCTTTTTAAATTGTTTGTACTAATTTAGATTGTCTAAATTTTTCTTCTGTTACCCCTCCTCTTACAGAGCTCTAATTAACAGTGACATACCATGTTATACCTTTTGGTACTTTTCATTCCTCTGAAGTACAAAATCACAAAAAAAAAACGCACTTGTTCAGTGAATCAATTATTTTTACTTCACAAGATTTTCAAAAGTAACTCACTCTATTATGGGGTTGCAACTCCCAGCTCTGACTCAATTGAAATAACATTTTTGCAAATTTCTGAAAAAAGACAAACTAGACAAAAGGAAAATATAAAAAGTAGTATAGATTCGTGCAAATAAATCAGTAGCAGCAGCAAAAGCAACAACAAAAATAAAAAAAAAATATCTATAACATTTTCTACCACTCCACCCCTCCTCTATCTTGGATTTCTATAAAACAAATGACGAATTGACAATTTCAACAACAAGGAAAAAACAAAGAGAGCTTATGAATGGATGGATGGACGGACGTTGTGACACCACCACCTTAACCACCACCAATCAGCCAGGCAGCCGATCAACCAACCGAGCGAGCTATCCAACTATTTGCCAAAAAAAAGAAATAAACCAAATAAATGCGAAAACTCGGTAATCACCCATATAAAAACATTTTGAACTGTTTCGAATCGACATCACAAGTGAGTAGCAGCAAAAAAACTAAAACAAGAAAAGAATATAAATTCATCACTTCTGTTCGGTGTGTGGCTGCCATATTTCATATCAAAAAAAAAAAAAAAAAATCCGAAATAAAACGAAATGGAATGGGTAATTATACATTCGAACAAATTAATAATAACGAACACAAAAATATTTTATAAAGAAAACAAAAGCATTACTGCCGTCTCCGCCGCTTCTGCTTCCCTGGCCACAGCCGGCCGGCTGGCCGTTGATTATGTGAAACACGTTGCTGTTCGTCAGATAGATGAGAAATTCATCAACAGCCTGCCTGCCTGCCCCGGGTGTTGTTCGTCGTATCTGTCATATCATTTTATTGCTTCACTCTATGGTGAAGAGGAAGTGCCTAAAAACTGGTCAATTTTTTTTCTTTTAATTGGTCGGTCTATACAGATCTTCTTATAGTTAGCCATTTGATTTTATGAAATAAACCAAAATAATTGAATCACTTCTATAAATATTTAGTTTTTCCCATGGATAACTTTAATTAGAAGACTATTCTTTTTGAGAGAAATTCGTAGGATCAATAATAGGCCTTCCATTCATAAAATATGTAGAAGATCATCTATGGTTGCACGTTTTCCGCAAGTTCTTATAAGGTATTTTCAATATCCTCAGGTCCAAAATGTTCCCCATCGTCATAACTGTTTCAGAGCCCACATCTTGTTGGACAAAATCCGTTTCGGAACATTTGGAGTCCATATATGTGTATTTTTCTCATATGACGCAAAGTAATTATCCAATATAATTGGGACTTGAAAAATTACACGATTTCAATAACGCTGAGGACAGTTGCGACAATGGACAACATTGACCAACACTTCTTGCGCATCCCCCACAAAAAGAGGGTAGGGAAGGCATAAAACTCTTCTAAAACTAGAAATCATTCCACGATTTATTATAAACTTTAAAAACTCAATCTAACAATATATGTAAAAGAGCAGTGAAATAGCTGACTGACTGTGAGCCAATGCACAGACGAAACGGCTAAAGGCTTTGTTTTTAGAAATTCGTACTAAAAGGGTACGAAACGTATTTAAATATACGAAAAACACTTAGAAAGTATCAGTCGGTTTTTGCCTCTGTTATGATTATTCAAATTGTTGACCCTCTATGATAGGTTCCGAAAGAATGGGCCAATATTGTTCATTTCGTATCAGACTTAAATAAAAAAAAATAAATAAAAAGGATATAAATATTGCGACGTGTAGACTATATTAGTTAATTCTCTCACATATATGAGATATGTAATAATTTTTAGAAAACGATAAAATGTGCGTGAGGTTCCAGATGTGATAGACCGAAGTATTCCATTTTCATACTCCATCTAATAAAGATTAAAATTTGGGAAATCAGAAAATTGATCATTTTCCTCCAATTTTATGTGAAATCATAAATTCCATATTCGACACAGGTTTCTGGTCAAGAGAAATATTTAGATATAGCAATTTTTAAAGATTCGCTAACTTGTTTCTCAAGTTATGACAGATATGAGTATTGAAAATTGTGAGCCTTTGAGGGAGAGGTACCAAAAGGGGTTCAGAGATATATATATATCATCTTCACAACAGATCTTGTGTTAGCTAAAATGTTTATGTGTGTGACATTTGAAGAGAGTTGGATGCTTATCTCGCTTTCTTTGTTTTCCAGCGTTTTGTTTTTCAAAGTCTTGAACCCTATGTGGGGAGGTATCAGAAGAAATGAACCGATTTCTAGTTGATGGAAATATTTAATGGAATCGGATCTTAATTTCACGTTTTATGAGCTTCATAGGTATTCAAAATGTTGACCCTTTGTGGGGCTGGTACCAGAATGAGTGGACCGATATATTCCATCTTTCTCAAGCAGATCTTGTGTTAGTAGAAATAATAGGATGGGTGAAATTTTAAAAGGAACGGATGCTTATTTCGGATTTTATAATCGCTTTGGTTATTCAAAACGTTGACATTTTTTGGGGGAGGTATCATAAGAAATGGTCCGATCTCCCCCATCTTTATAACAGATCTTGTATTAATGAAAATATTGAGATGTACCAAGTCTGAATGGAATCGTACGTTTATTTCGCGTTTTATGAGCTTCATGGATATTCAAAATTTTGACCCCTTGGTGGGGGAGGTACCAGAAGGAGTGGACCCTTATATTCCATTTTCACAATAGGCATTGAGTTACTAAAAATATTGTAATGTGTCTAATTTGAAGAGATTCGGACTCTTACATCACATTTTATAAAAATTATAATTATTCAAAATTTTGACCCTTTGTGGGGAAGGTACATGATGGAGTGGACCGATATTGTCCATTTTCGCACCTGACCTAGAACTGATGCAAATATTACGATTGCAAAGTTGGAGCCAAATTGGATAATTCTTTCTCTTTTCGACTCCAAATATCCTGAAACCGATTTGGTCTAAAGAGGTCTAAAAACCGTTATTTCGATGAGGCACGTTTTGGCCTTATCAAATGATATATTCCCTTTGTAGCCTTATAAACGCTGTTCCTTTGCGGGAAGATTACCCTTTATTTTAGATCCATGCAATTTTTTAGTATCGAAAATGGGTCATATAGGTCCGACAGATTTAAGCTGTTTTTGGGCGTTTTAGTTGTAGTTTTATATCGAATTTGCAGTGTGTGTCCCCACTATGGAGGTAATAGCCTTGCAACGAACTATTCGAATATTAAATTGTATGGTATTTGGCATTTGTATCACATTTTCTATGCCTTAAATTTGGTATTTGAAGTTCGTCTCTCGTATGACAGAAATTGTCCATATGGGTCCAGATCTTCTTATAGCCCCGATATGACCGTGACTTCCAATATTTGGCATTTTCATGATTTCAGTCACATTTTTTACTGCCATCTTCTTAAATTTAGTATTTTTATGGATATTGCATGAGTAATTCATGCAGTGACAGAAAATTGCCGGCACAAGTCCACGGGCTATACAAAGATCCCATGCAACGGTGACTCCCTTAGTCATGATAAATAGATAGAGATTTTTTGCCGATTTTTGTCACAATGTTTAGGGGAATTTATTCAAAGTGGGTATTCTCTGATATCTTCTCTGATAGAAAATCCAGCAGATTATGAAGCTATAGCTAAAAAAGAAGAAACGTTTTTAAAGCTTCAACGCAAAAATTTTAGGCTCCTTCCGATTTTTGTTTGTACAGGGTGAAATGAAAAAACTCCAACCAACTTCAAACTGCTGTCGTTTCTAAGCCACTTGTCCGACAGCTGTTAAAATTATTCTAGTGACAGCTCATTATATTGTTTACAAGCGTACAAAGGCATTTTGGTGAGAATTTTCAAGAAAAAAAGTTATTCGTGATGGAATTCAAGCGTGATAGTGTGATTTCTTTATATTTGGCAGGAAAACCAGAAGTGGCTATCGTTAGAGCACTCCAGCATTTAAATGTGAATAAATCTTTTGTGTCTCGTACCATTGCTCGTTACAGTGATACTGGTAGCGTAGCTCGATGTCAAGGAAGTGGACGGAAGAAAACAGCAACATCAGCGGAAATGGTTCGAAAAAGTAAAGAAGGGACTTGATCGAAACCCGCGTCGCAGTGGTCGAAAAATAGCTCGTGAGCTGAACATATCGCAATATTCCAATCGGGAATATGAGCCATTGAAATTCCAAAAATTGCAAGAACTTACACCGTAACAGAAAGAAAATAGACTCAAAAGAGCTAAAGAGTTGCTTCGCTTGGTCGAAAGTGGTGAACTGCCGAATCTGGTTTTCTCCGATGACAAAACATTCCTTGTCCAGCAGTTTGTAAATAAACAAAATGATCGTGTTTACTTGCCAAAGAGGTCAGCTGAAAATGTGCAACTTCGGTTGGTCACCAGAACTCAAGCTCCGGCCATGGTGATGGTGTGGGCCGCCATAACAGCCGATGATCGCCCTCCGCTTGTATTAATCGACTGTGGCATCGGAATAAATTCCGAATATTATCACGAAAATATTCTGGATGGTATATTAAAGCCTTGGGCACGCAAAAATGTTGCCCGCAGACCTTGGACATTCCAACAGGTCTCAGCATCATCGTACTCAGCACGTGCCACTCAAGAATGGTTACAAAATGAGGTTCCTCGCTTCATTTCCAGCGCACAATTGCCACCAAAATCTCAGGATACCAATACGTTGGAGTATTATGTCTGAAGTATTTTGGAAAGCAAGGTTGGCACTTAAAAATACCAAAGTGTCGATCACGATGATCAAGCGCTTTGCTGGGAATGGGCCGGGCAGCGAGTGACGGTTTCATTGGCCGTTTGAAGGCCATAATTCGTGCCAAAGGTGACCAATTCGAACAAATCTAAACTTATGGGATGCTTCAAGGGTTATATCTACTTCAGCATCTCATAGTGCTGTATTTTTTTTCTTGGCACTGAGTCTCGAACTCACAATCTTAGGGTTTTTAGTCGGTGGCGTACACACTCTACTGACGTTAGTCATTACTTGGTAATGAGAAAAGACTTTGCTTTTGTTGGTAATATTAAATGCAGTTTGTTTACATTACCTTTTAATGGGTTATTCAGCTTTAATGAGTTCCAAGTTTTTGTTTGGACACTCATCCATTGTGGCTGTTATGATTGAAACGGAAAACAACTCATTACCCACTCATGTCGCTGCAGGTCATCTGGCCTATTACGAAAATAATATGGCAATTTTTCGTTAACACATAAATATAAAAACTCATTGAATCCGAAAGGGAATTCAAATATTATATCCGCTTGTTAAAATATTTCGAATATTGGCAGAGTTTTGCTGACATTTATGTTGCCTCCCTGTACAGTTGCTACACTCACTCACTCACCCACCCACACATATGCACATATTCACAACTTAAGGATTCTATCCCCTCGTACAATACAAAAGTCTTGTTGCCATTACAACAACATACAACTTCTTAATGCCTGCCAACCAACCATCCACCCACCCACCACCACCACCTTCCTCTCCATCTCAAATTTCACTGCTCGCGTTCTATAACAAAAGACAACTACAAAGTGCACATGTCATGTTGTTGTTCTTGCTTTAGAATTTTCCGGGTACGAGTCGATGGGTATGGATGGCAGGGGGAACAAGATCCAAGAAGGAAATCAAACACAGGACAAAAGCTACAACGACAACTAAAGGATAACTATAATATATGGGAAGAAGAAGAAGAGGGAGGTGGGGGAGGGAGAGAGTAGCTCAAGCGAACATGAGTGAGTGTGTCCCTGTGTATATTTGTTTAAAAGCCATCACAGCCATCCTCGTTGTGCCTCCGTGCCCTAAACGTAAGGGTGTGTGGGTGTGCGAACCTGTTTCTGCCATATATTCCATATGCTTTTGTATATTTCGTTTTGTGTTTGTGTGGGTGTGTGGGTGAATATCCTTAACGAATTTTTATGTAAAGAATTGTAAAATGTTTTTGGTTTTTGGTCAATGGGCGCGCAATCATAATACGAATGTCGGAATACATATTTGGTAAGAGGGTGAGAAAGAGAGGAAGAGAGAGGTGAGCAATAAGGAAAATGGTTATTGGGGGGAAGTGAGTGTGTTGTGGCAGTGAGTTTTCCGATATTGCGGGTGACGACTGGCTGGAAACACGGAATCTATTGAAAGTGGAAAACATGGTATCATCTTAAGAATGGGGGGGCTCTCCTCCTCCCTCCCTTTTGCAAAATCAACGCAGAAATGGGGAATGGGTATATCCATCTTTTCGCTGAAACGTACATACAAACGTACGTGATATAATCACAAGAGTACAATTTAAAATCTTTCTCTTTTTTTCTGGGAATCCTGTAAGTGTAACTGAAAGGACAGTCAAGTGCATGTTGATATAAGGAAATAGGATAAAATGGAATTTTTCATTGATAAAAAAAATTGTCAGCTTTTGTAATTGCAGATTTTTACATATACCTTTTCTAATTACATTTATGGGAAAATCTCTATAAGATGTAAATTAGGTGAGACTTTTATACAGAATTTTACTTAATTGCCTACTAAAAGATTGGTTGTCGCTGTCATATGAGACCAGAAGGTCTTCTCATAAAAGACCAGGAAAAGGTCTTCCAAAAAAGCCCAGAAGTTCTTCTCAGTGAAGCGTTTTTCAGAGAAAAACTGTTCATCTTCTAAGTGAAAATCTGTTGTTTTTCTCAAAGAAGAGTTTTTAGTCTTCTCATAGACGACGAAAATAGCCTCTTCATAGAGTTCCGAAAGGCCTTCTTCACAGATATAGATAGGTCTTCTCCAAGAAGACCGATAGGTATTCTCCATAAGAGAGCCATAGGTCTTCTTCATAAAAGCCGGATAGGTCTTCTCCATAAAATACCTCCATAAAGGAGACATAGGTCTTCTCCAAAGGTCTTATCCATAAAAGAGCCATAAGTCTTCTTCATAGAAGACCGAAAGACAAGAAGGTCTTCTCATAGACAACCAGAAGAAGGTCTTCACATAGATGACCAGAAAAAGTTCTCATAAAAGACCAGAAGAAGGTATTTTCTTATAATAGTGCAGAATGTGGATTTCTCATAGAAAACTAGAAGAAAGTCCTCTCAAAGAAGACCAGAGGATAACCTCCTCATAGAAGATCAGAAGTAGTTCTTCTCATAGAAAACCAGAAGATGGTCTTATCAGAGAAGAACAGACGAAGAACTTCTCACAGAAGGACAAAAGAAGGTCCTCTCATAGAAGACCAGTAGAAGGTCTTATTATAGAAGAAAAACAGGAGGACTCTTCAAAAAAGACCAGACGAAATTATTTTCATAGAAGATAGGTATTCTCGAAGAAGACCGCCAAGAAGACGGCCAAAAGAAGGTCCTCTCATAGAAGACCAGTAGAAGGTCTTATTATGGAAGAAAAACAGAAGGACTCTTCAAAAAAGACCAGACGAAATTATTTTCATAGAAGATAGGTGTTCTCGAAAAAGACCAATAGGTCGTTTCCATAAGATAGCCATAGTTCTTCTCCATAAAATACCGATAGGTCTTCTCCATAAAAGAACGATAGGTCTTCTCCATAAAGGAGCCAAAGGTCTTCTCCATAAAAGACTCTTCTACATAGGTGAACGAAATGTCTTTCTTTCATAGAAGACCGAAAGACAAGAAGGTTTTCTCATAGAAAACCAGAAGAAGGTCTTCACATAGATGACCAGAAAAAGTTCTCATAAAAGACCAGAAGAAGGCCTTTTCTTATATTAGTGCAGAATGAGGTTTTCTCATAGTAGACTTGAAGAAAGTCCTCTCAAAGAAGACCAGAGGATAGCCTTCTCATAGAAAACCAGAAGTAGTTTTTCTCATAGAAAACCAAAAAATAATGTTAAATTAAAAGAACAGACGAAGGACCAAAGGCCAAAAGAAGGACCAGAAGGCCAAAAGAAGCAGATGGTCTTCTAATTAAAGAACAAAAGGAGGTCTTGTAAAAGGATACCAGAAAAAGTCTTCTCATAGCAGACCAGAAGATGATCTTATCATGGAAGAAAAGAAGAGGGACTTTTCAAAAAAGAAGGCCTTAACATAGAAGACTAGAAGATGGAATTCTTATAGAAGACCAGAAGTAGTTCTTCTCATTGAAAACCAGAAGGAGTTCTTCTAATAGTAGACTTCTCATAGAAGACCACATAAGGTGTTTATCTACAAAACCAGAAAGTCCTCTCATAGAAGACAAAAAAGTATTCTCATAGAAGACCAAAAGAAGACGACTTTAACATAGAAGACCAGAAGATAGTCCTATTATAGAAGACCAAATATAGAATCCTCATAGAAGATCAGAACTAATTCTTCTCATAGAAAACTCCCATAGGGGACCAGAAAAAGGTCTTCCATAAGATACAAGAAGAAGGGTTTCTCTCTAGAAAATTAGAATATCTTCTTATAGAAGATCAGAATACGGTCTTCTGTTGGAAGACCTGAAGTTGGTTTTTACAAAAGACCAGAAGAAGGCATACGTATGGAAAACCAGAAAGTCTTCTCACATAAAATACCAGTAGTAGTACTAGTCTCTTCAGAGAATAGCTATTGATCTTCTCAGACAAGAGTTGTTGGTCTTTTCAAAGAAGAATTCGTGCTATTCTCAGAGATGAGCTCGTGGAATTCTCAGAGAAGAGCTCGTGGAATTCTCAGAGAAGAGCTCGTGGTCTTCTCAGAAACGAGATCGTGTTCTTCTCTGAGAAGAGCTGTTGGTCTTCTTCGAGAAGAGCTGGTGGTCTTCTTCGAGAAGAGTTGGTGGTCTTCTCCGAGAAGAGCTCGTGGTATTCTCTGAGAAGATCTGGTGGTATTCTCCGAGAAGAGCTGTTGGTCTTCTCCGAGAAGAGTTGTTGGTCTTTTCCGAGAAGAGTTGTTGGTCTTCTCCGAGAAAAGATGTTGGTCTTCTCCGAGAAGAGATGTTGGTCGTCTCAGAGAAGAGATATTGGTCGTCTCAGAGAAAAGCTGTTGGTCGTCTCGGAGAAGAGCTGTTGGTCGTCTCGGAAAAAAAGCTGTTGGTCTTCTTTACAGATGAACTAAAGAATGTTCCACCCTTTTGACTTGCATCTCCTCTGAAGAGTATGGGCATTCGAAAGCTCAACCTCAACTCAAGAGTTCATCCCACAACAAAAATTGGCATCCTGGAATGGATCCCTTTTTCCCAAGAACTTCTTGATGTACCTCAGCGCATACCCATTTATTTGTCAAGAAGATACTTTCCTGTTTTCCTCGACACTTTGTTGTTGTTGTCGTTGATGTTGTAAGGATTTATCTATATGTAAAATGAAATGTAGTCAGTTTTCAATTTTACGAAAAAAAACATGTACAGAAAATTGAAGTTGAGAAAAAATTGCACGAAAGAAACTCTAACAACTCCCCTCTCCAGTGGCAACCCCCCCACGAATAAGGAAGGAAATACAACAATAACTCAGAAGCATTTTTGTGTTTCCTTCGTTTTGTTAAAAAAATGTCACTTTGAGATACAAACGAACAAAAATGGGGTTTGCTGGGAGGAACAAAGGTTTTTCGAATTGCTTCAAGAAAATGTAAGATTTTTTTTGAAAAGGGAGGATTGCTGTTGGAACGAAATGAGAGAAGTGTAACAAATGTGGCCTACACAAAAATTGATTGAGTAAAGTCTTGTAAATGTCATGAAAGTTTTTTTTAATTGATAAAGGAAAGTAAAAATATATTTTTGTGGGAACTGGCATGTTGGAATGATTGTGCTGCGCGATGAAAATATAAAAAATTACTTTGAAAAAAAAATATAATTAAAAATTCAAGGTCTAACAAATCAGTTAAAAACTCCATGATGGAAGATGGATGTTGGAAAAATCTATTTAAAAAATCCTAGATCGCTGCTTTTTTATTCCTTCACTCCTACTTCCTTCGTTAAAATATCCACAATTTTAGTTCTTAAGTCCTTGAAAAATCATAAAAGACCGGAAGAAAACCAAATAGAAGAAGTTTTCATAGCAGATCAACAAGTAGAAGGTCAGGTGGTCTTCTCATAGAAGACCAGATAATCTTCTAAAAGAAGACCGGATGGTCTTCTCATAGAAGTCCGGAAGGTCTTCTCATACAAGACCGGAAGACCAGAAGATCTTCCTCTGGAAGACAGAAGGTCTCCTCCTAGAAGACCAGAATGTCTTCTCCTAGAAGACTAGAAGGTCTTTTCCTCGAAGACCAGAAGGTATCTAGAAGACCAGAAGGTCTTCTCCTAGAAGACCAGAAGGTCTTCTCCTAGAAGACCAGAATGTCTTCTCCAACAAGACAAGAAAGTCTTATCCTAGAGGAGGTCCTAGAGGAAGGACTTCTCCAAGAAGACAAGAAGGTCTTATCCTAGAAGGTCTTATCCTATCCCAGAAGGTCTTCTCATAGAAGACCAGAAGGTCTTCTCATAGAAGGCCAGAAGGTCTTCTCATAGAAGACCAGAAGGTCTTCTCATAGAAGACCAGAAGGTCTTCTCATAGAAGACCAGAAGGTCTTCTCATAGAAGACCAGTAGGTCCTCTCATAGAAGACCAGAAGGTCTTCTCATAGAAGACCAGAAGGTCTTCACATAGAAGACCAGAAGGTCTTCTCATAGAAGACCAGAAGGTCTTCTCATAGAAGACCAGAAGGTCTTCTCATAGAAGACCAGAAGGTCCAGAAGGTCTTCTCATAGAAGACCAGAAGGTCCAGAAGGTCTTCTCATAGAAGACCAGCAGAAGGTCTTCTCATAGAAGACCTGCAGAAGGTCTTCTCATAGAAGACCTGCAGAAGGTCTTCTCATAGAAGACCTGCAGAAGGTCTTCTCATAGAAGACCTGCAGAAGGTCTTCTCATAGAAGACCAGCAGAAGGTCTTCTCATAGAAGACCAGCAGAAGGTCTTCTCATAGAAGACCAGCAGAAGGTCTTCTCATAGAAGACCAGCAGAAGGTCTTCTCATAGAAGACCAGCAGAAGGTCTTCTCATAGAAGGCCAGAATGTGGTCTTCACATAGAAGGCCAGAATGTGGTCTTCTCATAGAAGGCCAGAATGTGGTCTTTTCATAGAAGGCCAAAATGTGGTCTTCTCATAGAAGGCCAGAATGTGGTCTTCTCATAGAGGGCCAGAATGTGGTCTTCTCATAGAACCCAGAAGAAGGTCTTCTCATAGAAGGTCAGAAGATGGTCTTATCTTCTCATAGAAGACCTTCTACTTCAAAATACTCATTTTGTCCCGGTAGCTCTTGCCACAACTTGACGTATTTTGACCTCCTTTCCCATTCGATTCATGTAAAACCTTCATTCCTTGTCCTGAAATCTCACTCCCCGTTTTATCATCCTATCCGGCATTGCTCCAAACTTAGGATAACGGAAAATTTCAAGGATTTCCTCAATATGTTTATAAGCTGTTTTGGAATTTTTCACATGAAAATAATGTCTATCTGTTGGTCTGTCGTGGAGCTCTTCTATGAAGTAGTGGGTTTGAAATTGCCACCTTCAATTTAAAAACACAGATACACTCACACATCCAAACACTCGTTTAGTTATTGCAAATGTAATTACACAAGTGTTTGGGTGGGTGTGTGTGTTCGCTTCGTCTAAATTTCTTGCAACAATGTTTGCCCCAATGGCAAAACACTCGATGAATATACAAACATGGCCCGAAACCCCCACCAGACTTGGTTTTACCTCCACCAATATTTTGTCGTTCTCAACACAAATGGATGAGTGTGTGTGTGTGTGTGGATTTGTGTTCATAATGGACACATTCTGTTGGACACACGACGATTGTGCACATGGATTGGATGGATGTACCCGGTGGATACATGGATAGTTAGATGAATGTACTCTTAGATTCGTCGTTGGTTCATTCGTTTCTGTTGTTGCCCTATTGTTGCTAACTTTGTCATTGATGTGTTATGTGTACATTTTGTAAGTACGTATTGTTGTCGTTGTTGTTGCCATTTTATTGTTGGTGTTGTTGTTGTAATTGCTATATCTGTGGCTGGGTCTATCATCTACTCCTCGCGTATAGCATTTGTGTATGTTTGTCTACATGTTTGCCTCTGTCTGTTTATATTTACATACGGACGTCAAGTGCAAATGGCAGTGTAGTGGATGTAGGTGTAAAGTTCGTGTGTGTGTGTGTGTGTGTGTGTATTCGTGTATAGGACCTGCTTACAATATTCCGTGGCTGTTGTCCTTATACCGCCCGGTTGAGCACATATATTCCACGAAAAACACCTTTCCAACAACCTTTATCAAACCGCCGTCATACATCCAACCGAACATCCAAGCAACCCCCATCCCCGGTTTTCATTTCAAGAATGACAAACATCAATGATGGACACACACAGAAGAAACCAATACGGCAGGCCAAGCAACCCAACGGAATACAAGGACTGGCTTGGCTGGCCACACTCATTGCTTCCTTGGGCTCACTCCTTCCTCTCTTCCTACACCCTTACCTCTCTTCTCACATTCCACGCCACACACACAGAAACACTTTTAGGAGTAACAACAGCAACAACAGCAGCAACAATAAAATTCTGTGTGTTGTATTGCCCTTAATGTCGTTACAACAAAACGTCGCACACCAACGCTTGTTGTTGTGTAACTGGCATCCATGTTACAATACCAATGTACTGCCAACGTTTGGGCCACAACTTGCTAGCTGTGTGTGTAATGATGTTTGTGTTTTTGTTGTTGATTTCGTACTTAGGTTTTGTTGTTGTTGTAGTTTGTTACCATAACTGGCACTTTTTTTCTGTGTTTTCGCCTTTTTTTGCCAACCGTTTTTCGCCCATTTATTGATGGCAAAAAAGCACGGTGGAGAAACGTAACCAAAGAGTTGTGGGAAAGAGAGGGTGTTAAGAAATTTCGGTGTTGCGAGAGAATATATATTAATTTGGGTATTATTCCGACCAAAAATGGTTGGAAGCCCTTAGCCCGAGGGACCTTTAGAATAGCTTTACCATCGACATACATATACTGTGATGTTACTATATCCTCTGCTATACGGCTACAGAGGGTATACAGGGTGAGATAAAAAACCCAACAAAGCCAAACGCCATACTTTTTACATTTTTTTTTTAAATTTTATTGAATGAAAGCAAAAAATGTCGGATATAGCATCAAATTTTAGAATAAGTTAAGATTTGTTCGAATTTGTCACCTTTGGCACTAATTATGGCCTTTAAACGCCAATGAAGCCCTAACACGCTGCCCGAATGTTGCTCTGCGGTTTTTTGGCCCATTCCCGGCGATTAAGGTGATCGACACTTTGGTATTTTTTACTGCCTTGCTTTCCAAATTACTCCAGACACAATAGTCCAACGGATTGGTATCGGGAGATTTTGGTGGCCATTGTGCGATGGAAATGAAGCCAGGAACCTCATTTTGTAACCATTCATGGGTGGCGCGTGCTGAGTCCTGTTGGAATGTGGAAGGTCTGCGGCCAAAATGTTTGCGTGTCCAAAGCTTTAATACACCCTCCAGAATATTTTCGCGATAATATTCGGCATTTATTCTGATGCAAAGGTCGATTAATAAGAGCGGAGAGCGACCAAAGGCTGTTATGGCGGCCCACACCATCACCATGGCCGGCGCTTGAGTTCTGGTGGCCAAGCGAAGGTGCACATTTTCAGCTCACCCTTTTGGCTCATTTTGTTTGTTTACAAACTGCTGGACAACGAATGTTTTCTCGTCGGAGAAAACCACTTTCGGCAGTTCGCCACTTTCGGCCAAGCGAAGCAACTCTTTAGCTTTTTTGAGTCTATTTTCTTTCTGTTGCGGTGTATGTTCTTACACTTTTTGGAATTTCAATGGCTTACCCCGAGCTCATTTTTCAATACTTGCCGAATGGAATGTTGCGATATGTTCAGCTCACGAGCCTAATTTTCGACCACTGCGACGCGGGTTTCGATCAAGTCGCTTCTATACTTTTCGAACCATTTCTGTAGATGTTGCGGTTTTCTTCCGTCCACTTCCTTGACGTCAGGCCACGCTACCAGTATCACGGTAACGAGCGATGGTACGAGACACAATAGATTTATTCACGATAACCACTTGTGGTTTTCCAGCCAAATATAAAGAAATCACACTATCACGCTTGAATTCCATCACGAATAACTTTCTGGATAACTGGAAAATTTTCACCATAATGCTTTTGTACGCTTGTAAACGATATAATAAGCTGTCACTGGAATAATTTTTACAGCTGTCGGGCGAGAAATGACAGCAGTCGGAAATTGATGCAGTTTTTCATCTCCCCCTGTATATCGTTTTATACGGAAAAAATATTTTCCTGCACAAAAAGAACATGAACCATCCAATTTTATTGAATTTTTTGGGAATCCTAATATTTTGCTAGGTTAGGTGCGAAAATGGACAAAATCGGTCCATTTTTTCTAGTACCTACCTCACAAAGGCTCAAAATTTTATATGATCTCTTCGCTTATAAAATATAAATTAAGTGTCCAGTTGTCTTGAAGTGTCGCATATCTCTATATTTCTATACACACAAGATCTGATGTGAAGATGAGATATATCGCTCAACTCTTTCCGGTACCTCCCCCCCCCCACAATGGGATACAATTTTGAATAAACGAAATACTCATAAACTGTGTAATAAGGATCCAATTCATTATAAAATTCCCATATCTCAATATTTCTACCAACACAAGATCTGGTATGAAGATGGGATATATCGGTCCACTCGTTTTTCTGAATTTGATCTCTATCCTTTCACCCAATACCATTCAGTACTTTTCCTACAATTATAGTACACATTCCCGAAACCACTCGATATGTTCAGTCTACACATGAACAGCGACCCTGATAGCAAATTTCAGATTTCAAGCGCTATCAATACCCAACCTTTAATCTCATACCAAATTTCATTTTTTATCTCTATCCGTTCACATAATACCAAATGGTACAATTATAGAAAGTTCGAAATTCCAAGAACCCTATGGTTCATCTGTTCAGCACACCATCAGTGACTCATTCTACATTTCTAGTTCATTCCGTTTGCCCAATACAAAGTATTCACTTTTTAGTACTTTTCGTATCTGTTTAGTATGAAATTCCAAAAACCCAGCCTTATCACACGCACCAAGAATGACCTACGTGCAAAATGTCAAGATTCTATCTTCAGAAAATTTCGTCTGGACGTAGATTCTCTCTTACTCTTTTATATGTTTAGATATAAGGTAGCTATATATAATTGTTTGTCCTTCGGCAAAAGTTGTGGAAATAATGGGATATGTGCAATATAAAGAGAGTACCTGATGCTTATTTCGGCTTTTATAAACGTTTTGGTTATTTAAAACTTTGACCCGTTGTGGGGGAGGTACCAGAAGGAATGGCCCGATCTCTACCGTTTTTTCAACAGTTCCTGTGTCGATAGAAATATTTAGATGTGCCAAGTCTAAATGGGATCCGATGTTAATTTCCCGTTTTATGAGCTTTTAATGGATATTCAAAATTTCGACCCTTTGTTGGGGAGGTACCAGAAGGAGTGGACCAATATATTCCATCTTAGCACCAGACCTTGGGTTAATATAAATATTGGGAAGTGTGAAATTTCAAGGCAATCGGACTCCTATATCACATTTTATGACGGTTATAATTATTTAAAATTTTGACCCTTTGTGGGGGAGGTACCAGAAGGAGTGGATCGATATTGTCCATTTTTGCACCTGACCTAGCAGTGACGCAAATATTAGGATTTGCAAAATTGGAGCAAAATCAGATTATCGTTTCTCCTTGCAAAAAATATATATTTTTTTTGAAAATTTCGACATTTTGTGGGGGAGGAACCAGAAGGAGTGGACCGATATATTCCATCTTAACAACAGATCTTGGGTTTATAAAAATATTAGGATGTGTGAAATTTGAAGACAATCGGAGTCATACATCACATTTTATAGGAGTTGTAATTATTCCAAATTTTGACCCTTTGTGGGGGTGGGGGGTATTTGATGGAGTAGGCCCATATTGTCCATTTTTGCACCTGACCTAGCAGTGACGCAAATATTAGGATTTGCAAAGTTGTAGCAAAATCGGCTTATCAGTTCCCTTTCTGTGCAGAAAAAATATTTATTTTTTTTTAAATTTGACATTTTGTGGGAGAGGTACCAGAAGGAGTGGACCGATACATTCCATCTTAACAACAGATCTTGGGTTTATAAAAATATTAGGATGTGTGAAATTTGAAGACAATCGGACATTTTATAAGAGTTGTAATTATTCCAAATTTTGACCCTTTGTTTTGGAGGTACTTGATGGAGTCGACCGACATTTTCCATTTTCACATCTAACCTAGCTGTAACGCAAATATTAAGATTTCCAAAGTTGAAGCAAAATCGGCTTAATTTCTGTAGCCATATGGCTGAGGGTATAAAAATACTAAGGTACTTGGACTCTCATTTCATGCACATAGAACCCTTTGGAGGCACCCACAATGACCTCCGTGACCAAAATTCATCAGGTTGTACGTAACAATTTGGCTTGATAGTTCTAGTCAGCGTAGCATCTTTTAAAACGGCAATACTGTTGCACACGCAGACACACATTTTTTGCAAAGCCGAGGCATATATGCTTAAAAACAACAACTACTACCGCACAAAAGTTAGAAGGACAACAGAACATTGAGAAAACAAAAAAAAGTAGAATTGAATTGAAATGAAATGAAAGAGAAATAAAGGATTATAATTTTCCTTTTGCCACAACAACAACAGTCGTTGTTGGTGGCCAAATATAATGAATGCGTTGGTGACATTTGTCCAACCCTGTCTCCAACAAAAACAATTGCAAAGACAACAACAAAAAAAAATAGATATTAAACTCAGTTGTGTAATTTCGTAGTAGAAAAAAAAAATAGCTTTTTCAACAACAACGATGCATGGAGATACATAGCAAAATGAAAACAATTTTTGAATGGCAGGGGGGCTCCATTGCAGCAGCAATGCTTTCATTCTCAGTTCTGTAGTAGCATCAGCTGCTGCAGCAAACATCAGCAACAAGAACAACTACAACTTTATGTCGAGTAATTAATCACTTCGAAGTTAGAATTAAACATTTTTATGGTCGATTTTATTATGAAAACATTTAATCAATTCCAACACATACATAGCCGTTTATGTTTTTCCTGGTCGAGGATAAGGTGAAAGACGGAATTTTCCGAGAAAAATTATATTTTAAAGTTTTAAATTTGTTTTCAGAATTAAAATACAACAAATTTACCTATTAAAAAAGTTCGTAGTCTGAAGCATACATTTTTGAAATCTATATACAGGATGAGATAAAAAAAACTGCAACAAAGTAAAACGCCAAAATTTTTATATATTTATACCCTCAGCCATACCCTACAGAGGGTATATATCATTTGATACGGTCAAAACGTGCCTAGTCGAAATAACGTTTTAAGACTTTAGGCCTCTTTGTACCAAATCAGTTTTCGAACATTTGGAGTCGATCCGTCCGTCCGTCCGTCTGTCTGACTGGCTGGTGCGCACGATAACTCTCGAAGGGAGTATCCGATTTGGTCCAAATTGGTACATCGTAATATCTTTGTCAAACTTAGATCGAGTTCGGAGATGGGCAATATCGGTCCACTCCTGGTACCTCCCCCACAAAAGGTTGGAATTGGCAAAAAAAATATTCTTTGTACAGAAAGATAAAGGATAATCCGACTTTGCTCCAACTTTGCAAATCCTAATATTTGCGTCAGTATTCGATCAGGTGTGATAATGGACAATATCGGTCCACTCCATCAAGTACCTCCCCCACAAATGGTCAAAATTTTGAATA
Source organism: Musca domestica (assembly GCF_030504385.1). NCBI lineage: Eukaryota > Metazoa > Arthropoda > Insecta > Diptera > Muscidae > Musca > Musca domestica. The sequence continues at coordinate 15,750,692 of NW_026712219.1, read as the reverse complement.
ATTACAAATCTCATAAAATGTGATGTACGAGTCCGATTGTCTTCAAATTTCACACATCCCAACATTAAGATGAGCAATATCGGTCCACTCCTTCTGGTACCTCCCCCACAAAAGACCGAAATTTGCAAAAAAAAATATATTTTTTGCACAGAAAGAGAAAGGATAATCCGATTTTGCTCCAACTTTGCAAATCCTAATATGTGCATCAGTTCTACGTTAGGTGTAAAAATGGACAAAATCGGTTCCCTGCTTCTACTTGAAGCCCCCACAAATGGTCAAAATTTTGAAGAGTTAGAACTTTCATAAAATGTGATGTAAGAGTCCGATTGTCTTCAAATGTCGGACATCCCAATATTTATATTAACCGAAGCTCTGGTGTTAAGATGGAATATATCCATCCACTCCTTCTGGTACCTCCCCCCCACAAACTTTGCAAGTCGTAATATTTGCATCAGTGCTAGGTCTGGTGCGAAAATGGACAACATTGGTTCACTCCTTCAAGTACCTCCCCCACGAATGGTCAACATTTTGAATAATTACAACTCTCATAAAATGTGATGTAAGAGTCCGATTGTCTTCAAATTTCACACATCCCAAGGTCTGGTGTAAAGATGGAGTATATCAGTCCACTTCTTCTGGTATGATCGAATTTTTAAAAATATGTATTTTCTGCACAGAAAGGGAAGCAATAATCTAATTTTGAAAAACATAACGCTCAAAGAAAGCGAAATAACACCAGTTCTGTTGTGAAGATGCTATATATTTGCGAACACCTACTGGTACCTCACCCACAAAGGGACACAATTTTCACAATTTTTATATGTCATAAATTGCGAAACAACTCAGCGATACGAAATGAACAATATTGACCCATTCTTTCAAACAACCGACCGATACTTTTTTACTTGTTTTTTTTTTTTTTAATTTTATTGAATGAAAGAAAGAAGTATCGGAAATATCATCAAATTTTGGAATAAGTTTAGATTTGTTCGAATTGGTCAACTTTGGCCAAGAATTTTGGCCTTCAAACGGTCAATGAAACCGTCACACGCTGCCCGAATGTTGCCCTGCGGTATTTTGGCCCATTCCCGGCGAAGCTCTTGCTTGAGGTAATCGACACTTTGGTATTTTTTAGTGCCAAGCTTGCTTTCCAAAATAAAAGCTTGCTTTCCAAAAAATAAAAAGTCCAACTGATTGGTATCCGGATATTTTGGTGGCGATTGTGCGCTGTAAATGAAGCGATTAACCTCATTTTGTAACCATTCCTGTGGCGGTGGCGCGTGCTGAGTGCACCATGGCCGGCGCTTGAGCTCTGGTGGCCAATCGAAGGTGCACATTTTCAGCTGACCTCTTTGGCAAGTAAACACGATCATTTTGTTTGTTTACAAACTGCTGGACGACGAATGTTTTCTCATAGGAGAAAACCAAATTCGTCTTTTCAGCACATTCGGCCAAGCGAAGCAACTCTTTAGCTCTTTGGGGTCTATTTTCTTTCTTTTGCGGTGTAAATTCTTGCACTCTTTGGAATTTCAATGGCTTGACCCCGAGCTCATTTTTCAATATTTGCCGAATGGAATATTGCGATATGTTCAGCTCACGAGCCAGTTTTCGGCCACTGCGACACGGGTTCGATCAAGTCGCTTCTTTACTTTTCGAACCATTCCTGCTGATGTTGCTGTTTTCTTTCGAACACTTTCTTGGCGTCGGGCTACGCTACCAGTATCACGTTAACGAGCGATGGTACGAGACACAAGGAGTGCTGGAGTGCTCTAACGATAGCCACTTGTGGTTTTCCAGCCAAATATAAAGAAATCACACTATCACGCTTGAATTCCATCACGAATAACTTTTTTTCTGCAAAATTCCCACTAAAATGCTTTTGGACGCTTGTAAACAATATAATGAGCTGTCACTGGAATAATTTTAACAGCTGTCGGACAAGTGGCTTAGAAATGACAGCGGTCTGAAGTTGGTTGCAGTTTTTGCGTCTCACCCTGTATATCGAATCTTTTCAAATTTGTGGTATCTAAATATCTCTCTCATCCACGTATCTGATGTGAATAAGGAATCCATGAACCCTCTTCTTTTGGAACCTTTCCCACAAAAGCATAATATTTTATTATCATGTGTTCGCATAAAGTTGGAAATAAATATTTTTGTCCCTATTAAATGAATAGGGACAACGCATATTTCAACGTTTTACAAAAATTATCAAATATCTCATAAAATGTAGAGAAAATTTTCGGTATAGTCCAAATCCGGTACGTTGTAACATTTATTTCTGACATAGGTCAAATGCGAAAATTACAATATTGACTCACTTCTTCGGAACTTCCCTCATAAAATGTCTACCAATGGTCGGCAAACCCGACTGATACTATTTATACCCTACACCACATAGTGGTAAGGGTATTATGTCTTTGTGCATTTGTTTCTAACATAGAGAAGGAGTCGAGATATACCCATAGTTACTTTTGAGGATCTCCATAGAATCACTTTCTGAGTTGATTTATGCATGTCAGTCCGTCTGTCCATGTACCCTTGTGAACAAAATGCAGGTCGCATTTATTATCCGATTGAGATGAAATTTTCCAAACAACATTTGTTTGGCCCAAGGACGAACCCTATTGAAATTGGAGATAATCGGTAAAAAATTAGATATAACTCTCAAATATATCTTCGTCCGATTTGCCTTTTATTGTGCGCCAAACGTGTAATATCAGCCCGAATGGTATGGAATTTTGCACATACAACCAAATTAGGCCTAAAAATAAGTATGCCAAATTTGATCGAAATCGCTTCAGATATAGCCATAGCTCCCACATATATATTGTTCATCCGATTTGTTATTTTTGTACTCCGCAGCTGTAATATGCACACTGTAACAACAATATTTGGGGAAATATATCAAATGCAGCTTAGAAATACCTTTGCTAAATTTTATCGAGATCGGTTCAGATTTGGATATAGCTCCCATATATAACTTCGTCCGATTTACTTTTTATTGTACAACCAAACATTTAATATTTGCCCATATGGGTTGGAATTTGGCACATGCGATCGAATTGAGTCTAGAAACTAGTATGCCAAATTTGGTGGAGATCGGTTCAGATATAGCTATAGCTCCCATATATATTGTTCATCCGATTTGTTGTATTTGTTACCCACAGCCGTAATATGCATTCCGTAACAACGATATTCAGGGAAATATATCAAATATAGCTCAGAAATACCTTTGCTAAATTTTATCGAGATCGGTTACGATTTGGATATAGTTCCCATATATAACTTCGTCCGATTTACCTTTTATTGTGCACCAAACGTCTAATATTTGCTCAAATGGGATGGAATTTGGCACATGCGATCGAATTGAGTCTAGAAGCTAGTATGCAAAATTTGGTGGAGATCGGTTCAGATATAGCTATAGCTCCCATATATATTGTTCATCCGTTTTGTTGTATTTGTTACCCACAGCCGTAATATGCACTCCGTAACAACGATATTCAGGGAAATATATCAAATACAGCTCAGAAATATCTTTGCGAAATTTTATCGAGATCGGTTCAGATTTGGATATAGCTCCCATATATATTTTTATCCGATTTCAAATTAATTCCACAGGTCTTCTATTGACTATTTTCATTAATCTTCTTTAAATGTATTCTATTAGCCATTGATGCAGCTAAGTGCATTCCCTCATAATGTGACCCCACTGTTCCATTTTCATGTGTGTGTGTGCGTGTGTGTAAGTTTATATGTATGTATGCTCCTGGTGTGAATCTACTAAATATAATTCACGTTTTAAAAATATTTCTATAATTTACTACGTTTTGTTTTATTACTACTAGATGCTGATGTTGTTGTTGTTGTCATTGCTGCTATTGCTTTAGAATATCTGCTGCTTTGTTGTCCTTCCTTCCTTCCATCCTTGCATTCTCATTTTACTTTATTTTATTTTCGAAATTCATTTGGATATGCATTTGGCTGATATTGTCGTAAAATGCTGGATGGAATTGTACAGAGGGCAATGCAAAGTACATCCATCCATACATCCATCCATCTGCTGCAGCTATCCATCGAATAAAGCCAGCAGCTAAGCAGGCAACCATTTCGATGGACGGACGGACAGAAAGACAGCCAGCCATCCAGTCACACGCTTAGGCGGTCGGTCGGTCGGTTGGTTGGCTGGTCGTATGGCAAAGCAACACGCCAAAGAGTTAGTGTGCTCTGCAATTTATGCTCATCCACAAATCTACCTTGGAATGATGGTGATACTGGTGGTGGTGATGATGGTGGCGAGGTGCATTTCATTTTCCAGCTGATGATGAGTGGAGGATGCTGCTGCTCCTATTGCCTTTGTTTTTGGTTCTTCTCCTTGTCGTTGATGCTGCCTCTGCTGCTGTTGTTGTTGTTGTTGTTAAATAACCCTGTTTATACTAATGGCATGGCTGAGAGGAGTATCTATACGTATATTCCGCCATACATATCGACATACATACACCTCGATAACCATACTTAAAATTCGACGAGGACACGAGGATACAATGCCTTCCTTGTGCCATGTGTGTGTGTGTGTGTAGTCATCATTTCATGTGTATGTGTGTGTGTGTGTGTGTCTTTGTGTGAATTTGTATATTTACATTCGAAGGGAAAATATTCAAACACACCAACCGACAAACAGATGCACAGATACTCTTTTCGTACGTGGCCTTTGCTGTCTTTATTTTGTACTCGTCGTTGTCGTCCTCAACGTCCTCGCCCTCCATCTCCATCATCATATATCTTCTAAAGCAATTGTAGTCATCGTCGATGTTGTTGCTGTTCCCTGTTTGTTCAATATCTACTGAAGTCTGTATCCACTGCAATCCCTACATTCCCCTCCTGTGTGCCCTGCTGCTCTCTACGATCTCCTCTTTGAGTGCTGGGTTGCTGTTGCTGCTGTTGCTTCCTAGCTTCCTCCTGGTAGTGGTTTCCCATTATCTTTTGAAATTCAAGCTGATACTTGTAAAACTTTTCTGTGGTGTTCTTATTGTTTGCGTTGTTGTTGTTGTTTTTGTTGTAGCAATACACGTTCATGGCGAATTGTTGTTGCTCTTGCACCAAATGCAAGACAATTTCTTAAGTTTTGTATTTATTATTTCTCTATGTGCGAACCCGAACTCGTGTGTGTGTCAGTCTGTGGCCCATACTTCTTCACATTTCGCGTTTCAGTTGCAACTGCAGCAGCAGCAGATACAACGACATCGCCGTCTTTACTTTTAATCTATTTTGTGGCACTTCATTATTACAGCGAAATGCTGTGCCCTGATGTTGTTGCTGCCGCAGCTATTCTTTTGAATTTTCTTGTTGGCTTTTTCAACGTTGTCTTTTCCCCACCAAGACGAATACGCAGGAGGAGGAGGAGAAGAAGAAGCTACAGAGGAGGAAACTCTAAGTAAAAGACATTGACAACAACAACAAGAACCCCAACAAGAAACAAAAGAAATAGATGTTCACAAAACTATTCCATTCGGTTAAAAGTTACAAAGCAAACAAAAACTCAGCGACATCAGAAGAACGAAGGATAAACCCAAGGAATGATAGCGGGAAGCAAAGAAAAACAGTCAGCTAAAGAAAATTTATAGAAGAACTAGAGAGCCAGAAACACCAGAAATTATCCACAATTTTTAAAAAAATTCTAATGGGGAAAATCTTTTCTCCAATGACTCTACAGTTGTGGGTCGGATAGACCTTAGAAAATCCTACTTTATGGACAGAAGAGCTGATGTAGGTCTTCTGTATAGGAAAGAACTCCCATGGCAATTACGTTGAGATAAGAGCTTCTCAGATTCCTGAGGGGGAGAAGAGCTTCGAAAGCTTTTCTATGCAAAGTTGAGCTATTAAAGCTGTTTAAAGAGCTGAAATAAGACTTCTAAGGACAGAAGAGAGTCTGCAGCTCTTCTAAGGATAACAGAGCGTGAGAAGATCTTCTATGGATAGACTAGTTTAACCAGCTCTTCTGTGGATAGAAGAGCGTGAGTAGATCTTATGTAGATATAAGAGCGTAAATAGATCCTCTAAGGATAGAAGAGCGTCAACAGCTCTTTTATGGCGAGAAGAGCATCAACAGCTATTCTATGATGAAAAGAGCATCAACAGCTCTTCTATGGCGACAAGAGCATCAACAGCTCTTCTATGGCGAGAAGAGCATCAACAGCTCTTCTATGGCGAGAAGAGCATCAACAGCTCTTCCATGGCGAGAAGAGCGACAACAGCTCTTCTATGAAGAGAGGAGCGTTAACAGCTCTTCTATGGCGAGAAGAGCATCAACAGCTCTTCTATGGAGATAAGAGCATCAACAACTCTTCTATTTATAGAAAAACTTCAACCGCTCTTCTGTGGATAGAAGAGCATCAACCGCTCTTCTATGGATAGAAGAGCATCAACCGCTCTTCTATGGATAGAAGAGCATCAACCGCTCTTCTATGGATAGAAGAGCATCAACCGCTCTTCTATGGATAGAAGAGCATCAACCGCTCTTCTATGGATAGAAGAGCATCAACCGCTCTTCTATGGCGAAAAGAGCATCAACAGCTCTTCTATGGCGAGAAGATCATCAACAGCTCTTCTATGGCGAGAAGATCATCAATATCTCTTCCATGGTGAGAAGAGCATCAATAGGTCTTTTATGGCGAGAAGAGCATCAACAGCTCTTGTATGGCGAGAAGAGCATCAACAGCTCTTGTATGGCGAGAAGAGCATCAACAGCTCTTTTATAGCGAGAAGGGCATCAACAGCTCTTCTATGGATCGAAGAACTGCTGTAGCTCTTCTATAAATCATAGAGCTGCTGTAGCTCTTGTACAAATCGAAAGGCTACTCTTATATGGATCGAAGAGCTCCTCTACCTCTTCTCTTCTAGGGAAGAGCTGATGTAACTCTTCAAAGGCTTTTGTAGTTCTTCTAAGGCTAGAATAGCTACTGTAGCTCTTCTGTTGCGAGAAAAGCTGCTGTAGCTCTTGTGGCTAGAAGAGCTGCTGTTGCGAAAGGGCTGGAATTGCTCTTCTGTGGCTAGAAGAGCTGTTGTAGCACTTCTGTAACCAGAAGGGCTGCTGATGCTCTTCTAAGGCAAGGCGAGTTGCTGTATCGCTTCTATGACTAGAAGAGCTTCTTTAGCTCTTCTAATGACTAGAAGAAATGCTTTAGATCACCTTCGACTAGAAGAGCTGCTGTAGCTCTTCTATTGCGAGAAGAGCTGCTGTAGCTCTTCTATTGCGAGAAGAGCTGCTGTAGCTCTTCTATTGCGAGAAGGGCTGCTGTAGCTCTTCTATTGCGAGAAGAGCTGCTGTAGCTCTTCTATTGCGAGAAGAGCTGCTGTAGCTCTTCTATTGCGAGAAGAGCTGCTGTAGCTCTTCTATTGCGAGAAGAGCTGCTGTAGCTCTTCTATTGCGAGAAGAGCTGTTGTAGCTCTTCTATTGCGAGAAGAGCTGCTGTAGCTCTTCTATTGCGAGAAGAGCTGCTGTAGCTCTTCTATTGCGAGAAGAGCTGCTGTAGCTCTTCTATTGCGAGAAGAGCTGCTGTAGCTCTTCTATTGCGAGAAGAGCTGCTGTAGCTCTTCTATTGCGAGAAGAGCTGCTGTAGCTCTTCTATTGCGAGAAGAGCTGCTGTAGCTCTTCTATTGCGAGAAGGGCTGCTGTAGCTCTTGTATTGCGAGAAGAGCTGCTGTAGCTCTTCTATTGCGAGAAGGGCTGCTGTAGCTCTTCTGTGTAAAGAAGAGCTGTTGTAGTACTTCTGTGTATAGAAGAGCTGTTGTAGTACTTCTGTGAATAGAAGAGCTACTAAAGCTCTTCTGTAACTCTGTGAATAGAAGAGCTGCAGAGGCTCTCCCATGGCTTAATGAGCTGCTGTAGCTCTTCTGTGACTAGAAGAGCTGCTGTAGCTAGCATACGGCTAGGAGAGCTGCTGAAGCTCTTCTAAGGCTAAGAAAGCTTTTATAGCTCTTAGTATAGTAGAAGAACTGCTGTAGTGTAGTGTAGTGTAGTATAGTAGAAGAACTGCTGCAGTGTAGTTTAGTATAGTAGAAGAACTGCTGTAGTGTAGTATAGTAGAAGAACTGCTATAGTGCTTCAATGGCTAGAGGAAGTGCTGTAGCTTTTCTATTAATAGAAGCTCTTTTCTGGGTTGAATAGTCTTTTAGCTTTCTCTGAGAGAAGGATCTTCGGTAGCTCTTCTGATAGAAGAATTTCTGCAACTTTGTCGATGTTCTATAGGTATAAGAGATTTTGAAGCTTAGTATAATATAATTGAAAGTTCCTGCTCCCCATACTACCTCAAACGAGATTTTATTTCCTTGATTGGTTATAATTTATCAGCTGTGTTGAAGTAGCAATCTGAACAAGATGTATGTGGTTTTACAAAAAAAAAATAATGTATTTAATGACATTTTGTTGACGTTGTTGTTGTTGCTGCTGTACGGCTGTTGAGATGCAAAGTGAAAGTCAATAAATTTATGGCTTAACAACGTTTTGGCTTTGTTTTGGAGCTTTTTGTGATTTTTTTTTTTTTTTTTTGACAATTACCTGTTTTGTTATCAACATCAAATACGGCAGTGCTCGTCATGACTTTCTGTCGATTTGCTTGTTTTTTTTCATGCCGCCGCTTTATTCTAAAATAATGCGAGAAAAGCAACAACAAGAACAAAAAGAGGAACTGAGCCAACGGACATACGGCCAAGTCATTCACACAATCTCACACACATATCTGGGATTTCAAAATCTAACTGAATTCGCAGCGTTTTTATGATTTCCACCTCAACACAATTCGTTTAATTTTCAACCAGCCATCCAACCCAGACACTCATCCATCCATCCGACCATCCATTGCCTCATTTATAAGTTCGTGTGACTGACGACGGTTGGTTTGTCAGTTAGTCCGATTGTGTGTGTGAGTGTGTTTGTTGGATTCCTCCCCCTCTTTTATAACAATTTAGCAGTTAGTAGAAGCTGTGGGCAAGGCAAAGAAGGCCTTTTTCCAATAATTGTTTGTATGTCGATTTGTTTGTGCAACAAACATGGTCACACACACACACATTCTGCTGTATAATAACAAAATAATGTATTGCTATATTTATATATATATATATGTGTGTGTGTGTGTGTGTTAGTGTCATATCTGTAGATATGTAAAATGTATCTATAGCTACATTTAGAACTCTTTGTCTACCTTTTAGCCTGCCTTGTTTGCTTGCCAGCTTGCCTACCCTGCCCTGGCTACCATGACCAGCCTGCCAGTCAGCTATCCTACCATCCAGCTTAGCTGTGTGTCTGTATGTCTGTCTTTATGTCGCTATTATCAGTTTTAGTCGGACGCGTTGTTTGAAAAAGTGATTCATCATCCTCGTCGTCGTCGTCGTAATTTCAGTTGAGTTCTTCACATGTCGTCTTGTTATTGATTTCAAGTCATCGTAAATGTTATCATCGCCGATGTTGTTGTTGTTGTCGTTATTGCTTTTGTTGTCATTCTTCTTCTTCAGATTCTTTTGATTTTCTCCAGTCACTTTGATTCCTTGCCACCACTCCATCCATCCATCCATCCATCCACCTTCCTCATCACCTGCTTGTTATGATGCCGGGGTCATATTTTAAGTATCTGCTGATGCTTGGGTTACTCGTGTTGTTCTTGTTGTTGCTGTACCTTCACAGTTATGTTGTTGTGCCAAAGAATATATTGCCGCTCACTTCATCTTCCACACCAAGTTGTTGTTATCATTGTCATATATGCTTCATTGAATATTCGGTACAGATTTTCAAACTTTATACAGTGCGAGAAATTTATTTAGGGTACCTAGAAGGGCTGCTGACGATTTCGTATCCATAGAAGAGCTCTTCTACCCATAGAAGAGCTGTTGACGCTCTTCTCGCCATAGAAGAGCTGTTGACGCTCTTCTCGCCATAGAAGAGCTGCTGTTGCTCTTCTCGCCATAGAAGAGCTGTTGTTGCTCTTCTCGCCATAGAAGAGCGTTGATACTCTTCTCGCCATAGAGGAGCTGTTGATGCTCTTCTCGCCATAGAAGAGCTGTTGCTGCTCTTCTCGCCATAGAAGAGCTGTTGTTGCTCTTCTCGCCATAGAAGAGCGTTGATACTCTTCTCGCCATAGAAGAGCTGTTGATGCTCTTCTCGCCATAGAAAAGTTGTTGATGCTCTTCTCGCCATAGAAGAGCTGTTGATGCTCTTCTCACCATAGAAGAGCTGTTGACGCTCTTCGATTAATATAAGAGCTACGGCAGCTCTCAAATCTATAGAAGAGCTGTTGACGCTTTTGAATCCACAGAAGAGCTGTGGACGCTCTACTATCCATAGAAGAGCTAAAGCAGCTGTTGCCTCCATAGGTCAGTTACAGCAGCTCTACTGGCCATAGAAGAGCTACTACAACTCTGCTGTCCATAAAATCAGTTCTTCGATCCATAGAAAAGCTGCTGACGCTTTTGTATACATAGAAGAATTGTGGACTCTCTACTATCCATAGAAGACCTGTTGTTGCCTTCCTTCCATAGTAGAGCAATAGCAGCTGTTCTTGGTACCATATCTTCCAGGCTATATTCGTTCGTATTAACCATTTGAAATATCTTCTCCGCATAGAAGAGCTACAGCAGCTCCTCTCCGCATAGAAGAGCTACAGCTTTTCTCCGGTTAGAAGAGATATATCAGCTCTTCTCCGCATAGAAGAGCTACAGCAGCTCTTCTCCGCATAGAAGAGCTACAGCAGCTCTTCTCCGCATAGAAGAGCTACAGCAGCGCTTCTCCGCATAGCAGAGCTACAGCAGCTCTTCTCCGCATAGCGGAGCTACAGCAGCTCTTCTCCGCATAGCAGAGCTACAGCAGCTCTTCTCCGCATAGCAGAGCTACAGCAGCTCTTCTCCGCATAGCAGAGCTACAGCAGCTCTTCTCCGCATAGCAGAGCTACAGCAGCTCTTCTCCGCATAGCAGAGCTACAGCAGCTCTTCTCCGCATAGAAGACCTACAGCAGCTCTTCTCCGCATAGAAGACCTACAGCACCTCTTCTCGCCATAGAAAAGCTGCTAGCCATAGAAGAGCTACAGAAGCTCTTCTCTGTTTAGAAGATCTACAGAAGCTCTTCTCCGCATAGAATAGCTACAGAAGCTCTTCTCCGCATCGAACAGCTGCGCAGCTTTTCTTTGCTTAGTAGAGCTACAGAAACTCTTCTCACAATAAAAAATGCTTCAGGAACTATTCTCACCGTAGAATAGCTACAGCAGAAGGATTTCAGCAGCTCTCCTCATCATAGAAGAACCGAAGCAGCTCTAGAAGAGCTACAGCATATACTCTCGCCATAGCTCGCAGCTTCTCCGCATAGAAGTGCAGCAGCTTTTGTTATTCCTGGTCTCAATAAAATCCCAAAACTATTCCATTAATTGTTTTTTGATACCAACATTTGTTGTTGCTGTTTACAGCTATGTTTGACCTTATAATTAATAAATAGAAACAAATTGGCGAATACTGCTCCAAGGCAAATATATTCTCTGTTTGCCTCATAAATCTTTCATTTGAACTTTGATTTTAATTTTGCTTAATTTTTATTTCTCCTGATATCAGCAAAGCAAAATCAAAATACAAGAAAAAAAAAGTACTACAACAACAACAAGAACAAATGAAATAATTCATTCATACATTGCTGGATTTCCCCCTCGGGCGTTGAGTCCAACCAGCATTACCCCAATGATGATGATCAACCAACCACCCAAAAAAAATGTGGTTGGACTTCTTCTTCTGAGGCCTGGGAGTTGTGGCTGGCTCGCTGCTTGGATATTGGACTGACTGAATACCCCGTCCGATGGTTCGTCCGTCTGTATTTTATTTTGTGTGTTGTTGGTGCTATTGTTTTTGCTTTAATTTATGTTAACATTTTGCTTAAGAGAAACAAGTTTTTCTCCCGTTTGGGTTCTCTTCCCGTCATCTGGGCCTGTCTTTTCTGTGTGCGATTCCCTTCTTTAACGCTTTTATTACTTTTATCACCTCCTCCTTTGCTTTTTTTTCAATGCGAACTGTTTTATGAACTGAACTTCACACAATCAGCGTATTCTTTTTATTATTTTAAGATTTTAAAATTAATTCATTTCTGTCTGCTTCTGGGGCTTCTGAAATTATTTTAATTTAAAATACAAAATTAACCGATTCAAAACATTATCATATTTTTTGCTTGGCTCATAATTAGGTATTGTTAATTGGTGTTGTTGTCGAGTTACAAAAAAAAAAAAATAGGGAATAAATTGAAAATGCAGAAGCCCTCACACATACACACACACACATTTTAGTCAACCGTCCAGTTGCCAAATGCCATGGGCGGCAGATTAAGGTGTAGCCAACAACTGCTCGGAGTAATTTTCTAATCCCTCTGGATTTTGATAATCTATCGTTGCTAATCGCATTGAGTGAGTGTGAAGTGAGGACAAATGTTAAATCCTTGGGAATCCTTTTCTAAATCTCTTTTGCAAATCATTTGATTTGAGCCCTGGGCACTTTTAGTGGAACATTTGCATGTCCAAAAGGTTTATTTGTTCACAAGGTGTAATAAATGTTCACAACTGGTAATGATATTTTGAACGAGGTCATTTTCAAGGTCATTTTGAACAGTCTATAGATGAGGGCATTTAAAATATTCAATACTTTTAGGGGAATAACTCTCAAAATAGACTCATTTACAAAAGAAGAATTTAAAAGGCTTATGGGCCTTCTATTTAAGTTAGACAGCTGGAAAGGTCATTTTCCCAGACAGCATTTAAAAATCTCTTCTAAATACAGGGAAGCTCGTCCATCGATAGAATATATATGAAATCGGTGTTTCATAAATATATGTGTTTTAGAAAAGGACCTCCACCACAACCTTTTTTATAAAGTTCTTTCCAGACCTTAAGAACGACCTTACGTATTGAAAAGTCCTTTAAAACTACCTCCTGTCTAAAGGACCCCATAGTTATATTTCTCCAAGGAATACAGAATATATTTTCGAAACTCTTAACAGAATCTTTTGAGATGACAAATATGTAACCAACTTCAGACTGCTGTCATTTCTGAGCCTCTCGTCCGACAGCTGTTAAAATTATTCCAGTGACAGCTCATTATATTGTTTAGAAGCGTCCAAAAGCATTTTAGTGGGAATTTTGCAGAAAAAAAGTTATTCACGATGGAATTCAAGCCGGATAGTGTGATTTCTTTATATTTGGCTGGGAAACCACAAGTGGCTATCGTTAGAGCACTTCATCATTTAAATGTGAATAAATCTTTTGTGTCTTGTACCATCGCTCGTTATCGTGATACTGGTAGCGTAGCCCGACATATCTCAAGGAAGTGGACGGAAGAAAACACCAACATCAGCAGAAATGGTTCGAAAAGTAAAGAAACGACTTGATCGAAACATGGATCGCAGTGGCCGAAAAATGGCTCGCTGAACATACCGCAATATTCCATTCGCCATTGCAATTCCAAAAAGTGCAAGAATTTATACCGCAACAGAAAGAAAATAGACTCAAAAGAGTTAAAGCTAAAGAGTTGCTTCGCCTGGCCGAAAGTTGTGAACTGCCGAATTTGGTTTACTCTGCTTCGATGAGAAAACATTCGTTGTCCAGCAGTTTGTAAACAAACAAAATGATCGTATTTTCTTGCCAAAGAGGCCACCTTCGGTTGGTTACCAGAACTCAAACGCCGGCCATGGTGATTGTGTGGGCCACCATAACATCCGATGGTGGCTCTCCGCTCGTATTAATCGACCATGGCATCAGAATAAATGCCAAATATTATCTCAAAAATATTCTGGAGGGTGTATTAAAGCCTTGGGCACGCAAACATTTTGGCCGTGGCCACCTTCGGTTGGCCACCAGAACTCAAGCGCCGGCCATGGTGATTGTGTGGGCCACCTTAACATCCGATGGTGGCTCTCCGCTCGTATTAATCGACAGTGGCATCAGAATAAAAGCCAAATATTATCCCAAAAATATTCTAGAGGGTGTATTAAAGCCTTGGGTAAGCAAACATTTTGGCCGCAGACATTGGACATTCCAACAGAACTCAGCACCATCGCACTCAGCACGCGCCACCCAAGAATGGTTACAAAATGAGGTTCCTCGCTTCATTTCCAGCGTACAATGGCCACCAAAATCTGCGGATACCAATCCGTTGGACTATTGTCTGCGGAGTATTTTGGAAAACAAGGTTGGCACTAAAAAATACCAAAGTGTCGATCACCTCAAGCAAGCGCTTCGCCGGTAATGGGCCAAAATACCGCAGAGCAACATTCGGGCAGCGTGTGACGGTTTCATTGGGCGTTTGAAGGCCATAATTCGTGCCAAAAGTGACCAATTCGAACAAATCTAAACTTTATCTGAAAATTTGATGCTATTTCCGACATTTTTGCTTTCATTTAATAACATTTAACCAAAAATTTAAAAATTAGGGCCTTCGACTTTGTAGCATTTTTTTTCTCACCCTGTACACACTCGTATTCTGGATCAGTGTAAAATTTTAAGTCAATTCAGCGCGATGTCAGTCTGTTTTAATGACGCTATCTTTTGAACAAATCGAGATCGAATGCTAAAATTTTGCACACATGTGTATTTTGCCAATAGGCAGGTTAAGTTCGTAAATGATCCACGTTTTCATATAGCCATAACCTCCCAATATCCGGTATCTTAATAATTCTAGAGACATCATAAACCGGGATTGTTTTAAATGTCGTATTTGAAGTTCCTAATGGGTATTACAGCCTATGACAAGATATTGCGTATGCACGTCCACATCTTCGTATAGCCTCCACATAACGATACCTCCCATGATTCGGTATTTTGATGATATAGACGACATTATTAAGTGTAATTGTTTCAAATTTCATACTTGAAGTTCGGAATTGGTACTACAGCGGTATTTTAGTATTTTATAGTCAAGCGGTATTTGTTGACGGTTTTTTTTTTAAATTTTTTTTTAAGTTTCTTACAAATGGTGGAGGGTATTACAAATTCGGGTCGACCGAGCTAAGCTGTTTTTTACTGTTGTTTTTTTTTTGTTTTTTTTCAAGATTTTCTTGTCAAAATTTGTAGAATTCCGAGAACAAGTTAAAAAGTATCATTCTGTTTTGCCAAGACATGTATACACTCAGCCAAAGTTCGGTTATTTAAATATATTTTGACTTCTGTTATGATAATTCAAATTGTTGACCCTCTATGGAGTAGGTTCCGAAGGATATAAATATTGTTAAGGGACTTATTTTGCTTTCTTTGAGCGTTTTGTTTTTTCAAAATCTTAAACCCAATGTGGAATGTTCCGATCTCTATAATTTTTATCAGACCTTATGTTGATGGAAATATTGAGAAGCGCCAAGTCTGAATGTAATTGGATGTTAATTTCGCGTTTTATGAGCGACCCTCCGTGGGGGAAGTACCAGAAGAAGTAGACTGATATATTTTATCTTCACAGAAAATCTTTTGTTAGTAGAAATAAAAGGATATGTGAAATATGAAGAGAACCGGATCCTTATTTTGGATTTTATAATCGTTATTTAAAACGTTGACCCTTTGGTGTGGGAGGGGATAGTGGTCCGATCTTTACCATCTTTATAACATATCTTGTGTTGATGGCAATAATTATATGTGCCAGGTCTGAATGGAATCGGATGTTAGTTTCGAGTTTTATTAGCTTCATGGATATTCAAAATTTGTTACCCTTTGTGGGGGGAGGTACCAGAAGGGGTGGATCGATATATTCCATATTCACACCAGACCTTGGGTGTATAAAAATATTGTGATGCGTGTAATTAGAAGACTTTTACATCACATTTTATAAGAGTTCAAATTATTCAAAATTTTGACCCTTTGTGGCAGAGGTACTTGATGGAGTGGAACGATATTGTTAATTTCGCACCTGACCTAGAATTGATGCAAATACTAGGATTCGCAAAGTTGGAGCAAAATCGGGTGGTGGAAGTACCAAAAAAGAGTAGACCGATATTGCCCATCTTCGAACTCGAACTAAGTTTGAAAATAATATTGAGATGTACCAAGTTTGGGCCAAATCTGATACTCCCTTCCAGACAGACGGACATCGCTACATTGACTCCAAATGTCCTGAAACGGATTTGGTCCAAAGGAACCTAGGGTCTAAAACCGTTATTGCGATGAGGAATGTTTCGGCGTATCAAATGATTAATACCCTCTGTAGTTAGAAGGTGAAAGAAGACTGTTGATTTTCTTCAAAAATGTTTTCCCGAAATGAGTTGTGACGACAGTGAAAATATTGGAAAATTAAGACAACAATTTTAAAGTAAATCACTGATCTCAAGCCAGAATAATGTTAAGGTTTTTATACCCTCCACCATACTATGGAGGTTATATTAACTTTGTGATTCCGTTTGTAACTCCTCGAAATACTCATGTCAGACCCAACAATGTATATATATTCTTGATCAGGGTAAAATTATAAGACGATTTAGCCATGTCCGTCTGTCTGTCTGTCTGTCTGTCTGTCTGTTGTAATCACGCTATCTTTCGAACAAATTGAGATAGAAGTGTAAAATTTTGCACACATGTATATTTTGCCAGTAGGCAGGTTAAGTTCATAAATGGGCGATGTAGGTCCAACTTATCATAAAGCCCCCATATAACGGTACCTCCCGATATTTGGTATTTTGATGATTTTAGCGACATTATTCGCCGGAATTGTTTCAAATTTGGCATTCGAAGTTCGTAACGGATACTACAGCCTAAGACAGAAAATTATCTGTGTAGGTCCACGTCTTCGTATAGCCCCCATATAACGATACCCCCCGATATTCGGTTTTTTGATGATTTTAGCGACATTGTTTACCGGAATCGTTTCAAATTTGGTATTTGAAGTTCGTAATGGATACTACATCCTAAATCAAAAAATGAGCCATGTAGGTCCACGTCTTCATATAGCCCCCATATACCGCACCCCCGATATTCTGTATTTTGATGATTTTAGCGACATTATTTACCGGGATTGTTTTAAATTTCGCATGTGAAGTTCGTAATGGATACTTCAGCCCATGCCAGAAAATTGTCTGTGCAGGTCCACGTCTTCGTATAGCCCCCATATAACGGTACCCCCCATATTCGGTATTTTGATGATTTTAGCTACATTATAAACAGATTTTTCTTCAAGTTTCGCATTTAAATATTGTAATAACTTGTGACAAAAGTTGCCTATGCAGGCCCACGTCGTCGTATAAGCATTCGGTATTTTTAAGATTTTAACAGAATTTTTAACGCATTTTATTTTTTGGAAATTGCCAAATTTGTACCAAATGGTGGAGGGTATTACTTTTTTTTCTTGTTTTAATAATTTTTTTAAGACTTCCTTCCAAAAAAAAATTGATTTTTTGTTTCCTCATTATATTATTGTTTAGAAAATACCATACGTAAGCTTAGGGCTATATCGGACGACAAACCAACTCATACTTTCTAACCTAAACTGAATCCTAACTAAATGGCTATTAAGTTTGCTAGAGTAGTAGGTAAGTGGGAATGATCTCCTATTTGGGAAAATTTGACCTATTACCAAATTATGGTAACCCGTAAATAATAACTGCCGAAAGAAGCTCTAAAACTGCAGGGGGCAGTAATTCTTGCAGCAACTACAATACGCTAAAATATAATGTCAAATAAAAATGCTAGGAAAAGGAGTTGTAGCATCTTGACATTGTTGTTGTTCCTTCTGCTACTCCCGCTGCTGCTGCTGAATTCCAAAATGTGCTGAATGTGAAGAAAATCTTTTGTTGTTGGCACAAAATGTTGCGTCTTCTTTGTCGTTTTCTTAGTGGAGAAGTTCTTGTATAGAATGTTATTTATGTGTGTCTGACTGTCTGTCGGTCCCCCCGTTCGCAAATTCTTCTGCTATGTATGATTGCAGAGAGGAAGGGCGAGAGAGAGAGTGAGCCGAGCGTTGATATCTCAACAATTGTATGTGACGTTGATGGTTTCCACTGTTTGACCATCTTTTGCAACTAAAACGGCATGGCACGTCGAAGGCGAAGCAGAAGAACCTTTCAAACCATATTACCGAATAGTTTGTCCATGTCATGCGCTCGCTGGCTGGTTGGCTGCCTGGACTGTGTGGTTCCCACTCGTATTGTTATAGTTGTGGCTGTTATGCATGTATCCATCCAGGCGTTCGTCTGTCCATCCAACCGACCATCCATCCATCCGTCCAGCCATGTTCTTAAGGATGTATAACTGCTGTCTGTATGTATGGTTGGTTGTATGTATGTCCGTATGTCTTCGTTGTGTTGGTTATCGGGGTGTTCACATTTGTATTCGTATTATTTTGCATGTTACCGTAGTTGTTGCTGTTGTTGTTGCTTTTGATACCATTTAATGGTCTCCAAGGGACCTTTGCCCGATATCACCTCCTTTCTTTTGCCTTTCTTCCGTTCGTTTTTATTGTTGTCATTTTTTTTTGTGATTCGTGTTGTTGTTGTTGTTGTTTTTTTTTATTTAAAAATGATGTAATTTGGTGTGTGCTCCGAAGGCATTGAAAATCGCATTGTGCGAGAGTGGTGTGTGAGACTGAATGAATAGCTTGGTTGGCTGGCTAACTGGACAACTCTGTGCTGCTTGCCTGCAATTGTTGTTTTCTGTATCTGGTTCTGCTCAGAGTTCTCTGTTTTATTTTTTTTCTGCTGCTTGCTATTCCAAGTTGTTTTGTTAACGCAAATGTAAAATGAAATCAATTTTAAATGTCCATTCCAAAAGGAATTCTCAAAAAAAAAAGAAAAAAATAGGAATCAAGTCAAATGGGAGTTGGCGAATTGAGAGAAAAAAGGGCAAAGGCAAAATCGAAATGTAGCTGTAAATACGGCGAATTACAAGGCTCCAGAGTTACGTTGCTTATCAAAGATTTGCTTATCACCTTTTTTTTGTATTTTTGGGCAATGAATCTTTTCAGTAACTTCATGTAAGGATATCCTTTTGGTTAGATATATAGGATATAAAATTAGAAATGTGTAGGAGTCTTGCACAGGGTGAGATAAAAAACTGCAACAAAGTCAAAAGCCATGATTTTTAATTTTTTTATACCTTCCACCATACTAACTTTGTCATTCCGTAACTCCTCGAAATACTCATGTCAGACCCAACAAAGTATATACATTCTTGATCAGCGTAAAATTCTAAGTAGGCAGGTTAAGTTCGTAAATGGGCCATGTAGGTCCACGTTTTCATATAGCCCAAATATAACGGTACCTCCCGATATTCGGTATTTTGATGATTTTAGCGACATTATTCACCGGAATGTTTCAAAATTGGTATTTGAAGTTCGTTGTGGGAACTACAGTCTGTGAAAGAAAATTGTCTGTGCGGGTTCAGGTCTTCGTATAGGCCCCAAATATCAGTACCTCCTTACCTCTTTCCCGGAAGTAATTTAAAATTTAGTATTTGAAGTTCGAAATGGATACTACACCCTAAGATAGAAAATTGTCTGTGCAGGTCCACGTCTTCGTATAGCCCCCATATAACGGTACCTCCCAAAATTCGGTATTTTGATGATTTTAGCGCCATTATTCACCGGAATGGTTTCAAATTATGTATTTAGAGTTCGTAATGGGAACTACATTTGACATTCGTAATGGATACTATAGCCTGTGACAGAAAATTGTCTATGCAGGTCCAGGTGTTCGCACAGCTCCGATATAATGGTACCTCCCTATACACGATATTTTGATGATTTTAGCTACATTATTCACCGTTTATTTCTAGTTTCGAATTTGAACATGGTAATGGCTAATGGCAAACCACGCCTATGTAGGTCCACGTCGTATAGACCCCAATATAACGGCAATATTCGGTATTTTTAAAATTTAACAGAAGTTTTTAAGGATTTTATTTTTTATAAAATTTCCAAATTCGTTCCAAATGGTGGAAGGTATTCAAAGTTTGGCCCGGCCGAACTTACTGCTTTTTAACTTGTTAAATTTTATTGAATGAAAGCAAAAAATGTCGGAAATAGAATCAAATTATAGTTCGAATTGGTCACCTTTGGCACGAATTATGGCCTTCAAACGGCCAATGAAACCGTCACACGCTGGCCCAATTTTGCTCTGCGGTATTTTGACTTGCTTGAGGTGATCGACACTTTGGTATTTTTTAGTGAAATGTCCAAGGTCTGCGGCCTAAATGTTTGCGTGCCCAAGGCTTTAATACACCCTTCAGAATATTTTCGCGATAATCTCATAATTTGCATCTCACCCTGTATAGGACGCATTTCCAAATTATCGTCATATCTCAAAAACAGATACCATTAGTCATCTAAATATTAAATTTCAGAATTTAGTACTTTTCGCACAATTATAGTACACATTTGCAAAATCACCTCCAAATTTTAACCACAGACACCAACAGATATATAATTATCAAATTACAGAATTGCAACTCCATTCCTTCACCCAATACCAAATTTAGTGCTTTTCGAAAGATTATAGTACACATATCCAGAACGACCTCCTTAACTTGATTTCAGGATTCCAGCTACTAAATTTAGTACACTTTAGTGCTTTTCGTACAAATATATTGCACATTTCTGGTCCACCTACATATTTTAATGCCAAATGTCAATCTATCCCTTTTGTACCACTGTATACCTATATTGGCAATGGAAAATTTCAAAATTCCATCTTCATCCGTTCACCGTAAACCAAAGTATTCAGAGTTTAGTACCATTTAGTACAGTTCGCACACTTAGTACATATTTTCAAAACCACATTCATACATCAAACATACTTTCGAACCTTGATTCTCATAACAATTTTTTCTTAGCTCTATCCCTTCATATAATACCAGATTGTACCATTTAAGATGTTTAGTACCATTTTAGAACTCTTTAGGTTCAAATTTGCAAAAACCCTTTTGTACATTAATCTTGCACTTCATCGGCGACTTTTCTTCCAAGTTTCAGAATTCTTGCTTATTCTCTTTGTCCAAAACAAAATATTCAATTTTTAGTACTTTTCGTGCCCTTTCAGTACGAATTTCCAAAATTTCACTACAGCACGTAATTTTGCAGGGTATAGGGTCGGAATATTTTTTTAAAAGATCGCAATATCGCTAGGGTTTGAAATGGACCAAACCAAAAAAAAATTGCTAATTTAGCATTTGTTCTATATGTCACAATTATAGACAAATTGACGCGTAATTTTGCATGGGGGTTAGATTTTAGTGCTGGACAGAAGCCTCCCAATTTAGATGGTCATCGGATAATTTTTAAATGATGATATCGTGATATTTTTTGTCATTTTTTATATCGCATGTGATATTTTCAATTTGATTTACAATATTGCATTGTTAATTTTTTACTTATCCACCTTAGCTAGGCTTCAAATATCCTGAAACAGATACTTATATAACCCCTGTAGTCATTTGACTAAGGGTATATTAAACCTGGTTCGAATATTGAATTGATGCTTGACTGCGAATAAGTGGACCTTACAGGCAATAGGACTTTCGGACTCAGGGATTTTTCTAATTTCAGTTAAGTTTGAGATAAATAAATTTACAGAAACTAAGAATTACGAAAATCTTTCATTTAATGCCAACCTTAACTCCGTTTTTTTATTTATCGATTTTTGTGCTCAATTATATGTGTTCTTATATTATTATATAATTTGTGGTAATTTTTACGCCATCCCTGTCCGAAGGTTTTATGAGCTTCATGGTTATTCAAAATTTTGACCCGTTATAGGGGAGACACCAGAATTAGTGGCCCACTATATCGGTTCTTTATACCAGATATTGTGTTAGTAGAAATATTAAGAGAGAGAGAGAGAGCGAAATTTGAGGGTCATTGGGCTCATAATTCACATTTTATAACAGTTATAATTGCCCCAAATGTTTACCCTTTGTGGGGGAGGTACCAGAATTAGTGAGCCGATACATCGCACCTTCACACCAAATCTTGTGTTCGAAAAAATATTCAGATTGAAGAAAAGAAGTGAATTGGATGGTTATTTCTTGTTTTATAAGAGACGTAAATATTCAACATTTTGACCCGTTGTGGGGTGGTACGACCTATCCAATCTACATACCCGACCTAGAGTTGTTAGAAATATTGGGATATGCGAAATTTTAAGGCAATAGGATTCTTATTTCACATTTTATAAGCGTTTAGATTTTTAAAAATTTAACCCTTTGTGAGGTACTAGAAGGTGTCGGTCTTAATTATTCATTTTCGCACCTAATCTAGCACAGATACAAATATTAGAATTTGCAAAGTTTGTATAAAAATCGGATGATCCTTTCTTTTTCTGTGAGTATGCCAAATTTGATCGAAATCGGTTCAGATATAGCTATAGCTCCCAAAATATATTGTTCAAGCGATTTTTTATTTTTGTCCTCCGCAGCCGTAATATGCACTCTGTAAATACAATATTTGGGGAAATATATCAAATACAGCTCTGAAATAATTTTGCTAAATTTTATTCAGATCGAGACAGATTTGGATATAGCTCCCACATATATAACTTCATCCGATTTGCCTTTTATTATGCACCAAACGTGTAATATAAGACCAAATGGGTTGGAATTTGGCACTTACGACCGAATTTAGTCTAGAAGCTAGTACGTCAAATTTCGTGAAGATCGGTTCAGATATAGCTATAGCTCCCATATATATTGTTCATTCGATTTGTTATATTTGTTCCCCACAACCGTAATATGCACAACGATATTCAGGGAAATATATCAAATACAGCTCAGAAATATCTTTGCCAAATTTTATCGAGATCAGTTCAGATTTGGATATTTATCATTATCCGATATATTACCAATGATACATACCCTCTTTATGAGGGTATAAAAATATTACCAGTAAAGCACCTCCATAACGCCTGGTATACCCATTGTTGAAAAAAAAACAATATTTTCTTCGAACATTTCGTTCTATTTGACATTTCAGTTGACAACTCTGAAAGAGGGCAAATCATAGCAAATGGACTTTTGAGTTATGTATTACCCAACCGACAAACAGAGGCACACATTCATTCAATTCCAAGCTCACACACCCACAACAACAAAAGCAAAACCTCAAGAATAGCAACAACAACTACAAAAACAAACTTCAAACAACAGTAAAGAAATATGTGTTAGATGACACATCGTCAAAACCGAATTTACTTCACCGAAATCCAGTAATTACAGGCCAAAACCCACAAGAAGAGTAGAGGAGGAGGAGGAGGGAGGGCAAAGGAAAAGAGGTAACCGAAACATGGCCAAGAAGCATAACAACAAATCTATCATCACCACCATCAACAAAAACAACAGCCACAAGAAAATTGTTGTTACTGTCACACCAACTTCGTCATTGTCGCAGCAAACGTCTTGCCTGCCGAATGACGGAAACCAAAGACATTGCAACAATTTCTCCTTTCCCAACTCTCTGCCAAACAGCAACCTTCCGACCATCCAACCGACCCTACCAACCCATCCAGCCACTATTCTTTTTAGCCAGCATTTGTTATGACTTGGTTATGATAGCTGGTTGCTTGTTGTTTTTGGTTGCCATGGCTTAGCTTTTTTTGTTGTAGTTGTTGCTGTGGTTGTTGTTGGCCGGTTGGCCGATGTGTAATGTGTTAGGAGTTGAAATGAGAAATTTTCCCAGCTTAAGCAAATTTAGGCTAAAAATGGGTTATACCAAAGAAGAGGCTAAGCAAAAAAAAACTAAAGCAACAACAACACGAACATGGTTACAGCTGAAATAATAACAGCCAGCCAGCCAGCGGCAAAGTGTAAAGCAGTGAAGTAGAGAAGAGATTATCTTTAAATGTGGAAAAAGTTTAGACATGACAGGCATAAAAGATTTTTTATTTGTTTGCTCGTGTTATTGTAGTTGTTGTTATTCTTGTTGTAATGAATGCCTTCAATGCCGGAACGCACAGATGGCCTAGGAATGCCAAATTAGAAATGGATTGTAAAATATATGGCTATGTTTTTCTACCCTCCACCATACTATGGAGGGTATATTAATTTTGTCATTCCGTTTGTAACTCCTCGAAATACTCATGCTAGACCCAACAAAGTATATATATTCTTGATCAGCGTAAAATTCTAAGACGATTTAGCCATGTCCGTCTGTCTGTCTGTCTGTCCGTCTGTCTGTTGTAATCACGCTATCTTTCGAACCAATTGAGATAGAAGGCTAAAATTTTGCAGACATGTATATCTTGCCAGTAGGCAGGTTAAGTTCGTAAATGGGCCATGTAGGTCCACGTCTTCGTATAGCCCCCATATAACTGTACCCCCGATATTCGGTATTTTGATGATTTTAACGACATTATTTACCGGAATCGTTTCATATTTGGTATTTGAAGTTCGTAATGGATACTACATCCTAAGTCAAAAAATGAGCCATGTAGGTCCACGTCTTCATATAGCCCCGATATAACGGTACCCCCCGATATTCGGTATTTTGATGATTTTAGCGACATTATTTAACGGAATCGTTCCAAATTTGGTATTTGAAGTTCGTAATAGATACTTCCGCATAAAACAGAAAATGGGCCATGTAGGTCCACGTATTCGTATAGCCCCCATATACCGTACCCCCCGATATTCGGTATTTTGATGATTTTAGCGACATTATTTACCGGGATTGTTTCAAATTTCGCATGTGAAGTCCGTAATGTAATAACTTATGACAAAAGTTGCCTATGCAGGTCTACTTCGTCGTATAGGCATTCGGTGTTTTTAAGATTTTAACAGAATTTTAAACGGATTTTTTTTTGGAAATTGCCAAATTTGTACCAAATAGTGGAGGGTATTAAAAGTTCGGCCCGGCCGAACTTACAGCTTTTTTACTTGTTAAGTATTACAATTTACAGGGCATGTGGTGGCATGTGATGTGATCATGATTGTAATTGCTCAATATAATTATTTTACAAAAATGTTTCAACTTTTTGCTATTTACCTGAATAAGAATAAAAAATATACGAATTTAGATTCTAACCTGTATTTTTTCATTTCAGGTACGCTCCAAAGAAATTAATCCACTCATGCCAGGTAATCGTTTGAAAATTTGAAATTTTTTCGTTTGGTAAAAACTTATTCAATGGAATTGAACTTGCCATAATGGCTGCGACTATATCATACGGTGCTTCTTTCAGTCATATGTACTTTCATTGAAGAAATCGGCAGCACAAAATAGGTGGACATGAAATGTTGAATCATAAAACTTAAAGTAAATATCTCCACAGCGATGGAAATAAGTGATCCTTTGTAGAAAGGATCCCCCACAATGGCATTTTGTTGACCGAAGACCTTCACAGCGGTATGGATGACCCCCTCAGTGTGGTTTCAGAACTTCACCCTATTATATTTGCATAGTTTAAACAAAATCTTGTTCTACAAGGTAAATTATTTTCTGTGAAAATGTAAGTTTGAAATCAATATTACGATGTACCAAGTTTGGACCAAATCGGACACTCGATTCAAGAGTTAACGTCAGACAGAGATTCTGGCGGACAGACAGCTCTTGAAATGTCCTGAAACGGATTTGGTCCAAAAAGACAATTATTTTGTATATATCAAATAATAAACACTCTCTATAGCCATATGGCTGGGTGTTTACAAACTTCAAAAAATACATTAACATTTGACAGGGCAGGGAATTTTAAAAATTTGTACTAGGAAGTTCTGTAAAGTATTGTTGATAATTTAACAAATTAACAAATAAACAAGTAAAAAAGCTGTAAGTTCGACCGGGCCGAACT
The DNA here is from genome assembly GCF_030504385.1 of Musca domestica. Classification (NCBI taxonomy): domain Eukaryota; kingdom Metazoa; phylum Arthropoda; class Insecta; order Diptera; family Muscidae; genus Musca; species Musca domestica. The sequence continues at coordinate 15,724,938 of NW_026712219.1, read as the reverse complement.
TTAAATACCCTCCACCATTTGGTACAAATTTGGCAATTTCCAAAAAAAAAAAAAAATAAAATAAAATAAAATCCGTTTAAAATTCTGTTAAAATCTTAAAAATACCGAATGCCTTTACGACGACGTAGACCTGCATAGGCAACTTTTGTCATAAGTTATTACAATATTTAAATGCGAAACTTGAAGAAAAATCTGTTTATGATGTAGCTAAAATCATCAAAATACCGAATATGGGGGGTACCGTTATATGGGGGCTATACGAAGACGTGGACCTGCACCGAGAATTTTCTGGCATGGGCTGAAGTATCCATTACGAACTTCACATGCGAAATTTGAAACAATCCCGGTAAGTAATGTCGCTAAAATCATCAAAATACCGAATATTGGGGGGTACGGTATATGGGGGCTATACGAAGACGTAGACCTGCACAGACAATTTTCTGTCTTAGGCTGTAGTATCCATTACGAACTTCAAATGCCAAATTTGAAACGATTCCGATAAACAATGTCGCTAAAATCCTCAAAATACCGAATATCGGGGGGTACCGTTATATGGGGGCTACACAAAGACGTGGACCTGCACAGATAATTTTCTGTCTTAGGCTGTAGTATCCATTACGAACTTCACATGGAAATTTGAAACAATCCCGGTAAATAATGTCGCTAAAATCATCAAAATACCGAATATGGGGGGTACCGTTATATGGGGGCTATACGAAGACGTGGACCTGCACAGATAATTTTCTGGCATGGGCTGAAGTATCCATTACGAACTTCACATGCGAAATTTGAAACAATCCCGGTAAATAATGTCGCTAAAATCATCAAAATACCGAATATCGGGGGTGCGGTATATGGGGGCTATACGAAGATGTGGACCTACATGGCCCATTTTCTGTTTTATGCTGCAGTATCTATTACGAACTTCAAATACCAAATTTGGAACGATTCCGTTAAATAATGTCGCTAAAATCATCAAAATACCAAATATCGGGGGGTACCGTTATATGGGGGCTATATGAAGATGTGGACCTACATGGCTCATTTTTTGTTTTAGGGTGAAGTATCTATTACGAACTTCAAATGCCAAATTTGAAACAATTGCGGTGAATAATGTTGCTAAAATCATCAAAATACCGAATATCGGGAGGTACCGTTATATGGGGGCTACACGAAAACTTGGACCGACATGGCCCATTTACGAACTTAACCTGCCTACTGGATGTATACAAAATTTTAACCATGTATCTCAATTCGTTCGATTGCAACAGACAGACGGATAGACAAAGTTAATATACTCTCCATAGAATGGTGGGGGGTGGAGAGTAGTCAGTCGGTTAAGCCGACAAATATGTACCCTCAGTCAATGTTCGATTATTTAAATATATTTTGACTTGTGTTGTGATTATTAAGATTGTTGATCATCTATGAATGAACAATATTGTTCATTTCGTATCGGTCCCAAATAAATATGATATAAATATTGCGACGTGCCAGGTTTGGACTACATCAACTACAACCAACACTTTATATGAGATAAGAGAGATTTTTGGAAAATGTTAAAATGTGGGTGAGGTAACAGATAAGTCGACCGAAGTATGTTATTTTTATACTTCATCTAACATAAATACAAATATTGGTATGGGCAAAATTATAAGAAAATCGAATATTTATATCCAATTTTATGCGAAATCATGAATTCCACATTCATCCCAAGTCTCTGCTTGAGAGACATATATTTAGATATAGCAAGTTGTACAGAATCGCCAACTCGTCTCACAAGTTATGATAGATAAAAGAATTGAAAATTGTTACCCTTTGTGGATGAGGTACCAGAAGAGATTTTGGAGTTATATATCATCTTCACAACAGATCTTGTGTTAGCAAAAATGTTTGTGTAAAATTTGGAGAGAATTGAATGCTTATTTCGCTCTCTTTGAGTGTTTTGTCTTCCAAAATCTTGATCCTTATGTGGGAAGGTGCAATTTTGATCCTTTGTGGGGGAGCTACAAGAAGGAGTGGACCGATGCATCCCATCTTCACACCAGATCTTGGATTAATAACAATTTTGTGATCTGATTGATTTGAAGATAACCGGATGCTTATTTCGGACTCTTTGTGAGGGAAGTTCCAGAAGGAATGGTCCGATCTCCACCATCTTTATAGCAGATGTTGTGTTGATGGAACATAATATATATGTGCCACGTCTGAATGGAATCTGATGTTTTATGAGCTTCATGGATATTCAATATGTTGAACCTTTGTGGGGGAGGTACCAAAAGAAGTAGGTCGATATATTCCATTTTCACACCAGATCTTGTGATGTGTGTAATTTGAAGACAATCGGACTCTTACATCACATTTTTTAAGAGTTAAAATTATTCAAAATGGTTACCATTTGTGGGGGAGGTACCGTGGACCGATATTGTCCATTTTCTCACTTGACCTAGCACTGATGAAAATATTAATGTTTGCAAAGTTGAAGCGAATTCGGATTATTATTTATCTTTTTGTGCAGAAAATTATTTTCTTTGAAAAGTTGGACCTTTTGTGGGGGAGGTACCAGAAGGAGTGGACCGATATTTGACGTTCCCAATAGGTATCATACACTGGTGGCCAAAACTAAAGCAACTTAAATCGCAAAGACAATAAATGTCCTGTAACTTTTACAAAAATGAACAAATCGTAATTATTTTTCCAGTTTTAAATGAGGGGTTTAATTCACTTTTAAGAAACTAAAAATAAAAATATAAAAATAATTTTGAACGAAAAATAATATGTGGAAAACTAAAATGACCCAATTTTTGCTTGGTCAAAACTAAAGCAACTTTTGATTTTTTATTTTAAAATAATTAAATTTTGGCTAGTAGTCGATAGCATAACCATTATTTTTGATAGCAGCTGCACACCTACGAGGCATTGAATCTATAACACGCTCAATTTGATCCTTGGGTGTGCTTTCCCAGGCACCCCGAATTCTTTAGAAAATGTTGTGCTTATTTATTTCTGAATCTCGCTTGATCTTCCTATCTACGATACTCCAAAGGTTTTATATAGAGTTTGGGATAATTGTCATGCTGAAACACCCAAATCAGCCGAATATTTTACTCAGCGTAAGGGAACAACGTGATGTCCAACACATCTTTGTAAAAAAACCGATCCACAACTTCCTTTATTTTATGGATATGTCCAAGTCCATAGAAAGAAAAACAGCGCCACGCCATTTTTGACCCCCCCCCCCCTCATGCTTCACTGTACCTTTGCAACACTGCGGCTTGAGTCCTTCATTTTTTGATCTTCTCACCGTAAAATTTTAACGTCTGAGCCTTTAATATTAAACGTACCCCATCCCAGAAATAATGTTTTTTTCCATTGAGCTTGATTCCATTTAATATTATCGTTTCCGAAAGCCTTTTTGATTTTTTCAGATATAAATGGTTTTTTGATGTCTTACGGGCATGCAGACCAGCTGCCACTACTCGTCTACGCACTGATCTCGAGCTTATATCCAATGATTGCTCTCTCACCAATCCAGTTGAACTCTTAAATAGTTGTTTTTTATTTCTCTCACAATTTGTGGATCAGTACGGGCTGAAGTTTTCACGGCGTTCATCCGTTATAGACTGTTACTACTGATCCAGTTTCAAAAAACCGACTTAGTATACAGAAATAATTATGAAATCACATAAATATTTATGAAATATTTCTCGGAAATCATTTTCTGTGATATGTTGTTTTGATAGTCACTGATAATTTGCTGTTTTATTCATTTTTAAAATTTTTTTGGGCAGTACTTAAAAAAACGAAAAGAAAAACACATACTGTTGTAAAAAACTTCTCAAAAAGAATTTATTACAAGCGAATTTATCGAAGGAAGCAAAAAGCGATAAATATCACAATAAAAACAACTGAAATTGCAGCGGTTATATGAATGTACAACAGAGTTGCTTTTGTTTTGTCCAAGCCAAAATCGGGTTAACTGACTTTACCAAACATTATTTTTTATATAAAAATGAATTTTGGTTTCATGTTTTAGGTTTTTAAAAAGTGAATAAAGTACCTAATTTAAAAAAAGAAAAACTTTCTCATTTTCTTAATTTTTGAAAAAGTTACAGGGCATTCATTCTCCTTGTAATTTCAGTTGCTTTAGTTTTGGCCACCAGTGTAGCTCCTGACAGCAAATCCTGTATACAGGTCGACATATAGACCCATATCATTCGTATTATACAGCATCCAAATTCAGACTGCTGTCATTTCTAAGCTGTCCGTCCGGCAGCTGTTAAAACTATTGCAGTGACAGCTCATTATATTGTCTACAAGCGTAGAAAAATGGCTCGTGAGCTGAGCATATCGCAATATTCCATTCGGCAAATATTGAAAAATGAGCTCGGGGTAAAGCCATTGAAATTCCAAAAAGTCCAAGAACTTACACCGCCACATAAAGAAAATAGACTCAAAAGAGCTAAAGAGTTGTTTCGCTTGGCCGAAAGTGGTGAACTACCGAATTTGGGTTTCTTCTATGAGAAAACATTCGTTGTCCAGCAGTTTGTAAACAAACAGAATTACGTTTTTACTTTCCAAAGAGGTCAGCTGAAAATGTGCACCTTCGGTTGGCCACCAGAACTCAAGCGCCGGCCAGCCATGGTGATGGTGTGGGCGGCCATAACAGCCGATGGTCGTTTTTCGCTCGTATTAATTGACCGTGGCATCAGAATAAATGCCGAATATTATCGCGAAAATATTCTGGAGCGTGTATTAAAGCGCTGGTCATGCAAACATTTTGGCCGCAGACCTTGGACATTTCAACAGGACTCAGCATCATCGCACTCAGCACGCGCCACACAAGAATGCTTAAAAAATGAGGTTCCTCACTTTATTTCCAGCGTACAATGGTTTCATTGGCTGTTTGAAGGCCATAATTCCTGCCAAAAGTGGCCAATTCGAACAAATCTAAACTTATTCTAAAATTTGATGCTATTTCCGACATTTTTGTTTAAAATGTCTTAAAAATGCTTAAAATTAAAAAAAGTAAAAGTTATGGCGTTTGACTTTGTTGCAGTTTTTTTATCTCACCCTGTATATATATTCTTGATCAGCATAAAATTCTATGTCGATTTAGCGATGTCCGTCCGTCCATCCGTCTTAGGAAATCACTCTAGCTTCCGAACGAAATGAAGTAGTTTGATAAAGTTTTACTCAAATGTATATTATGTCTCCAGGACTTTGGTATTGAAAATGGGTCATGTAGGTCCACGTTTTAGTATAGCCGCTCCCTATTTTCGGTATTTTGGTGATTTAGGCGACATTATTCACCGGAAATGTTTCAAATTTTGTATTTGAAGTTCGTGATGGATACTACAGCTTAAGACAGGGAATTATCTGCGCAGGTCTACGCCTTCGTATAGCCCCCATATAACGGTACCTCCCGATATTCCATATTTTGATGATTTTAGCGACATTATTCACCGGAATTGTTTTAAATTTGGTATTTAAAGTTCGTAATGGACACCATGACAGAAAATTGTCTATGCAGGTCCACGTTTTGGTGTAGCCCCCATATAATAGTACCTCCTTCTTGTTTCAAGTTTCGCATTTGAATATTGTAATGAATTATGACAAAAGTTACCTATACCTATACACGTCGTCGTATACACCCTAATATAATGGATTCATTCGGTATTTTTAAGATTTTAGCAGAATTTTTAACGGATTTTATTTTTTTAAAAATTGCCAAATTCGTTCCAAATGGTAGAGGGTATTAAAATTTCGACACGGCCGAACTTACGGCTTTCTTACTTGTTTTTTTTTTCAATTTTTTTTTTTCCTTTTTTTTTTTTTTCAAATATGTTGACAAAAATGTTTTTGTTTTGCTGTTGCACTTATATTAAAAGCAGATACTTTAACAGAGCTTCTGTTGGTAGAAGATGGTTTTATTAACCTTTTATGGACACAATCCCCTTTTGATGGTGTTTTATGGGAAAAATAGATTTTATGTGATCTTCTAAATTTATAAGAGCCCTTTAAAGGCCTGACAAAAATAGCTGTAGTATACAAATTGAAGGTGTTCAAAAATTTGTTTTGGAAAATTAACTTTGAAATTTCATTCGATTCAGTTCCTTCTTCCTGGCGACTTAGGGGTGTCTATGTAAAAATACCCTTCAAATGTGTCACCCTTCTAACATTGATGTGTGCATTAACAAGGCTTGGCCACAATGGCAGCTGTTCTACAAAGAAAAACTTTTTCCCATGCCAAGTGAATCAAACTTCCATTAGTGGACTCTACCTCCCTTACAACCCTTTAACGCGGCGACTTCTCCACCTTCTTTCTCATCGAAATTATAACAAATGCTATTATAACAATGTTTCAGTTGTTGTTGTTGGTCTTGCCATTGAAGGGTACATTTGGGTTACCACCAAAGTCACTGTTTATCCCATCTGCTGCTTGATGATGATATCTATTGCTTCAGCCCAACTGACCGGGCCAACTGAGTCTTTGCTTTCCATCAATCGATTTTCCTTTCCAACGACGTTGAAATTATGATGGAAAAATGCATATCATTTGTTGTTATCCTCCCCCACCACCCCCTCCTCCATCTCCACGAAATGCAATCTATGATTGGGTACAGCAATGAGTGATACCACCAATTTTTTTCAGTCTGTCTGTCTCTCTGTTTGTTTGGTTGGCTGTTGGGAGAGACAATTCCATGAGAAGGTTCCATCCATAACCATAATGTGTTTGTTTGTTTGTGTTGGCCATCTTTCAGATACTGATGTTGTTGGTGTTGCTGTTGTGCATTTTAAGTTCAAGTGATTGAGTTGGGTTATGGAATGTTGGATGGATGGATGGTTGCATTGCTGATGGTATGGTAAGCCCCCTTCTCCACTCCACGCTCTCTCTCTCTCTCCCTCTCTGCGTTTGTGTGTTTGATATTTGATTTGTTGCCCGTTGTTGCTGGTGTGTGGCTTTGGTGGTGTACCCGGTGCTGTCCACCGCCAATGATGAAATTGTTGTTGTATTGTTGTTGCAATTTCGTTAGCTGGGTTAACTTGGGCCGTCTGTCGTATAACTCGGTTGCGGATGGATGATTGCCGGGATGAAATGGTGATTTGCTGGCGGTATAAATCGAATGTTTGTTTGGTTAGAGTGATGTTGTTGCTGGATTTTTTGCTGTTATTTTTTGAGTCTTGTTGGTGGCTTAAGTAGTTGCTTCATTTCAACGCCGCTACATTTCGTTTCGTTTCAGCGTACATTTGTCCACTCCTGCCTCTGCTGCTCTTGTAGTTGGGTGTTGTGGCTTTATTTTATAATTTTTTTTTTCATTTTTTTGGCTTATAAAATGCGCGTTTTGATTGTGACCATATCTTTGAGTAAATGATTGCAAACTGCCGCATGGCATAGCCATGGACGGACCAACTTGCTTTAAGTTTTTCTTTCTTTCTTCTTTCCATTTTTCTTGTATTTCCTTGACGTCTTTTTACAACCGTGTGACCAAGCGTGTCTCCACGGCCCAACAAACACACACGGAGTTACATTTAATATTTGAAAATTTATTAAATGTTGCATTTCATTTTTTTTTTCTTCTCCGCTCTTGAGCAAGGGGAGACAACTGGAGCTGGATGTTGCAAGCAAGTAATGCTGCAACTATTGTATAATTCACCAAAAATTATTTTTTCGGGTTTCTTTGTCGTTTTTATTATTTTTTTTTTTTGCCATGCTCTCTTTCTTCCTGAGTTATATATTCAAACCTGTCAATGTTTTCGCTTTGGCTGGCAATTGTAGAGGGGTTATTGACTTTTAACACTTTGCTTTACTTCAGCGATCAGTTGGGTAATGTGGAAGGAATTGGAAATGATAAAAAAAATTTTAAATAGACCAGACGAAGCTATAGAAGATTTTCCATTAACAGAGGTCTTACACCCATGCATAAGATCTCTACTAACCCTTGCCCGTTATCGAAACAAAGCTATTGGATGTTAGCGTTTTTCGCGCCCAATATTTTGTTTAATCGCCTCGGTGCGTTTAGGGTTACTTTCTTTTAGCCTCTACCTCCAATTTTTGTGAAAGATACGAAGCCAAATGCAAATACTTTTCTGAAATATAACCGGTACAAAATGTGTACCCTCCTCAAGTTTGTAATTCAATCGGAATAATCATTTACGGTCCAACCAAGTATATACATATTTTTGATCGTCCTAGAAAGCAGCCATATTTTCTAACGAAATAGTTTGAAATTTGGTATTTCAAATATATAATGGATTCCAACCTGACAAGCAGAAAGTGGTCTATAGAGGTCTACGCATTCATTAAGCCGCCATATAACGATGCCTCCATATATTCAGTATTTTAATTAGTGCAGCCATATTTTCTAACGAAATTTTGAAATTTTAATGGACAATATTATATGGAAAATTCCGAAGACGTTTCTGGAAAAAAAATTTACCTTCTATAGAGCCATTAAAATGGCTATGTAAAAAATGTCTGTATCAATTTCGCTGAAAAAACAACACAAAAATATTTCCTAAGTTTTTATACCCTCAGTCATATGGCTAGAGAGGATATATATCATCAGAGAGGATATATATCATACTCTCAAAACGTGCCTAATCGAATTGACGGATTTATAGAATAGATATCCTTTGACCAAATCTGTTTCAGGACATTTGGAGTCGATCTAGCGATGTCCGTCCATCTGTATGTTTGGGCGGTGCGCAAGAAGGGAGTATCCGATTCGGTCCAAGCTTGGTATATCGCAATATTATTATTAAACTTAGATCAAGTTCGCAGATGGGCAATAACGGCCCACTCCTTCTGGTATCTCCCACAAAAGGTCGAAATTAAAAAAAAAAAATACTGCACAAAAAGAAAATATATGATCCGATTTTCCTCCAATTTTTCAAATTTTGCATCAGTGTTAGGACAGGTGAGAAAATGGATAATCAGTCCACTACATCAAGTACCTCCCCTCACAAGGGGTCATCATTTTGAATAATTATAACTCTAATAAAATGTAATATAAGATTGCCTTCAAATTACACACACAATAATGTTTTTATTAACCCAAGGTCTGTTGTGAATATGGAACATATCGGTCCACTCCTTCTGGTACCTCTCCCATATATGGTAAACATATCCATAGAACACGAAAATAACATTCACTTCCATTCAGACGTGGCACATCTCAATATTTCCATCAGCACAAGATCTGTTTTAAAAAAAGTAGAAATCGGACCGTTTGTTCTGGTACCAAAGTTTTGAATACCCAAAACGACCATAAAATCCCAACTAACCATCCAACTCTTTTCAAATTTCACACATACAAACATTTTTCCTGGCACAAAATTTGTTTTGAAGATGATATATATCTGCAAACCCCTTCTGGTACCTCACCCATAAAGGGTCATAATTTCCAATACTTTTATCTATCATAAGTTAGGAAACAAGTCAGCAATTCTTTACAACTCCTATGTCTAAATATTTCTCTCCACCAAAAACCCGAGATGAATATTAAATTTATGGTTTCACATAAAATTGGATATACAGGGTGAGATGAAAAAACTGCAACCAACTTGAGACTGCTGTCATTTCTAAGCCACACGTCCGACAGCTGTTAAAATTATTCCTTATATTCATGATGGAATTTAAGCGTGATATTTTTTTTAGATTTGCCTGGAAAACCACAAGTGGCTATCGTTAGAGCACTCCGGCATTTAAATGTGAATAAATCTTTTGTGTCTCGTACCATCGCTCGTTACCGTGATACTGGTAGCGTAGCCCGACGTCAAGCGTCATCAGCAGAAATGGTTCGAAAAGTAAAGAAGCGACTTGATCGAAACACGCTTCGCAGTGGCCGAAAAATGGCTCGTGAGCTGAACATAATGCAATATTCCATTCGACAAATATTGAAAAATACGCTCGGGGTAAAGCCATTGAAATTCGAAAAAGTGCCAGTACTTACTCCGCAACAGAAAGAAAATAGACTCAAAAGAGCTAAAGAGTCGCTTGTCGAATTTGGTTTTCTCCGATGAGAAAACATTAGTTGTCCAGCAGTTTGTAAACAAACAAAATGATCGTATCTACCTGCCAAAGACGTCAGCTGAAAATGTGCCGGCCATGGTGATGGTCTGGGCCGCCCTAACAACCGATGGTTGCTCTCCGCCCGAATATTATCGCGGAAATATTCTGGAGGGTGTATTCAAGCCTTGGGCATGCAAACAATTTGGCCGTAGACCTCGGATATTCTAACAGGACTCAGCACCATCGACACCCAAGAATGGTTACAAAATGAGGTTCCTCGCCTTTTTTCCAGCGCACAATGGCCACCAAAATATCCGGATCCCAATCCGTTGGATTATTGTGTCTGCAGTATTTTGGAAAGCAAGGTTGCCACTAAAAAAATATCAAAGTGTCGATCAACTCAAGCAAGCGCTTAGCCGGGAGTGGGCCAAAATACCACAGAACAACATTCGGGCAGCGTATGACGGTTTCATTGGCCGTTTAAAGACCAAAAGTGACAAATTCGATAAAATCTAAACTTATTCTAAAATTTTATGCTATTTCCGAAATTTTTTGCTTTCAGTCATAAAAATATAAAAAAAAATGTAAAAGTTATGGCGTTTGAGTTTGTTGCATATGGAAAACGTCCCAAAAGGTTGAAAATTGTGGCTGAAACCTAAAATACATTTAAATTTGTAGGTACCTTTATATGGGGGTTATAGTAAATACTGGACCTATATAAAAATATTTTTGCGAGAAGTAAATCTGTATAAGAGAATCCGAAATATTAAATTACCAGTGCTGCCATTGGGAATTGAGGCAGAATGCTTTAAATTACCAAAAATCCTGAGGAATTCCGATGTAGGAGCTAGACCGATTTTCAATTCGATTTAGCTCATTTCGCTGGAAATTATCCGAGAAACTTCCACAATATAAAAATCCTGAGGCATCGTTATATGGCGTCGACTTAAGTATTTTTTTTCCCGGTGAGGACAAATTCTTCGTATTTAAAACCTAAAATGTCAAATTGCAAATGGCCCAGTTGAAAATGTTGGCTGAAACCTTCTGAATATTGTTATATGGGAGTTGAACCTAAAAGTGGACCCATAAAGTTAATTTTCAACACAAGTTACCAAGGAGGAATACCAACTATTGTACTGTACTTCAGAGACTACATAAAATAACCTGGTCACAGTTTTGATTTCAACCAAAGAAAGGCAAGCAGAATCGAATGACCTTTGCATAAAAATATATTTGAAATGTACACGATAATGGCTCTCATTATCCTTGGGGAAATATATATTTTAAAATATTGTCATTGTCCTTTGGTCCTTGAGAAATATTGATTTCAAAAACCCACGAATAAAAAAATACATTTAACATTCACAATTGTGAATCTGATGGTCCCTTTTTAAGTCCTTACTGGACAAATAACCACTTTGGCCATTGATAAATATTCTTTGCAAAATCCACGAATAAGATACACATTGGCACTCAAAATTAAAACAACATTTCAAATAAATGTAAAAAAAATTTTATAAACATTTCAAAATTCCTGAAATATTTTAAAATCCATGATTGTGGTTTCGATGGTTCTTAAAAAATCTATTTTTGAAAAATTATCGATTAAAACTCTGTTAGCGCCTTAAAAAATATTTAACAATCTACCAATAAGGCTGAGTTGGTTTTTAAAAACTTATATTAAAAAATTTCACGATTATGGATTCCTTTTCAATTGAAAAATCAAAAGTAATGCCTTAATTCCGATTCTTCCCCTAAATATGTTGCGACAATATTCTGGGTCAAAACAATCGTTTTCTGCACGTTGTATTGTAAATATTGAAAACTTTTACTAATCTGAGTATTTGAATCAAACAATTGGAATTAATTGTTTTTATACCCTACAACACTATGTGTTGGGGGTATTATAAGTTTGATTGGGCCAGAATTTATGTAACACCTCGAAATATTGGTTTCCCATATAGGAAAGTATATATGGATCTTCCTAGCTCGCCGAGCTGAGTCGATCTAGCTATGTATGTCCGTCCGTCCGTCTGTCCGTCTGTCCGTCTGTCCATGTTAATTTGTAATCACTCTACAGGTCGCAATTATGGCCCGATCTTCACAAAATTCAGAATGGAGGTGGGGCTTAGGTCAGAATAGAACCCTATTTCTTTTGGAGATGATCGCATAATATTTAGGGGTTGAAATGGACCAAATACTAAAAAAATGTCGGATTTTGCAGTAGCTATACAGGTCGCAATTATAGACCAATCGACGCGGAATTTCAAATGTAGCTAGAGTTTAGGTCGGGGAAGAAGCCTACCAATTTGGGTGGTCATCGGATAATATTTAGCGGGTAAAATAGACCATATCTTTTATGTTGAAAAAATTCAAAATTTTTCATTAAACCGCGATTTTTTTAAATACCGGCGAAATCACAAAGCCATGACAAGGTTACTTCTGACCTTTACATTGATGTTAACATCCAACAAATCGCATATACAGCGAAATATGTGCGATATATATGTCTATCAAAGAAGATATGCTTGAAAGATCTCTTATATGTCGAGAACGGCTGAACTGATTTCGACAGTTCTCATCAATTCAGAATGGCCTCTTGGTAGGATAGAAAAAACGTCTAAAAAAATCGCATAAAAATATCTCCATGAAGATGAAAATATTGATTTTGTACAATTTTCTCATATTTTTTTCAATTTTGTCATATTTTTGGCATATTTTCATTTTGAATTAAACATTTGGTAATATTTCTACAGCTAACAAAACTAAGTAGTTAGGATATCAGGATATCATATTCAGATCGCATTTATGGCCCGATCCTAACGAAATTTTGCATGGGGATAAGATGGGGGTCAGAATAGAAGCCTACTCTTTTTGGAGATGATCGCCATATATTTAGTGGTTGAAATGGACCAAAAAACTGCAAAATTGTAAGCAGGTCGTAATTATCGCCCAATCCTCACGCACATTTGAATGGGGGTTACCGGACATTGCAAAAGCCAAGCAGTTTTGGATAGCCATCCAAAAATATTCAATGTGTAAAGGAGTTTGCCAACTTTTGTAGACAAAATACGAAAATGTCCATTCCAGTGACTTGTTGGAGAATTCACAAATACAGAAAAGACGCACTTCTGACTATTCCGTTAACGCTGATTTCGTTGAAGAATATAGTCAAATGGCTGTATCTCATATAGATGCGTTTCAGTCAAAAACCAATAATAAATGTTAATCTTTTGCCACTTCTGAGAGATTATAGGTCTTTGGGAAATATTGGTTCCAGATCTAGGAAGACCATTTAAGTGCAACATCTACCAATAAATTGGAAATGAGCAAATTAGTTTAAGTTGCTGTTATTCGAAAATTAGAGAACGAAACCTGATGGTTTTCTTTATTATTTGGAACAATATCTTGTGGAATTCTTTCGAGTATCTCGCCTATATAAACAGTATCGTTTATTATAGTGTTGTAGGGTATTCAACGGTCGGCCCCGCTCGACTGTAGCCTTTGCTTACTTGTTTGACATAACTTCCCACTCTACTTTCGAAATTATTTAATTAAATGTACAATTATTGTAATTTTCAATAAGACAAAAATAAAACATTATACATTAATGTTAAGTACAACTAAATGACAGTTGACAATCCAATATTTGTCATGTGCAAAAAGAATTAAAATGAATGGCATGTTTAAAACTCTTAACCTGTAACTCTACTTGGGGGTACTCCAGCTCGCTTTATCCCCTTTTCAACGAAAATGGTATATACATACATACAAACTGAGCAACAATGGCCTCATCCGAAGAAATATTAATTTTCCCAAAAGACATGGACATATCATTCAGAAAACAGACATACATACAACAGATAAATTATGGACATATTTGTTAAATGCATACATGCTTACACTCTCAGTGAATTCAATCCCAGGGACATTTGAACATCCTCGCTACTCCCCCTCTTCTATGCACACTGTTGTCGTCATTTTCCATTAAGACAACGAGTAAAACCAATATTCGTTGATATCTTGAAGTTCATCAAATTAACAAAAGAAGCCAAAAATTTTGTGTCCTGGAACCAAAAGGGGTGGGGGAGAGTAAATGTAAGAAAGTTTAGCGGCAGTGGGAAGAGTGTTGTCGTTTTGTATTTTTGTTTTCGACCAAAAATTGTGGCTCAACGTCTCCATAGTCTGTGAAAAAATCTTAAAAATCTCCAATAAGGGTTCTGATAAACCTTAGGTTAGGTAAGATAATGTGTGTTTGAATCTTGAAATTTTGCACGAGCGTCAGTCTTGGTGCGTAGGCGTGTGCAAGGATGGCATTTTGAAAAGTCATGCCAAAATGGTACGAAAAGTACTAAAATCAGGGGTGCTCAAGAAGAAATATCTCTTTTCAGTCAAATTTTTCTTTGCTTATTTAAATCAAGAACAAAGCAGTGTTAAGTCATTATTTATACAAATATTTTTTATCCATTTGCTTTATAAATTATTTTGGCACAAATGTTTGCCAAATGTAAAAACAATTAAATAGAACCGTAAAATATAAAGAAAAACAGAATTTTAATTTTCCCTTAAATTATATCTTTTTTCTCTTCATGTTCTAGAACACGGTTTTGAGCACCGCTGCTAAAATGTACTGAATGAATTGAACACTTTGTATTAGACAAACAGAATGGATTGGACTGATGGAGTGTAGGATTGGGTTTCTTAAAATTCGACTTTAAGGTTACAAGAAGTTCTGAAATGGTACTAAACTCCTTAAATGATACCATTTGGTATTATGTGATCGGATAGAGCTAAAAACTTGAAATTTGGTATGAGAATAAAGACTGGAAAATACTTTTGATATATGAAGGTGGTTTTGGAAAAGTGTTCAAAATATGCGAACCGTACTAAATGGTGCAAAATTTGGAACAGTTTGGTTTAAGTTGAGCGGATGAAGCTTGAATTTGGAAATTTGGTACTGCAGTCCCTGTTGTTGGTAGGTTTGTGGCAAAAAGATGGTTTTGGAAATGTCTACTACATGTGAGCGAAAAGTACTAAATAGTACTACATTTGGTACAATTTGGTATTAGGTGAAAAGGTAGTGCTTTAAATCTGAAATTTGGTATTGGGGTCGCTGTTCATATGTAGCCTGGATATATGGGGGTGATCTCGGAGATGAGTACTATAATTGTACGAAAAGTACTGAATGGTACTATATTTGGTATTGGATAAAGGAAAAGTGATAAAATGCTGAAATTTGATGTTTAGATAACTGATGGTACCTGTGTTTGAGATTCGGCGGTGGTTAAAAAAATTTGTCCTATATTTGTACTGAAAAGTACTAAATTGAACTTAAGCGATAGAGCTGGAATCTCGAAATTTGTCATTGAAAGGGAATGGGAGATGCCGTGATATGGGGCTATACAAAACGTTACAAACTTCGAATACGAATTTCGGGTGAACAATGTAGCTAAATACATTAAAATACCGAATATTGTGTGCTACCGTTATATGGGGCTATACGAAGACTTGCACACGGAATTAGTACCCAATACAAACTTCGAATACGAATTTTGAAACAATTCGGGTTAATAATGTCGCTTAAACCATCAAAATACCGAATATCGGTACGTACCGTTATATGAGGGGCTATACAAAAACGTGGACCAACATGGCCCATTTACAAACTTAGCCTACCTACTGGCAACGTGATTAAAACTAACAGACACACAGACATACGGACATCGCTAAATCGTCTTAGAATTTAACGCTGATCCAGAATTTATATACTTTGTAGGGTATATCATGAATATATCGAGGAGTTACAAACGGAATAAAAAAGCTAATATACCCTCCTTAGAATGGTGGAGGGTATAAAAAACTTATCTCCCCCTTCCAAAAAAAAAAAAATAATAATAAATAAATAAATAAATAAAACAATCCTATTTCGACTGGTTCCGATGTGAACGCCTTGGCACCCTTCGTCAACTAAGCTACAAGTGCGAAGTTTACCTTTATTCCAACAAAAATAACCTCAAAATCGGACTCAGATTCAGGATCTACTACCACTAGCAGGACGAAGCGGACGGGAAGCCTTGGAGGAAACTATGACCTGACTCTTCGCCTGTTAACGACAGCATTACCACGGTCGTCCAGGCCTCGATCTCTAGTCAGGAGTTGACTATCAAGAGAGTCGACCTGAATATTCCTAGCGCCCCAATACCTATTCATTGGTAAATACCGAGAAGCCCCCACTCTCAAGGCAGCGGGAGGACAGAGCGGCGTCTCCATTAATAAATTAAAATGCCGTTCAGATCTCCCGACACCAAGGAGCCCCGAATCCAAGAATTCAAGAAGTATAAAAAGGCATATGGACATATGAAGTTCTAGAGGATGCATCATAAACCGACATTAAGGCAACTCCCGATAAACTGGATTCCGACATGTAGAACTGTCAAGGCCGAAAAAAGGCGACGACTGTGGGAAACCCCTGTTCGTCTGGAAAGATCGAAGGTAATTGTAACGAAGAAGCCTTCGAAAAAGGCCTTTTATGTATCGGAGCCGGAGTTACCACCTTCCAAAACAAGGGAAGGCGAGGTTGAGGTTGAATTGCTTTGGTGGTCTTTGAAAATTTTTTTTAAAAAACCAAGATTATAGCTCTGATGAACAAATCGGTCACGATTATGACTTTGGTGGTCCTTGAAAAAATCTTTCTAAAAATCCACGATTATGGCTTCGGTGGTCCTTGAAAAAATAATTTTTAAGATCCCAAGATTTTGGCTCTTTTTGAAGCCTACTTCCTTCCTCACCCGCCAAAAATGCCACATTTTCGGTCGAAATGGCAACACCCAATCTCGGTTACCCATTAAAACCAAAGAAAGTCCCAAATTTAAAGTACAACTCATCAGAAACTCAAGTATTTAGTTGGTTGGCAATGGCAATAACAACAACAATAACGACATTTCTCCTGCTGCTCTTGGTGGTGCTGATGAAGAACATTCTTTCTTCCAACTTTTAGCCAAGGCATACCCACCTACCATACCTTACGTTTATATCATTCATTCGCTGGTTGGCCATGGTTCATTGCACAGCACGTATGTGGAGCTAGCGATGAATGTTTGTCAGTCTGTCTGTATTGTCGTATATACCATCCATATGTAAGCATGTATGTACGATTATGCCACACAACTTGCTTCGCAATGTAAAAATGTATGTTTTGTTGTTTTAACAAATATGTAGGTATATGCAATTGATGGTTATGTGTGACTTTGAGAACATAGTACACCCCATCATTTCACCTCCGCCCCTTCTTCCTGCTCTTCGAAAAGTCAGTTCAATTCAGTCATAATCTTCGTCGTCGTCATCATCGTTTTGCTGCTGCTGCTGTTGTTGTACGCTTATGAATTTATGCTTTTTGAATACAAGATGGCGCGCACATTTGCGAGTGGCATTACGACGAGTGCTGCCCACAACGCAGCTAAATGTGGAGTGGCTATGGTGTTTAGTTACTGCTGCTCCTGCTGGTGGCATATGGTATTCCCGATGTTGTTGTCGTCGTCGCCACCGCTGCTTGTCCATTTGTTTGACTTAACCTGATTGCTGTTATTATTACTTCGACTAATGTTTGAAATCGTCGTTGATTCCGTGCGAAAATAAACAAAGTGCGTTTCTTGAGGTGACTTAGGCAAAGGAGAGGTGTTGGCGATACCAGACCCATTTTGCATTCATTAGTGACAAGTTGGGCTTGTCTTTTTATCTTTATGGCTAGCTAGCATTAACTAACAAAAGGAAGATGATAAGAAAACGAAGAAAAGGTTTCTTGAGAGACGGTAAAACGGGCTGTGCAGAGAGAACAGGTAGGGAGTCAAAGGAGGAATTGTTGGCGAACATAAGCGAGTCTCTGCCCTATAGACGAGCTCTACAACGAGGTCAAGGAGTCTGTTTAGACGAACTGAAGGTCAGGGAGTTTTTTTAGACGAGCTGAAGGTCAGGGAGTCTTTTTACACGAGCTGAAGGTCAGGGAGTCTTTTTAGACGAGCTGAAGGTCAAGGAGTCTTTTTAGACGAGCTGAAGGTCAAGGATCCTTTCCAGATGAGCTGCAGGTCAGGGAGTATTTCCAGACGAGCTGAAGGTCAGGGATTCTTTTTAGACGAGCTAAAGGTCAGGGAGTCTTTTTGGACGAGCTAAAGGTCAAGAAGTATTTTAGACGAGCTGAAGGTTAGGGAGTCTTTTTAGATGAGCTGAAGGTCAGGGAGTCTTTTTAGACGAGTTGAAGGTCGGAGAGTATTTTAGACGAGCTGAAGTTCAGGGAGTCTTTTTAGACGAGCTGAAGTTCAGGGAGTCTTTTTAGGCGAGCTGAAGTTTAGGGAGTCTTTTAGACGAGCTGAAGGTCAGGGAGTCTTTTTAGACGAGCTGAAGGTCAGGGAGTCTTTTTAGACGAGCTGAAGGTCAGGGAGTCTTTTTAGACGAGCTGAAGGTCAGGGAGTCTTTTTAGACGAGCTGAAGGTCAGGGAGTCTTTTTAGACGAGCTGAAGGTCAGCGAGTCTTTTTAGACGAGCTGAAGGTCAGGGAACCTTTCCAGATGAGCTACAGGTCAGGGAGTATTTCCAGACGATCTGAAGGTCAGGGATTCTTTTTAGACGAGCTGAAGTTCGGGGAGTCTTTTTAGACGAGCTGAAGGTCTGGGAGTCTTTTTAGACGAGCTTGAAGGTCAAGAAGTATTTTAGACGAGGTGAAGGTTAGGGAGTCTTTTTAGATGAGTTGAAGGTCAGGGAGTCTTTTTAGACGAGTTGAAGGTTAAGGAGTCTCTCAGACGAGCTGGAGGTCATGTAATCTCTTAGACGAGCAGGAGGTCAGGGAGTCTCTTAGACGAGCTGAATGTCAGATAATCTCTGTAAACAAGCTGTTTTAGAAAAGCGGAATAATCACCGATGTGAGTCGTTTTAGACGAGTTAAAGAGGCACCGAAAGGAATACTTTTAGACGAACTGAATGACAACCAAAAGGATTTTCAGGAAGGGAGCTGATTGAGTGTTTTTAGATGTCGAAGATTCGTATTAGACTTCTCCATGGCCCACTAGCTCATCTCTGATAAGCGACAAGTCAAAGAGGATGTCATTGTCCTCTAGACAAGCGACGGGTCAACGAGGGAGTCGTTCTTCTATAGACGAGCTGACGGACCAGCGATGGAGTCTATTTATTATAGACGAACTTATGGGCCCGTGAGTCTAGCGAGGAGCTGACAGGTCAGAGAAGAAGTGTATTTTCTGACAGGACAGCGATTAAATCGAGGAGCTGACGGGTCAGCTAAGAAGTCTACCTTATCTAAACGAGCTGACGAGGTAGCGAGAGAGTCTATCAGCTCTTGACAAACTGAAGGGTCAGCGAGGGAGTCTATATCCTCCCGAAGAGCAAAAGAGTCACCAAAAACAGTCCTTTTAGACGAGATGAAGAACCACCAAAGAATTTTTCAGAGAAGCTGAAGAGCTAGCGAAATAAGTGTTTTCAAAAGAGCTAAAGGTCGGAGTTATTATTAGACTACTCCCTGGCTCGCCAACTCATCTTTGATAGGTTCCATTGCCTACCAGCTGCTCCAGGATAGCCTCCCTGGACCACGAGTACCTCTAGGACCTCATCTATCATACACTCCCTGACCCTCTAGCTTCACCGATTCCCTGGCTAGGATAGAATACTTGACTCATTAGTTAATCTTCAATAGAGTCCTTGTCTCACCAGCTCCTCTAGGATATAATCTTAACCCCCCAACTCATCTTGTATAGGCTCCTGGCTCGCCAAGTCCTTTAAGGTAGCCTATCTGGCCCTCCTTTAGGAAACCCCTCGGGTCATAAGCTCCTCTACGTTAGCCAGCCAACTTTTCTAGGATGGACCCCTTTTCCCGCCAGCTGGCCCTCCAGGCCTTTAGCAAAGCTGCCTAAGCTCACCAGGTCTTCAATAATAGCCTCCTTGCCCCACTAACTCCTCTATGATAGACTGACAGACTACCTCCCTGTCCCTCTAGGGGGGACACATTTTCTAGAATAGCCTCATATTACATCTTAACCCGCCAGTCTCGTAACCCGCCGACTCCTCTTGGAGTGGCCCCTTTGCCCGCCAGCTTCTTTCAGATAGCCTCTCTTGTCCTCCAGCGTCTTGAGGATATCTTATATGAACCATCAGCTCCTCTAGGTTAGACCCCTGACCCCGCAACTCCTCTAGGAGAACCTCCTTAGTCCGACATCTTCTTTACGATAGCCGCCCGCTGGCCTTTCAGCGTCTTTAGTATAGCATCCTTGATCTTCTAGCATAGCCTCCTTGATCGCAAATGTATATATGTTAAACTGATTGACAACCTCCCTGCTCCGCCAGATCATCTAGGACAAACTCCCCGACCCAAAAACTTTTTAAGAATGGCCTCGCCCCGTTAGACTCCCTGGCCCTTCAGCTTCCGTCTTTAATATACTGCCTTCCCTTTAATCTCTTTATCTTTTGGGTTCCAAACTTCCCTCTCCTCTCCAATTAAATTTAACCAAATTGTTATCACGCTTTGTTGCTTTTCCGTTTTGTTGCGGAATGTTGTTGTAATGCAAATTCGTAACCTACGACAAAAATCCTGTATTCGAAATTTAGAATAACCCTTGGCTGGGAAGAGCAGAGCTTAGTGTGTGCTGCAAATGTTGTTGTGGTGGTGGTGTTGGTGGTGAATGAGTGTCGCTGCTGCTGTCCGTGAGTATTGTTCGAATTCTCTCGTTTCTGCTGTGGCGAAGAATCATTGTCCCGTGTTTCTGCTCTGTCGATGGATACTTTATGTGGTTGTGTCATTGTTTTTTGCCACAGTCGCTGTTTTTGCCGTTGTTTTTTGCTGCTGCTGCTGTTCTTATTATTGTTACTGTCACATTCTGTATGAATTTATTGTCACATTCGTATAAATATGTATCTACCTACCTACCTACCTATCGACCCAGGGTATATATGTTTCTGTGATTGTACACTTGTATCAGTTCGCAAAAGCTACGGGTGGTTTTTTTGTGATACATATTTACGTATCTACTAATACGACAGACCGTCAAACATACATATGCACATACATATGTCATCTATAACAACATTTGTATATTGTCGGAATGTACGTATGTACGTATGTACGTACTCTGCGTACACTTTCGAGTACATAAATAAATATTCGTCGTCATCGTGAATGTATGTAGGTACATACAGACAACAACAAAATATGCGACAGACGTTTTAGTTATTAAAACGAAAAACGAATAAATACAACAAAAACACCAAAAACAACAACAACGACTAGAAATTGAAATCGAAACGACCTCAAGCGTCTGAATGCTAAATGTTGTGACCAATACACCAACAGCAGCAGCAACAACAAAAGCAAAGGCAACAACTTTTAGCTAACAAATCAGTCAAAGCCTGCCGACTGGCCGGGCAAAAAAACAAAAACGCGGGCAGCCACATCCACATAGACAACAACAACAGAAAAAGCGCCAGGAAACCAGGCAACCAAGTAAGTCGACTGCCAGTCAGTCAGAGCGTCAGACAGCCAGTAAGCAGCACCAGCAGCGCGCAAACAACACCAAACACCGTTTTTTCGCTCTCTTCTTATTTTGGAAGATTGTTTTTATTTCAATAATAATTCCATTAAACCGACAAACAATCATACCAACAAGACAGACAGACAGTCGGACAACAATAACAACAACAAGACACACAGCATTCGAACTCTGTTGCGACAACAAGCTTTAAGAAAATTATCAGCGAATACAAAACGGCAGTGGTACAGTGATTTCGATAAGCAAGGAGTTTGCCATCAACAAGCTATATGCCAGCTGAATGGTCAGGGGCCAAGTATTCCATCCTGTAAACGAGCTGGCTGGTCAGGGAGTCTTTCTTCTGTAGAACAATTGGCTGGCTGCCCATGGGGTCCATCTTCCATAGACGAGCTGGCTGGCTGAGCCGGGGACCTATCTCCTGTAGTAGATCTGGGTGAAGTTTTCTAGGAAGTTTATCAAATATAGACCATCTGGCTGGTTGGCCAGGTTATATATCTCCTGCGGATCAACTGGCTGGCCTGGGGTCTATTTCCTACCATGAAATTGTCTGCTCAGGGAGTCTACCTCCTTTTGAAAAGTTGTCTCACTTGTCGGGGAGTCTGGAGACCAGGGAGTCTCCTGAAGTCGATTTGGGTGAAGTTTGTCAGGCAGTCTATCAAATATAGACCATCTGGTTGGTTGGCCAGGTTATATATCTCCTGTAGATCAACTGGCTGGCCTGGGGGTCTATTTCCTACCATGAAATTGGCTGCTCAGGGAGTCTATCTCCTTTTGATAAGTTGTCTCATTGTCAGGAAACCTATAGACCAGCTAGTTGATCGAGGATTCTTTTTCCTATAGACCAGCTGGCTAGTTGGCCGAGAAGTTTACATTCTAAAGTCCTGCTGGCTGGATGACTGGTCAGGGGGTCTATCTGCTATTTACCAGCTGGCTGGCCAGGGAATCTATGTTCCACAGACCAGCTGGCTAATTGGTCGAAGCTAGTTGGTCAAGAAGTATATCTCCTAAAGACCTGCTGGCTGGATGACTGTTCAGGGAGTCTATCTGCTATTTACCAGCTGGCTGGCCAGGAAATCTATGTCCCACAGACCAGCTGGCAAATTGGTCGGGGCGTTAATATACTCTAGACCATCTGGCTGTCTGGTAGGGGAGTCAATATCCTGTATAACTGTTGGTTGGATGGTTGGGGAATCTATATCTTATAGACAAGCTGAGTGGCTGGTCAGGAAGACTTTCTCCTATAGTCTAACTGGATGGCCATACTAAAATTTAGCTGGCGGGTTGGCCAGGAAGTCTTTCTCCTAAAGTCTAACTGAATGGCTGGTCAGGGAGTTTTCGTACCATAAACCAGCTGGCTGGCTGGTCAGGCAGTCTGACTCCTTTAAATCAGGTGGCTGTCTGGTCAATGAACCTATATCCTGTAGACCAGTTGATTGCCTCTCCTCTAAACCAGGTGGCTATTTGGTCAGGGTGTCTCACTCCTACAGACCAACTGGCTCCCTGGTCAGGAAGTCAATATTTTAAGTTAATCTAACTGGCTAATCAATGAGTCTACATCCTGCATACCAGCTGGCTGGATGGTCAAGGTGTCTATATCCTATAGATCAGCTGGCTGTCCGGTCAGGTTGTCTATCTTCTGTAGACCATCTGGACCCTCAGATTCGCTACAGCTCGTTAATAATATTTTGTCTTGGAGGCCCGCTGATCTATTACAGACTCCCTGGGCGTCTAGCTTACCTTTGGTCAGGTCTCTCTTCTATAGACCAGCTGGCTGTCTGGTCAGGGAGTCTATCTCCTGTAGACCAACTGGCTGGCTGGATAGGGAACCAATATCATAAAGGCCATGTGGCTGGCTGGTCAAGGAGTCTATATCCTACAGGCCAGCTGACTGCCACAACGGGAAGTCTAACTCCCATAGGCCAGCCGGCTGGCCAGGCAGTCTCTATCATATAGAAGAGCTGGCAGACTGGCTGGTCAAGGAGTCTATCTAGCTGGTCCGAGAATCTATCATCTTGACGAACTAAATGGTCAGCGAGTTCATTCCGGATCAGCAGAAGGAGACATCGAGTCTCTGCTATAGACGAGGTGAAAGGTGGCCAACGAGTCTCTGCTATAGACAAGCTGAAGGGGCTCAGCGAGTCTCTGCTTTAGACGAGCTGAAGGGGCTCAGCGAGTCTCTGCTATAGACGAGCTGAAGGGGCTCAGCGAGTCTCTGCTATAGACGAGCTGAAGGGGCTCAGCGAGTCTCTGCTATAGACGAGCTGAAGGGGCTCAGCGAGTCTCTGCTATAGACGAGCTGAAGGGGGGTCAGCAAATCTCAGCTATAGACGAGCTGAAGGGGGCCAGTGAGTCTCAGTGAGTCTCTATAGACGAGCTGAAGGGGGGTCAGCAAATCTCAGCTATTGACAAACTGAAATGGTCATTGAAGGAGCCAGCGACTCTCTGCTATAGACGAGCATAAGAGGGTCAGCAAGTCTCTGCTATAGTCGAGCTGAAGGGGGCCAGCGAGTCTCTGTTATAGACGAGCTGAAGGGGGCCAGCGAGTCTCTGCTATTGACAAACTGATCATTGAAGGGGCCAGAGATACTCTGCTATAGACGAACTGGCCAGCGAGTCTCTGCTGTAGATGAGCTGAAGTGGCCAGCGTGTATATTTTACTCTCTGGAGAGGACAGCGAGTCTATGATGGCCAAGCTGAAGGTTTGGCGAGTCTATGATGGTCAAGCTGATGGGTCAGCGAGTATATCATGGACGGGCTGAAGAATATGCTAGACAATCATGGTCGAGCTAAATGTGCAGCGAGTCTATCATGGACGAGTTGAAGGTTCTGCTATTCAATCATGGTCGATCTAAAGGATCAGCGAGTGTATCATTGACGAGCTGACGTGTATAATGGACGTGCGGAATTTTTAGAGAGTATATCATGGAAGAGCAGAACGATCAGGGGATCTATAACGGACTAGATAAAGGGTCAGTGATCCTATCATGAACGAGTTTCTATCATGGACGAGGTGAAGGGTTAGCGAGTTTATCACGAGTCGAGTTGAAGGTATGATGGACACGCTGAAGGAGAGATTCTTTCCTAGACAAGTCGAAGCGAGCCTATCATGAACGGGTGGAGAGGTCACCGTTTCTATAATGGACGAGTTAAAGGGCTAGCCAGTCTATCTTGGACGAGTTAAATGGTCAGTGAGCCTATCTTGGACGGGTTAAACGACCAGCGAGTATATGATGGACAAGCTGAACAATTAGCGAATCTACCCTTGATCATAAAGGATCAACGAGCTTATAGTAGACTTGCTAAATGGGCAACAAATCTATTATGGGGTCTCGAAATGGGCGGAGGGTAGGGGAGTCTATTACAAGCCAGCTGACTTGGCTGGAAATCTGCCAAAGCTTCCTTCCATACAATGCCAAAGCATATTCTGCTTCCTTTTCCAAACCACTGTTTCTCATTACCAGACACATGCATCGACAGACGGACAGACATTCGAACAGATAAGTACATGTATGTTTGGACAGTGGACAGACATTATTTGGTGGCCATGCGACAGCTTTCGCAGAATAACCCAACCAGCAACTCCATTTCATGAGACAAAATAAAGCAGCCGCCGTCTGTTCCAGCAAAATGCTGATGATGTGATGGTGGGAATGAATGGTGGAGCGATTTAGTTTTCTGCTTATCGATGCTAGTGATGATGGTGGTGTGGTGGCGGCATAAGATTTGAGATTCAAGATTTTTGTTCCGTCTCATTTTTGTATTCACAAGATTTTTCTTCATCGCTGCTTTGTTTTTGGATTTTCCTTCTTTTCAGAGAGTTCCTTTTTTTTTCTTTCTGCTGCCATTTATCTGCATTTATCGATTATCAGTGTTTGTTGTCTCTGTGCTGTTGTCGGTTTGGCAGGCCTTTTGGCTCTGTGGTATCCATCGATCCGATCCGATCGATCCATCCATCCAACCAACCAACCAACAAACTATCGAACTCAACCATTCATCGCTGAAATTTTGCTTTGATTTCTTTAATTGGCATGTTTTTTGTTTTGTTTTTTGTTTTTCGGATTTTATTATTACTTTTATTTAGCCGTGTTGTTGTGGCTGTCGATTTTTGTTGTTTTTAATATTTTTATAATTTATCACATGCACATTGCGGTGTAGTTGCTGAGGGGTGAAGATTTTTTTGTTTTTTGCTTTAAACAACAATTCGAAAATATCGTGAGATTGGTTGGTTGTGGATGGATTGGCTGTTTGGTTGGTTGTTCGCTCGTTCACTCGCTTGGTCTGATTTGTATAACTGCTGCCTGCCTGCCTATATCTGTTTATCCGTCAATATGTATCTACAATTGTACCACCGTACATACATACATACATACGTTTGTAGGTATGTACACATGTAGTATCTCAGTATCTCTGTGTGCTGCGCACACATTCGCTTATTTGTGAAACCAATAAATTCCAATAATTTATTTATAAAGTATTTAATGAGTGATTTGTATAAAGGTCGAAAAAAATTCCCGATGAGTAGTTCGTTTGAATTGTTTTTACTATCGGCGAGTGTTTTTGTAGATTTTGTTGCGTTGATAGAGGAAAGTTTTCTCTTTCCATTAAAAAAGATGGGATATTTCTATTTTATGATCTAATGATGATGTCCTATTGAGAACTCGAAAGAGGTCTTTTGATAAACAACACAAAGTCTTTACATAGAAGACCACAAAGGACTTCTCGTAGAAGAACATGAAGGCCTTTCCTTAGAAGACCACCAGGTTTTCTCATAGAAGACCACTACGTCTTCTCATAGAAGACCAAGATATCTTCTCGTAGAAGTCCAGAATCTCTCCCTATAGAAGACCAGAAGGTATTCTAATGGAAGACCAGAAAGTCTTCACATAGAAGGCCAGAACGTTTTCTCATAGATCTGAAGGTCTTCCTATAGAAGACCGGAAGATCTTCGTATAAAAGACCAGAAGGCCTTCGTATAGCGGCGCGGAAGGTCTTGGTATAGAGGACTAAAATATCTTCGTATAGAAGACCAGACGGGTTTCCTATAGAAGACCAGATGGTCTTCCTATAGAAGACCAGAAGCTCTTCGTTTAGAAGACTCGAAGGTCTTCGTTTAGAAGACCCGAAGGTCTTCTCGTAGAAGACCCGAAGGTCTTCTCGTAGAAGACCCGATGGTCTTCTCATAGAAGACCCGAAGGTCTTCTCATAGAAGACTCAAAAAACTTCTCATAGAAGATCCAAAGGTCTTCTCATAGAAGACAGGAAGACCTTCTCATAGAAGACCAGAAGGTCTTCGTATAGAAATCCAGAAGGCCTTCTTATAGAAGACCAAAAGGTCTTCGCATAGAAGACTAGAAGGTCTTCGTATAGAAGACCAGAAGGTCTTCGTATAGAAGACCAGAAGGTCTTCGTATAGAAGACCAGAAGGTCTTCGTATAGAAGACCATAAGGTCTTCGTATAGAAGACCAGAAGGTCTTCGTATAGAAGACCAGAAGGTCTTCGTATAGAAGACCAGAAGGTCTGCGTTTACAAGACCAGTAGGTCTTCGATTAGAAGACCCGATTAGAAGACCGTATAGAAGACCTGAAGGTCTCTGCTCATAGAAGACCCGAAGGTCTCTGCTCATAGAAGACCTGAAGGTCTCTGCTCATAGAAGACCTGAAGGTCTCTGCTCATAGAAGACCCGAGGAACTTCTCATAGAAGATCCGAAGGTCTTCTCATAGAAGACTCGAAGGTCTTCGTATAGAAGACCTGAAGGCCTTTTCATAGAAGACCCGAAGGTCCTCTCATAGAAGACCCGAAGAACTTCTCATAGAAGACCCGAAGGTCTTCTCATAGAAGACCTGAAGGTCTCTGCTCATAGAAGACCTGAAGGTCTGTTCATAAAAGACCAGAAGGTCTGCTCATAGATGACCACAGAATGATGGCAAGCAGGTGTTCTCATAGAAGACCAGGAGTTCTTCTTTAAGGTCACATTTTTTTATAGAAGACCAAAAAGACACCTTATAGCAGACCAGAAAATTTTCCTACATACGGCCTTCCTACAAAAGACCACAGAAGGTCTTCTTATAGAAATACACAGAAAAATTATTTTGGAAGACTTCAAGGTTTTATATGAGATCCAAAGTTGTTTCATAGCAAACTGAGGCGTCTCCTTTTCGTTTAAAGCGTCAAATGTATGAACAACACCCTTTACCATCCACACACCTTGGGTGTTAAAACGTTTCAAATTCCTGCAATTAGCATTTCCTTATTACTATCCTCTTCTCCATTTACATAACTTGAGTAATAATTTCTTTACCTGAATTTCGTTGTTAAGCGATGCGTACAGGTGCCTGCCAGCCTGCCTGCCTTCTCGCCTAACTAGCCGACTAACTAAACCATGTGTTGTTGCGGATTCATATGTACGCAGTTATGTTTGCTTGATTTATAGCCTTTATTGAATTTCTTTTTATTTCGTCGCCTTGCCAAGCGGCATAACCACTATGGTTCCGGTTTCATATGGTCCAGCCGAACGCCAACAAGACGAAACTTAATTAAAATCAACCACATTAACGGCCAGTCAGTCAGGCAGCGAGCGAATAAGCAGAACACAATAAAAGCATATTTGTGAAGAACTTTTCAAAAAAACAGAAAAAATGAAAATAAGTAAAAGATACAGATACACATTGTCTGTCAGTCGGTCAGCATTCACAAGACTTTGCGATATAAAATAAACCCAAGCGGGTAATACAGCACAGCAGATACACCACCACCATTACCATCACATACACACACACCAACAACCAACGAATGATTCGCTCTTATCATTCAAATCGAAACAATTTTCTTTTGTTTGTAACGTTTTTCGCGACATTTTTGTTTTGTTGTTTTTTGTTCAGTTCTGTTTTTTTTTTTTGCATACTCTTTGATGTTGTATGAGTCTCGTGTTTTTTTTGGTTTTGTTGTTGTTAATATGCCGAAGAGAGAACATTCTTGTAAGAGTAAGAGAGTTGCCATGGTTTGAGTTAATAACTAATACGTTAACTGGGTTGAGAAGAGTTACGGAAAAAACTGAAGGAAATAAATACAAGGTGGCGCAAATGTAAACTTCCTATGTTTTTTGGCTGTAATTAAAAAAACAAGTAAATAAAATTAAGTTCGGCCGGCCGAACTTTAAATGTCCACCTTAGGGTAAGGGAAATATTGAACCCATTATGACCCACGAATACCAATTTTTAGACGTATTCGTGGGAAAAAGTGGCAAAAATCATCAAAATATCGAATATCCGGAGGTACTGCTATATGGGGCTATACAAAAACGTTAACCTATACATACAATGTTTCGCCAACGGAGCTAGAACCCATTAGGACACACAAATACCAATTTTTAGACAGATCCGACAGACTAGAACCCATTATGACCAATACATACCAATTTTTAGACAAATCCGCGAAGAAATGTGGCAAAAATTATCAAAATACCGAATATTTGGAGGTACCGTTATATGGGAACTATACCAAAACGTAGACCTATACATGCAAAGTTTCGCCACCGAAACTAGAACCCATTATGACCAACAATTACCAATTTTTAGACAAATCATCAAAATACTTAAAATCGGGCGGTACCGTTCGATGGGGGCTATTCCAAAGCGTGGACCGATATATCTCATTTTCAATACCAACCATCTTAGACACAGTACAAATTGTTCTGCAAAACCTTCACGCTCTACCTCAAAAAATGTGGGCTGTATCGTGATTTTAATAGACAGACAGATGGACAGATAGACAGACGGACATCGTTAACTCGACTTAGAATTTTATGCTGATTAGGAATATATATAAGACGAATATTTATTGATGTTACAGACAGAATGACAAAGTTAATGTATCCTCCTTTCCAAGGTAGAGGGTATACTAATTTGATTCTTCTTGTAGGTCAAGAATATAATGTCATGTAAATGCCCGCCGCCACAGTTTATTGTCATTTGAGCCCTTTTTATAGCATTTTCCATCACTTTGACCAAAACTTCCGGCGATAGGTCCTCACATTCTTAACGGATATTGTCTTTATGAGCTGAAATAGTCTGATGCTTGTTGACATAAACCCCACAAAAAAGTCCTGTCCTGTTCATGATGATATGCTAAAGGATGCATTTCCCGGGCGTGTGTGTGCCGTTGCACCGTCCTGTTGGAACCGCATGTTTTCCTATCCCAACTCATCAAGTTACGGTAAAAATAAGTCGTTGATCATTGCTTTGTAGCGCTCACCATCCACAGTAACTGTTTGACCCGCAACGTCTTCGAGAAAAAAAGGTCCGATGACTCCTACAGCGAAAACAACACACCACACAGTGACTTTGAGCGGGCGTAATGCCTCTTCGTGGATTGCACGCGGATTTTCAGTGCCCCAGAAGCGTAATTTGTTTCTTATTTACGTACCCGCTAAGATGGAAACTGGCCTCATCACTCATGATTATTTTTGATGAAAACTCATCTTCTTCTTGATGGTGATTAAGCATGGCTTGAACGTATGTTAAACGCGATTGGCGGTCACCATCTAACAGCTGATGCACCATTTGTACTTTGTACGGAAACATATTCAAATCTTATACCAAATTCGCTGTTCAGACCGTCGGCTGATACTTATTTGCGTGGCACGTCGTCTGGTCGATGTCGACGACGCTTCCATGACAACCACGGCTACAGCAGCAATATTCTCTGAAGAACGGATACTCCGGGGTCTGCCACGCCTGGCAGCATCTTTTGTTGGGCCAGTCTCTTCGAGGCGAGCGGCTAAACGTGGCAGTGTGTTCACCAGTGTCAAAGCCACCGACCGATTGTTGGTCAAATAAATATTCACTAATATTCCGCGTTCTGGAGCGGTTTATTAACGTTCATTTCGCATGTGATTACTACAAAAATGTCAAAACAGAACTGACATTAGGGATCAATGGTAACATTTATAGCATTTTCTGTTAGGATCCACCTTGTAGACTAGGGTCCAATTTTGGTTCTATAAAATTGTGAAATGAAAACATTTATAAAGAAAATAAATGTCAAACGAAAAAAAATAAAAAGGAATTAGTTTTCTTTTCAAAAAAAAAAAAAAAAAGACCATAATGAAGGTTCCTCATAGGAAAACAGAATTTGTTTCGGTTTGTCGAAGAATAAATGTTTATATTTCAATTAAGAGAAAGGAGAAGATATGGCGTTATAAATTAATAACCAAGGTGGGGGGGGGGTTGGAATATAAAAGGGTCAACATTTTGATTAATAATAATTCTTGCAAAATGTAATATAGGAGTCCGATTGTCTTCAAATTTGAATACATCCCAATTTTCTACTAACACAAGAGTTTTTTTTATGAATAACATGTAGAGCGAGCCACTCTTTCTGGTACCTTCCACACAAAGGGTCAAAATTCTCTTATAATGTGATATACTGGTCCGATTATCTTCAAATTTCACACATCCCAATATTTTTATTGCAGATGTTAAATATTGGTACCTCCCACCCAACAGGTCAAAATTTTAAATCATTGTAACTCGTATAATGCGGAATAATATTCAGATTTTCTTGAACTTCACACATCCTAATATTTCATTACATCCAAGATCTGGTGTGAAGATTGGATATATCAGCCAACTCCTTCTAGTAACTTCGCCACGAAGGGATCAACATTTTAAATAGCAAAACGCTCATAAAATGCTAAAAAAAACAAACTGTGAACCGATTTGCGGTCATCGAAGCCTTTTTATCAGAGGGCCAGTGCATCGGGATATTTCCTTTCTTAAGTATATAAATTCTTGATCAGCACACAATTCTATGGCGATTTATCAATGTCCGTACGTCCGTCTGTGGAAATCACTCTAGCTTCCGAACGAAATGAAGTCGGTTGATAAAATTTTACTCAAATGTGTATTATGTCTGCAGGACTTTTTGTATTGAAAATGGACCATATAGGTCCACGTCTTCGTATAGCCCCCATATAACGGTACCTCCCGATATGCGGTATTTTGATGATTCTAGCGACATTTTTTACCGGAATTGTTTCAAAATTAATATTTAAAGTTCGTAATAGATGCTACGGCTTAAGGCAGAATATGGGCCATGTAGGTCCAAGTCTTCGTATAGCCCCCATATAAAGGAACCCCTTATATTCGGTATTTTGATGATTTTAGCGACATTATATACCGGAATTATTTCAAATTTTGTATTTGAAGTTCGTAATGGATACTACAGCCTATGACAGAAAATTGTCTGTGCAGGTCCACGTTTTATAACCCCCATGGTACCTCCCTATATTCGGTATTTTGATTGATTTTAGATACATTATAAACATATTTTTTTCAAGTTTCGCATTTGAATGTTGTAATAGCTTGTGACAAAAGTTCCCTATGCAGGTCCACGTCGTCGTATAGACCATAATATACGGCTACATTCGGTATTTTTAAGATTTTAACAGAATTTTTACGGATTTTGTTTCTTTAAAAATTTTTAAAGTTATACCAAATGGTGGAGGGTATTCAAAGTTCAGCCCAGCCGAACTTACAGCTTTTTTACTTGTTACTCTTACAGAAATTAATTCTGGATGGTAACCGTTTCCAAAAAAATTCTTCGCCTGATTTCAAATCATCTTATCAATTTTTTCCAACCTAAGCTTAATTTTTTCTGAAGCTACTGAATCTGCATTTTCTGGATTTTGCCATTGCCAGCTTCTTAAGGTTGAAGTGAGCTTTATTTTTGATTACGTCTTTGCTCAATATCATTGTTTGAAAAAAGGAGGCCATCTTAAAAATGAAAGGAGGAACCCCTGCAAAATTGTTTATTTTTTTAATTTTTTTAAAGTTTTACATGTAAACATTAACTTTTTGCTAGTTTGTATAGTACACGTTACGATCAATGCCAGCAGAAAATGTGTTAAAATTGCAGCTTTATTTACATTTGGTGGAGTTTTTATTCGATTTGGCCAGATCTAGTGTTATATGTTAAATTATTTAATTCTACTGATGTTGCGAGCAAAAATAATATTTTAAGACTTATATTGTATTTTTCTAACATTACAATGCTGTATAGCTCTAATTGTCAATAAAACGCAAAATGGCAACACTACCCCAACTAAATCCAAGAGAGGAGCACCATTTTATTGCGTGTTTTTGTGAGTTCTCGTCATCGCAGAGAGAGAGAGAGCGCGAGAGTATGGGGATTTACTTTATTACTTTTCGAATTGTTTTTAAAATAATAATAACTGTATTATTTTTATTTAATGTTTGTTGTTATTACTTTATATCTTGTCTGACAATTGTTGTCGGGGCGGTGTTGTTGGGATGAAGGGTCAAAGGGTTCAAACACGACCATACATTCTTCAAAGGATTTAGCAGCGAAGAAGTTGCCTTTCTTTCTTTCATTTTCAAGAAACTCGGCTTGTCAATCAATCATCAATCTCTGTTGTCGTTGTTTTTGTGGCTCTGTTTTATCCATCGAATTGCTTGCCATCGTTCTGCTCATTATTATTGCTGCCGTTGTTGTTGTTGTTGCAGGCATTTATCTGCTCTGTATCTGCGGCTTTGTGTATTGAACAGTTTATGGATTTTTGGCCCGTTTGACAATGTCGAGATGATAATGATGACGACGATGGCGGCGACGACGACGACGCCTTGGATAACATTCTTCTTGCTACAAAAATCGGAGAGCATGTACTCCGATGACGATACGAAAGTACTAAAATATGGCTGGCCTAAGCAGCAGAAGCATTGGTGGAATTGAAATGAATTGAATTTGACTGTTGTCGTTGTTGTTGTGTGGTGTGTAGTATTGTCTTCTTGTCTACTGCCATTGCCGCTGTTGCCGATGATATGATGCTGTTGGTTGGAGAGGGGACTTATGGCTTAGATGGATAGATATTGTACTGTATTTTATATCCATGCATGTCGGTTGGTCTTATTATTATCATCGTTTTGGTTGTTCCTGTGCGGCGAGGTGGTGTTGGTCTTGTTATTGTTGTAAATGATGCGGCCGCAGTCGCCTGCCTGCCTGCCTGCCATCCAGCCAGCCTGTGTTAGCCTAGCCATCATAGCTAGCTTGACTTTGCCGTAATCGTCACATTATGTTTCTGTCTGTCTGTCCACTATTATTTCCACTGTTGTGCTGTATGACTTGACTGTTTGCCTGCTTGCCTTGCTTGAATGGCTGCCTGCCTCACTGACTGTTTGCCTTTGTACTTCTCTTAACACACTCATTTAGCATTGCATGCTCACGCTCGCGCTCCCTGGGTTTAACGATTTATACTCATTAAGCACACAGCCACACTTACTTGGGATTTTTCGCTTGGTTTGTTGCAGAGATGGGATAGCGGAATTGCTAAAAACTGATGTATACCCTTAGCCAATGTTCGCTTATTTAAATATATTTTTACTTCTGTTATTATTATGCGAATTGTTGACTCCTATAGAGTAGGTACCTAAATAACGGGCCATTATTGTCCATTTCGTATCGGACCTAAAAAATATGATATAAATATTGGTTACTTCCTTCACTTTATATGAGATATGTGATAATTTTGTTAAAATGTGCGCGAGGTACCAGATACATACATATCGTGTTTGGTGCATTCAAGTCGTACCTTGTGTGAGTTTATGTAAAATTCTCCTACAAATCATAATTTTTGAATGATCACGTTAAGGGCCAAAATATGTTGTTTCCAATCTGAGTCAAAATCTTCCTTAATACTTCATTTCTTGGGAATAGAGTGAAAAGAAAAATATTTAAAAATCTAGATCAAATTTTATTGTAAATCTGTGAACAAAAGAAACTTGTAAAGTCAATAGATGTCATAAACAAATAAAAAGGGCTTGTGCCAGAAACCTTCAAAATACCGAAAATCGGGAGGTAACGTTATATGGGGGTATACCAATTAGTGGACCTGAATCGAACATTTTTTGCCAGAAGAGAACAGACCTATTGAGAACCACAATGGTCAAGTTTCAGCCAATTTGGTTGGAAATTGTTCTAGAAACCTTCAAAATACCGAAAACGCGAGGTACAGCTATATGGAGGCGATAGCTAAATACGGACCAATATAGCCCATTTTGAATATTCATTAGCCTACATATAACATAAATCTTTGTTCCAAATGCTTTAGAATTCAACAGACAGACGCGAAATCAATTGTTCTGATCGGGTGTATGGTGGAGGGTAAAAATTATAATCGATTTTTGAGGCGAAAAAAAAAACAAATCTACCTTATAGGAGTGCAGAATCGGCCATGCTGACTGAATCAGATCAAGACGATTCACCAGTAAAACTAAGCTTTCGAACACATTGAAACAAACTAATCTAAAAATAGTCGATTTCGGAGAGGGCCGCCCCATTGCAATGTTGGTTTATCAATAGATAAAAAGTAAAATATTTGAATCATTCTAAAAGTCCAACGAATGTGTCGCTGATATCGATGAGAGCTTTGTAGGCTATTATTCATTTTCACCCACTAGAGGAAAAGACGAATCTTGTGGGTATCAGGTCACCCAGAAAAAATGCCACAGTTGTAAGAGACATGAATCAAAAAGTCCAAGGTGCAGGAGGTAGTACGAGTTTTAGGTTGGCCAAAGAAGGCTTATATATTCCTATGGAAGAACGAGAGAAAAAATACACAAAGATTCTCAAATGAGAAACAAACAAATAACTCGATTTTAGTAAATAGTGCTGAGATTAACAGACAATCGGTTTAATGATGACTTCCTATCTCCATACAACGCAAAACAAAATTGCTAGGAATTGTTGCACCTTAGGTAACCACTCTTTTCAACCTAATCTAATTTTTGTTTAAAAGAAAATCGTTATAGTAAAATTGGCTCTTCTTCCGAATAAACTTCAGATTGTCTCAAAATGTCACCGTGCATCAGTTTTTCTGGTATGTAAAAGCTCCATGTGGATTTGTAGATCTAAACACTAAAAGGGTTTTGGCTTCTCACGCCCAACTTTTTATCATAGCACAGACTTACTCGTTTTCACTCGGGAGCGAAACTCGCTCGTGAGTAGGCTTGCTCGAAGAGTAAAAGTTCTTTTACGGAGTTTACCTATCTATTTTGTTTGCTCCCAGGAGTGATCCCGCTCAAATTCGAGCGAGTTTCACTGTCTGTTCAAATTCGAGCGAATTTTTAGAAGGTCTGTTTCTTTGGTGTTGTTATTTTCAGCAATATTTTGTACAACATTACAATATTCAAATTCGAAACTTGAAAAAAAAATCCAGTGAATGATGTAGATAAAATCACCAAAAGGTACCGAAATATGGGGGCTATGCGAAGACCTGCAACTTCATAGGCAATTTTCTGTCACCGGTTGTAGTGCCCATTAGGAACTTAAAATACGAAATTTTATGCAATTCCAGTGAATAATGTCGCTAAAATCATAAAAATTCGGAATATAGGGAGGTACCTCTATATGAGGGCTATACGAAGTTCTGGACCTACATACACAATTTTCTGTCATGGACTGTATTACCCATTATGAACTCTACATACGAAATTTGAAAACAATTCCAATACTGTCGCCAGAATCATCATAAAACCGAATATAGGCAGGTACCGTTATTTGCGGACTATACAAATTCATTTAACTATCATTGAAGTAAATTTCTTAGAAAGAACATTTTGTGCGGATTTTCAGACAAGTCCATTGAAAAATGTAGCTAAAACCATCAAAATACCGAATATAGGGAGATACCTTTACATGGGGGATATACCATATCGTGGACTTATATGAACAATACTCTTCCAGGGGGTAAAGTACTCAAAAAGAACTCCTTGTACTTCTTTTTTGGAAAATTCTATTGAATAATTTTTCTACCATCTTCAAAATACCGAATATCGGGGGTACCGTTATATAGGACTATATGATATCGTGGACCGATATAGCCCATTATCGAACTTGACCTGCCTGCAGACAAAAGACTGACCTGTGCAAAATTTTACCTTCCTATCTTAATTCGGACGGACGGACTGTGCTACATCGTCTTAGAATTTTACGCTGATCAAGAATATATATACTTTGTTAGATCTAAAATTACTATTTCGATGAGTTACAAACGGAATGACGAATTTAATATGCCCTCAACTATGTACAGGGTGAGATGAAAAAACTGCAACCAAGACTGCTGTCATTTCTAAGCCACTCGTCCGACAGCGTAGCCCGACGCCAAGAAAGTGGACGGAAGAAAACAGTAACATCAGCGGAAATGGTTCGAAAAGTAGAAAAGCGACTTGATCGAAACCCCCGTCGCAGTGGCCGAAAAATGGCTTGTGAGCTGAACATATCGCAATATTCCATTCGGCAAATATTAAAAATGAGCTCGGGGTGAAGCCATTGAAATTCCAAAAAGAGCAAAAACTTACACCGCAACAGAAAGGAAATAAATTCCAGAGAGCTAAAGAGTTGCCTCGCTTGGCCGAAAGTAGTGAACTGCCGAATTTGGTTTTCTCCGATGAGAAAACATTTGTTGTCTAGCAGTTTGTAGACAAACAAAATGATCGTTTTTATTTGCCAAAGAGGTCAGATGAAAATGTGCACCTTCGGTTGGCCACCAGAACCCAAGCGCCGGCCATGGTGATGGTGTGGGCCGCCGATGGTCGTTCTCCGCTCGTATTAATCGACCGTGGCATCAGATCAAATGCCGAATATTATCGCGAAAATATTCTGGAGGGTGTATTAAAGCCTTGGGCACTTCACCAGGACTCAGCACTATCGCACTCAGCACGCGCCATCCAAGCATGTTTACAAAATGAGGTTCCTCGCTTCATTTCCAGCGCACAATTTCCACCAAAATCTCCGGATACCAATCCATTGGACTATTGTGTCTGGAGTATTTTGGAAAGCAAGGTTGGCACTAAAAAATACCAAAGTGTCGATCACCTCAAGCAAGCGCTTCGCCCGGAATGGGCCGCAGAGTAACATTCGGGCAGCGTATTAGGGTTTCATTGGCCGTTTGAAGGCCATAGTTCGTGCCAAAGGTGACCAGTTCGAACAAATCTAAACTTATTCTAAAATTTGATGCGATTCCCGTCATTTGTTGCTTTCATTCAATAAAATTTAAAAAAAATTAAAAATTATGTCGTTTGACTTTGTTCTTTTTTTTTTATCTCACCCTGTTACAAACGGAATGACAAAGTTAATATACCCTCCTTATGAAGGTGGGGTATAAAAATACGTATAACTTTTAACAATTGTTTCTATAAATTGGTTTTTGAGCTAGTTTTTATTATATTATTTTTTTTAATTTATTAAATAATTAAAAAAGTCGACGCGATTTAGAATTTTTATTTCATTATTTTTCTCTATATGTACCAATCATTATTTCTTCACCACAGAAAAGAAAAAACAAGTGCATTTATAAATGTCCATCTCTGGTCGGTGTTGTTGGTTTGATGGTTGGTTGTGTGTCGTCGTCGTCGTTGGTTCGTTGCTTGATGGCAGGCTTGCCTGTTGTTTTTGTTGTTTGGCTTTGCTCATTCTCTGAGCACCACCAAACAAGCAAGCCAGCCAGCCAGCAGCAGCATACAATGACAACAAGAAGCAATAGTATTGGAGTAGTTTGAGTATCCGTCAGATACTTTGCTGGTGTACTAAAGTAAACACACATGCGACGCGCATTTCGAATATTCTCGGAAATCATCATCAATTTTTATTCCTTTTGCTGTGGTGCTGCTGCTGCTGCTCTTTGAAACGGTGGCCTGCCTGCTTGCCTTTTCTTTTGTCAGTAGTAGTGAAGAACAAGAGTTGCCCGCACAATAAAGAAAAAATAATAAAATAAAATACCTACCTAAAATAATTAACAAAAGGAATAATAATACATATTGAAAGAAGAAGAAGAAGAAGAAAAAATTACAAGAAGTTATTAAAGAATTGTGAAATAAATGTCTGGAAAAAAGTGAAGTGAAAAATAATTTTAAAAAGTAATGAAGTAATTTCCAGTAATAATTGATTGTGGAAAAAAGT
Organism: Musca domestica; assembly: GCF_030504385.1. Taxonomy (NCBI): domain Eukaryota; kingdom Metazoa; phylum Arthropoda; class Insecta; order Diptera; family Muscidae; genus Musca; species Musca domestica. The sequence continues at coordinate 15,686,408 of NW_026712219.1, read as the reverse complement.
GCGTAAACCCAAGGAATAACCTAACTTCTGCTTTGTGGTCTGCTTCCTTTCGAGCAGCAACAACAACCCCCAAAATTATTCGTTTATATTTTTCTCTCCAGCCATACAATAAAAAGGTGTGTAAAAATGGTTTGTTTTAAAAAGCAAAAAAAAAAAATGGTTATTGAAAATGAAATGAAATTCAATGAATGAATTGAATGAAAATATCGCAAAGGTTTATAAATAAAAAAATATACATGTTTTCTTTAAATTATTTTTTTGTGAAAAATTGTAAAATATTTGAAAGTCCGAAAAAATGTGACTGTGAATTTATTTCTGTGGAATCCGGCTTCATTCAAGCATTGCAAAAAACCTGGCGTTTGATTAAATTCTCAAGAAAAAGAATTCCAGAAAAAAAATAATTTGTGGACATTTCAGCCGACAAGTAAAAGATCCTAAAACCGGGAAAATACCTATTTCAAATTATAAATTTCCATAAAATATTATTAACAAAAAATGCAAATTTTCAATTCGCCTTATAAAACTCCATACCCATATATAATAAATCTAGAAGAAATAACAACAAATAAAAGAAAAGAATCATTGATTGATGATGAATGAGTGAAACAGAAATACTGGCCCAAGTGATGGTGGTGCAAGAAGAAGAAGAATAAGAGGAGGAAGAAAAATACGAAATTCCAAGAAAATTGTATCTCCCTCTGTCTGGTCTAGCCATTAAAATTGTCTTTATTATCCAACCGTCATACCGAACTACCTACCGACCGACCGTACGTCCGATCAACCAACAAACAAAAGCCAAAGCCTACAAAAACAACAACTATCAATTAAAATTGATATACTCAGCAAATAATACAATAAAAACAACAACAACAATAACGAAATTGAAATTTATTTTAAAAATAATTCAGCAAAACAAAAACGGCGGAAAAAAACTAAACAAATTTTCTTTGTGGAAAAATCATTAAATGCGAAAAATTTTCACAATTTTCTTGCCACAGTTAGATGGTCTGGTGGCTGGCTGGCCATTGTTGTTGGTGTCACATCTGTGCGTGTGTGTGTGTGTTTTTGGTGTAATATTTAGCTTTGCTAAATGCTGCTCTAATGGGTGTATGTATCTCTCATTTGGATTGAAATATGTGAGTGAGTGTGTGTGTTTGTGTGTGGCGAGTGCCTCGATTTAAGTGTGTGTATTGTGAGTGCATTGAATTGTAACAATACTCAAGAAAAACGACGGCAAAGAAATCAACAAAAACAACACGGCAACACCAATGACGGACGACAAGCTATTTTATTGTATTCAGCAGCAGATGTGTTATTCGCTGTGGTGTGTATTGTCAGTGAGTGTGTTTGGGTGTGTGTGTGTGTGTTTGTACGCTGGGTATGGTTGGCTGTGCAACATCCTCGCCGTCATCTTATGTTTTGCGTTGCGCGTAATAAGAAGAAGAATAAGCAGCCAGCCAACCAACAATCTTAACAGATACAACAATACGACCAAACGAAACACCAGCCACACCACCACCACCTCTTTTTGTTTCCATTCTTCATTCCTTCATTTGGCCATATTATTACTTATGACTATTGCTGTTTCCTCCTTCTTGGATTTTCTTTGTCTGTTTATTTGTTGTTGCCACTTCCTTTGCCTACAGTTTTTCCTTCTACAACAACACCACTTACAACAAATCCACCAAACTCTCGGGATGGTACCATACTTATGCATACATATCATTGTCACACCATTCGGCGGGTTCTTTCGTTTGTTTGTCCGTTCATGTGATGGTGGTGTACTTTACTTCTCATTGTCATCTTTTCCAATTTTTTGAACTCATGGTGTCTTCTCTTTTTCTGTTGTTGTTTTTATTACAGTTGTGCCACAAATGAAAAAAAAAAAACAACAATGAGAAACAAAATTATTCATTTTAATGCTTGCCCCCTCAAGTTCTGTACTTACTATTGTTTTTTTTTATTCCTTTTGATTTCATGTCAAACAAGAAAAGGTGTATGCTCTCAGTGAGAAGATATACAACAAATGTATTTTGCACTCATACACCAATAACCCACCATAATATTTATCTTCTCAGCGAGACTGGGAGAGTAGCAGTGGCACTCACATTATTATTTCATTTTAGTTTTATTTAATTATAAGAATAGGCGACAACATTGTTTTGCCCAAAAACACGAAAGATAATGTCAAAAGGGAATAGGCCAAAAATTAATGTTTTGTTTTTTATTTAGTTTGTTTTTATTTACATTCTTCGTCCAAAACATTTTAGTAGAATGAAGAAATAAACGAAAAAAAAAACACCACTATTCCCTAATGCCGTTTGTTGCTCTTCTCAGTTCTCTCGGCTCTCAGCAAGTGTTGCTAACTGGGCAGTGTTTTTGGTGGGTTTTTGCGTATTTGGATAAAAAACGCTATTTTAAAGAATAAATAAATTTAAGAAATATTCTTACTAAAATGGTAAACTCCGTTCCTTTGTGTGCAAAAATCTTCAACTGTTGCAACTATTTGCACAAAACATCAGAAAAAAAAAATCAAAAAAGAGTCGTGTCTACACAATTTTACAATTTTAAATAGGAAAGTGACAAAATTTTGTTAGAAAAACGGTCAACTAAATTGGGAAGTGTATTCCGTTCAGTAAAATGTAGTTTCGTTATCTTACGGTATTGTGATTGTCTCAAAAATTTGTTACCAATGTTACAACCATTAACAAGTATGAAGTAGGTGTCATTTTACATTCAAATTACTAATAATTCGAGGGACTTATGAACCCATATCGGATGAAACATATATATGGGAACTATAGCTATATCTGAACCGATTTTCATCAAATTTGAAGTATCTGTTTCTTGGATGAATTCTGTCGAAATTGCCAAAATTTAGTCCATTTGGGCTGATATTAGCCATTGGGTGCACAATAAGCCTGAAATCGGATGAAGATATATATGGGAGCTATATCCAAATCTCAACCGACCTCTATTAAATTTAGCAGAGCTTTTTTTGTATGCTGTATCCGATAGCTGTCATCAAATACCGTAGTTGTGGTGTGCATTTAAGAAATGTGAGGAACTTAAAAACGGATATATAGCTATATTGAATCTTAACCGATGTCGGTAAAATTTGGCAAAGATATTTTTTGCTTTATTTGATATTGTTCCTTGAATATCGTTGTTAGGCAGTGCATACTACGGCTGTGTGGAGTAAAAATAACAATTCGAATGAGCGATATATACGGGAGCTATAACTGAACCGATTTTCATCAAATTTGACACACTTGCTCAATTTGATCGCATGTGTCAAATTTCATCCTATTTGGGCTAATAATACATATTCTGTTCACAATAAAATATAAATCCGACGATTATCTCAATAGGTTTAGTTTTTGGGCCAAAAATGATTTGTGCAAAACTCCATCTTGACAGAGCAAAAAATGAGACCTGTACTTCGTTTTCAAAAAAACAACAAAAACATGTCAGAAAAACGAGTCAGAATGTGATTTTATGAGGATCCTCAAAAGTAACTATGGGTCTATCTCGTCTATCTATTCTCTCACTTTTTATGATGCAATTTTGGACGGATTGTTTAATTAAGTTTTTTAATAAACAAAAATTTGCAGACAGTTCCAAACTCCTCCAGGCAGAACAGTGTGAAATTCAATTAGAAACTTGATGAAATCCACTTTTACTCGCTTTGGAACAAATCGATGCATTATCCCAATTTATGTAATGTTTTCATTGAAATGTCGATTGAACTTAACAATCTATCATCAATGACTTGTGAAAAGGCATTGAAATTTTGACTGAATGTTCGATAGCGAAAAAGAAGCGGGATCGATAAATGCTTTGGAAGAGCACACCATTACGGTACTTTCCGATTATAAGCATTTATTAACCGAATTAATTTTAAGATCTTAATTTTAGCTTGTCAAAACGTTATCGCTCCTTGTTTGTAAAGAATAATATAATTTATGTCATATTTCTATATAAACCCATTTACGGACTTTTTCATTATTGGAATTTTAAAGGTTTCAGACACAATTTTCCACAAAATTGCCTCAACTTTTATAAAACTCTTTCGGAAAAAGTCAAGAGAGTTGTACTATTTTGTATAATCTCCATACAGTGGTTTGTGTTTATTTTCGATGCGGTTTCATTCATAGTTATCCCACTAAACTGCTTTGGCATTTTTTACATTTCTCATTTAGGCATACCGACTGACTTTCGGGTTTGTATTATACTTTGGAATATCTATGAGAAGAATATGAAAAAGTTTTACTGGAATTAATTCTATTTTTTCATTCTAGAAACTTTTTCTAGCCGAATCTTCAATATTCGTATAGGATATCTGAATTCAAAAAAACGCCGTTACACAAAATTTACTTTAAACAAAATTAAAATTTACTTTCATTTTGAAACTAGGCGTCCCAACTAGTCAAATAAAACTTCCAAAAATGTGGGAAAGTAACCATTTCGGAGTGGGACAACCTGGCTACTGCCTTGAATATTTAATTCCGAAAGGACGTCCTGCGTATTTGAAACTTGAGACAGAGAGAAGAAAATGGATAGATCGGCTGTTAAATGTCATAAACCCCGTTTTATCCATGTTTTAATTATATCTTATTTAATTCTGAGTAAATTATTTTTATAATATTTTACCACATTATTTAGCATATTTTACATGTCAGGTTATTTGGGTTATGTAATCTAAAATACCGTTTTATATCCAAAATAATTCCAACAGTTGAAGTACTTTTTATGCCGGTTATCCACACTCTATATTTCCCAGGAATTACCTTTCCATATAATTGGGTTGAAAACACCTGGCATTCATTAACATGGTTCTCGTTAGTTAATCGAAAACAACAACAATTCAATAGGAATTTTAAGATTTATGTTAATTCTATGTATGTGCATGTCGCTATGGCATGATTTTCACTACCTATTACTAATACTTTTTAGGTATTATAATAAGGGCCGTTTTAATTCAAAGAAATTTATTTTAGGGAAAAATTAAAATGAGTTCCTAATAATACGGAAATTTTCCAGTCATTAAAAAAAACGAAAAATACAAACAAGTTGTGGGTAATTATTGTGAGATATGTGATTAAAACAACTTATATAAAAATCCGCGTTTTTTTTCTAACAAGTTTATGTGCAACACTGTTGCGAGCTCAACAAGAGCCGCTCAAATTTTGCAAACAACATTTTTGGAGATACAAATTTTTAATCTGCAAGATAAATTTCGATATCTCATAAAAACAGATACTAATAAAAAAGAACGTGTGTGAGAGAGAGAGAGAGCGTGAGAAATAATTTCAAAGTAATGACACACTCATTTGGTGAGAAAACACACACCAGCAGCAGCAGCAGCAACAAAAAATAAATGAATGAAACTACGACGAAATGAAAAAAAACAACACCACACATAAAACGTAAAAATAAATTCATAAAAACATTGCAAAACGAAAAATATCAACAACGACGACAAAAATATTAAACATTACAATTAACAACAATAACACGGTATTTGTTTAAATGTTAATGCGTAGATATCTTTTAGCCCCAATGTGAATACATTTAATGTTTTTGGTGAATTTTTGTGGAAGATTTTTGAATGGCCACCATCATCAATTCGCCGCAAAAGAAATGAGAAAGAGTAATGGCGTATTGCAGAGTCTGTTGGCTGGCTGACTTGGTTGGTTAGATTGGTGGCTAACTGCTGCCGTCGCCGCCTGCTTGCCTGCCTGCCAGCCTGATGGTTATGTGGTATACAGATTGTGAATTACTTGGTGGGATTCATTCGTGGTGTTTCTCGATAGTTGGTTTGCTGGCTGACTGGCTGGCTTGGATGGATGGATGCGTGGGTTCAATGTCCGACCTAATGAATGAACAAGAAAAAAAAAAAAACACTGAAATAAAACGAACTCAGTAATTTCAAGTAATGCCACTCGATACTTGGGTTATAACGTAAAATTGAAGGTTAAGAATTGAAATTTTGTAGAAACAACAGCAACAAAAGTGATGAAAAATAATCAAATATTGTAATTTTTTGGAGAAACGGATGTGAAATGGACAGCAAATAGTTTCTGACTGTTGCGTTTTATTCGACTTTTAATAATATTCGTAAAATATAATATCAAATCGCTTCTAAATCAGTTTCATGACTCCGTTTAGATCAATATTTAATGAATGTGTAAAATAATTTCATGTCTACGGTGTTTTAGGGTGTTTGGTTGTTGAAAATCGTGTTTTTTAAATACGATGTAATTTATTTGATCTAAACGCGTTTTAATGAGAAATATCAGCTTTGAAGAAACAAATAAGTGTGTTATGTTGTAAAACTTAAACATGTGTATGTGTGTCATATTATAAATCAATTTTATTTTTCGTGTGTAATCGACTTGAATAAAAATTTTTTATTAAAATTGTATGCAGTTCATATTAAACACCTACATATCTGACGCTAATATTGCAATTTTTAACCTGGCAAATTAATATAAAAATGACTGGAAACTAACTTATCTTCACGGCCAAAGGAAATGACTTCCCAAGTTTTAAGATTTCCAAAAAAAAAACATTTGTTATTGTGAAATACGCACATCTCTTATTTACATAAGATTCATTCATAAATGAGTGACTGCAGCATATGTAAAGGATTTTCCAATAAGATATGTTATTTTTCATTCAAAAAAAAAAAGTTTTAAATAAATGAAGGTATATTTGTTTCATAATGCCTTTGTCCATGAAAAACAAGCACAAAATTAAGCCATGTTCGTCTCAGCGGAACTTTTAATACACTCCACCAGTTGGAAGAAATTTGATTTTTTTTTTTTTTTTAAATGTCGCAATAATTTTAAAAATTCCAAATATTAAGTGTTACTGTAATATGGCCTAAACGAAAAGGTGAATGAGTGGTACAGTTATATGAGGCCTATACAAATTTGAATAGGCAATTTTCTCTTATTGGAGGTAGTACTTAAGCTGCAAATACCACAATTCAAAAGTGTCATACAAATTATGAGAATACCGATATGGGTAATATGGTGACTATACCAAATCTATGTAGACAATTTTATGCAAGCATGTTGTCTGCATGCCGGAAACATAAATTGTCCATTTACAGAAAATTCGAGTCAAAATTGTGACTAAAACAACTAAAACACCTGAAATCTGGAGGTACAGTCAGATGGGTGCTATGTTAAAAAATAAAAAAATGGTCCATTTTCAGTCCAGCAAAATACATCCGAGTAAAATTTTACTCAATTCGTTTGTAAGCTAGAGTTATTTCCACAGTCGACGGACAAATAACGCTAAATCGATATAGAATTTTATGTTATGCTCACTTTGTGGGATCTAAAAATTATATCATATTTTTGTAAACAAAGTACATATCGCATTTATTACCCGATTCCGAAGAAATTTTGCGCAAGTCATTTGTTTGACCCAAAAAATAACCCTTTTGAAAATAGAGATAATTAGTCAAAATTTAGATATAAATCTCATAAATGTCTCCGTCCGAATTGATTATTGTGCACCAAATGTGTAATATTAGACCAAATAAATTCGGCACATACAACCAAATTGAGACTAGAAATAAGTGTGTCAAATTTGATGGAAATCTTTTCAGATATAGCTATAGTTCCCATATATATTCTTCATCCGATTTGTTAAATTTCTCCTCCACAGCCATAAACAACGATATTCGGAGAAATATATCAGATGCAGTTTATAAATACTTTTGCCAAACTGTATCGAGATCGGCTAAGATTTGGATATAGCTCCCATATATAGCTTTACTCGAATTCCAGTTTATGGTGCACCAAATAGTTAATATTAGCCAGAATTGAATGGATTTTGGCACATGCGAACGAATTCAGCTTGGAAGAAAGTGTGTGAAATTTGGTGAAAACCGGTTAAGATATAGCAATGGGTCTCATACAAATATTTCATTCGCTTTTGTATTTACTTCCTCACACCCGTAAAACACTCTCCACAACAACGATATTTCGTGCAAATATCAGTTACAGCTTAGAAATACCTCTGCTAAATTTTCAGATTTGGATGTAGCTCCAATATATATCTACATCCGATTTCACGTTTATTGTGTCTAAAATGTGTAATAACAGCTCAAATAGGATGGATGTTGATGAATATAGGTTCCGACACAAATGACTCCTTAAAATTTTGTAGAATATGATAGAAGCCTGTCATATATAATTTCCTTTCGGCTTTAAATTATAACAGATTTTTCGATCATAGTTGTTTTTTTTAATCTCTTAAATTCCCCATATAAAAAATATTTGTCATATGTAGCTCTACTATATATGCACATATCATAAAGTCGGACCAGCCCAACTTTGCCCTTTCTTTACTGGTTATCGCTGTGTCCTCAATAGCTTTACGAATTCCATATTTTAGGTCGCAAATCGATGCTGGACTGTTGGCATAGACGTTATCGTTCACGTAGCCCTAAGGGAAGATGTAAAATGTTAAATCATGAGGTCATAAGGCCCTGGACACATCTTCAAAGTAATATATTCAATATTTATAATTATTGACACATAGACCCAAAAATTCATTTGGACATAGTCGAGGCTATAGAAAATCGGCGCGAATTGTAATTTTTTATATCGTCAGTCATATGGCTTCTGAAGGTATATTGCGAAAATGTGCCTCAAAGTAAATTCTAAGTTTTTTTGAACGAAATTCGTTTCAGAACATATAATTTGGGGTCATTCTAGCCATGTCCGTTTGCATGTCTGTATGTGCGCACAATAACACTTGAAAGGAGTGCAATTTGGTACATCATAATATTTTTACTAAACTTACGATTTCGGAGATTGGCAATATCGGTTCTGATACCTCCACCAACAAAGTCAACTCCTTCTGGTACATCCTCGACAAAGAATCAGCGGTTTTATAAATTAAGTTTGACCGGGACGAACTTTTAATACCCTCCACCATTGGGTGAAGAAAACGTTTTTATATAAAAGTATCTGAATTCAAATGTGTGTCCTCTTTTAACTATAAATACCAGTAAGACCGTTTGGATAATGCTGTTAAACTTAAAAAAACATAAAGTGGGTGAGGCTGTTGTATGGGGGCCATACCAAAAAGTGGACCTATACATACAATGTTTCGCAATCGGAGCTAGGACTCATTGCGAACTACAAATACCAATTTGTAGACAAATCCGTGGAAATATGTGGTAAAAATCATCAAAATACCGAATATCGGGAGGTACCGCTATGTGGTGGCTATATCAAAATATGGACCGATATATCTTATTTTCAATACCACCTATCCTAGACACAATACAAATTGTTCTGCCAAATAATGTGGACTGTATCGTGATATTTCAACAGACAGACAGGCGGAATCGTTATATCGACATAGAATTTTATGCTGATTATGAATATATATAATTTATGGGGCTACGACGAATATTTAGGGGTGTTACAAACGAAATGACAAATTTTGAATCTAATTTTTGTGATCTTAAAATTGAATATTGCTTAGTGCCTGGATATCTCTAATATAACACGGTGAGATAAAAAACTGCCACAAAACCAAACAATGTTTGCGTGCCCAAGGCTTTAATACACCCCCCAGAATATTTTTTGGCGACAATATTCGGCATTTATTCTGGTGCCAGGGTCCATTAATACGAGCGGAGAGCGACCATCGGCTGTTATGACAGACCACACCATCATCGTGGTCGGCGCTTGAGTTCTGATGGTCAACCGAATGTGCACACTTTCAGCTGACCTCTTGGACAAGTAAACACGATCAGTTAGTTTGTTTACAAATTGCTGGACAAGGAATGTTTTCTCATCTCAGAGAAGACCAAATTCTCTTTAGCTCTTTTGAGTCTATTTTCTTTCTGTCGCGGTGTAAGGTCTTGCATTTTTGGAATTTTAATGGCTTTACCACGAGCTCATTTTTCAATATTTGCCGAATAGAATATTGCGATATGTTCAGCTCACTAGCCATTTTTCGGCCACTGCGACGCGGGTTTCTATTAAGACGCTTCTTTACTTTTCGAACCATTTCTGCTGATGTTGCTGTTTTCTTTTGCCCACTTCCTTGACGTCGGTCTGCGCTACCAGTATCAGGGTAATGAGCGATGGTACGAGACACAAAAAATGTATTCACATCTAAATGCTGGAGTGCACTAACGATAGCCACTTGTGGTTTTCCAGCCAAATATAAAGAAATCACACTATTACGCTTAAATTCCATCACGAATAACTTTTTTTCTAGAAAATTCTCACCAAATTACTTTTGTACGCTTGTAAACAATATAATGAGCTGTCACTGGAATAATTTTAACAACTGTCTGATGAGTGGCTTAGACATGACAGCAGTCTGATGTTGGTTGCAGTTTTTTCATCTTACCCTGTACATTTAACTCATATACAACTACACAAAATATCGAAGCATTATAACTTAATATCGATATAATTGAAAGTTTGTATTCGCCAAGCCGTGATCCTACACTACCCAACTCCATTGCTAAACATAAATAATAATAAGGTCAAATTTTTAAAAAAAAACCGTTTTGGGATACAGTTTTAGAATCCCCCACTTTCCTATCTTTTTCTTGAAACCCATTTTAGTGCAGTCATTAAAATTTCCCCCCAAATTAGAAGGCTTAACATTTACTGTGAGAAATTTCCATTGTCAATTAATCCCATGTTTGTATGTAGGTACCTATTTTTATATGCCCAACAATAAAACAACAAAGCCAAGCTAAAAAAATAAATGAGAACTAAAATAATTATCAATGAATCATTGCATTAAAATTAACCATAAGTTGTCATTCCTTAATTACAATTACAACTTTTCCATTTAAGTGTCATTATTTATTCACACACTCTGCTGGCAGGAGGGGGAAGAAACAAAAACAATATTACAACAATAACAGCGAGCTAAAACAAACTAAAACAATAAGACTACAACAACGATAATGGCAGAGCAGAGCAGCAACAATAAAAAAACACAAAAAATAAAAAACAAAAATCTCAAGTGCCAGAAACAACAACGTAAAGTCATAAATAAACCTTTAGGCAAATTAATTGACCAATTTTCTCATTTGTTGTATACCGACCGAGCGACTACAACAAACACCAACAAAACACGAAAACGACGGTGACGGCGCCGATGGCATGGCAGCTAAGTCGGCATCATCCATGACGCCGATGACCGAATGAATATCCCATCGCTGGCTCGCATTGTCTCAAATAATGCTTACACACAGCCATTCAGGCAGTCAGTCATTAGATAGTTTAGTTTTTAATTTTTCCCTTTGCTCCCCATTCTGCTGCTGCTGCTTCATTTTTCTCTGCCCTCTGCCGTACAATTTTCAAATGCATTGCTCTCCTGTTATTGTTGAGGGTACATATTTTTTTATTGTGTGGTGGTGGGGTTTCCAATGTGTGTGAGTGTTTGTTTGAGTGCAAACGAAAAAACGCTATTCCTCCTCTCTCTCTGCTTTTTCGTCTTCTGTTTTCTTTTATCTGTTGTATTTTTTGACGTTTTTGTTTTATGTCGGATTTTATATGCTATTTACTTGCTTTGTTTCCTTCTCTGCTACTTTGTTTTGACATTTCCACTTTGTTGTCGTCGTCGTTTTGACATTTGTTTTTCTGTTTTATTCGTTTTGTTTTGTTCGAAGTTGTTTTTTGTTTGTTTGTAATTAAATATTTACTGCCGCTCTTTCGTTAAGTTTTATGTAGTAGAGAAAAATGGGAGAACTGAGAGCAAGAGAGAGAGAGAAAATGATTTTTGCATTGTATGTTCGAACATGCAACATGTTTGAGAGTGGGGGACTTTGAAATGAATTTTGATGTTGTTGCATTGCATTGATGCATAAGTAGATATTGCAAATTGTGGTTAACCGGTTTATTTTTTAAGGGCAAAACGAATTGCAGTTTTATGTGAAAATATTTTCCCACCAAAAAAGTCAGAAGCGATAAAAAATGGAACTATTAAGTTAAAAAGAGTGCAAGATTAACAAAACATGGGTAATTTCAAGGGCATAGATGAAGTCCACCTATGTTCGCCATGTCCCAGTAGTAGACATTATTTATATTTAAACTAAAATAAATTAGAATGTTTATAACTAAATTAAAACAAGTTAAAAAGTATCAGTCGGTTTTGCCGACAGAAGTATACTCTCACCCAATGTTCGATTATTTCAGTATATTTTTACTTCTGTTATGATTATTCAAATTGGTGACCCTCTATGGAATATGTTCCAAAGAAGTGGGTCAATATTGTCCATTTTGTATCGGACATAAATAAATATGATATAAATATTGCGATGTGCGAGGTTTGGACTATATCGTCAACTTCCTTTCCAAAGGATTTGCAAAGTTGGGGTGAAATCGGATTATCTTTTCTCTTTCTGTGCAGAAAATACATTTTTTTTTTTTTTGAAAATTTTGACATTTTGTGGACGAGGTACCAGAAGGAGTGGACCGATATATTCCATCTTAACACCAGACCTTAGGTTAACATAAATATTGGACGGACAGACATCGCTAGATCGACTCCAAATGTCCTGAAACGGATTTGGTCCAAAGACACCTAGGGTCTAAGACCGTTATTTCGACTAGGCACGTTTTTACCGTATCAAGTGATATATACAATCTCTATATGGCTGAGTGTATAAAGAAACTTAAAATAGCTTCGAATATAATTCCAGCTATCCTTGTGTAAAATTTCGCCAAGAAAAGATTTTTTCAAGGATTAAAGAAGATTTTTTCCAGGAGATTTTTTCAAGGACCTAAAGATCAATACTGGTGAATTTTTTAAAGAAGATTTTTTCAAGGGTCTTCAGAGCAATAATCGTGGATTTTTTAAAGAAGATTTTTTTAGGGTCTTCAGAGCAATAATCGTGGATTTTTTAAAGAAGATTTTTTCAAATGTCTACAGAGGAGTAATCGTGGATTTTTTAAAGAAGATTTTTTTAAGGACCTACAGAACAATAATCGTGGATTTTTTAAAGAAGATTTTTTTCAAATGTCTACAGAGGAGTAATCGTGGATTTTTTAAAGAAGATTTTTTAAGGACCTACAGAACAATAATCGTGGATTTTTTAAAAAAGATTTTTTCAAGGGTCTACAGAGCAATAATCATGGATTTTTTAAAGAAGATTTTTTCAAGGGTCTACAGAACAATAATCTTGGGGTTTTTAAAGAAGTTTTTTTTTTTTCAAGGATCTACAGAGCAATAATCGTGGTTTTTTTAAAGAAGATTTTTCAAGCATCTACAGAGCAATAATCGTGTTTTTTTTTCAAGGACCTATAATCGTGGATTTTTTGAAGAAGATTTTTTCGAGGATCTACAGAGAAATAATCGTAAATTTTTAAAAAAGATTTTTTGAAGGATCTAGGGAGCAATAATAGCTGATTTCTTAATGAGAGATTTTTTCAAGGGTCTACCGTGCAATAATCGTGGATTTTTTAAAGAAGATTTTTTCAAGGATCTACAGAGCAATAATCGTGGATTTTTTAAAGAAGATTTTTTCAAGGATCTACAGAGCAATAATCGTGGATTTTTTAAAGAAAAATTTTTCAAGGATCTACAGAGCAATGGTCGATTTTTTTCAAGGGTTACAGTGCAATAATCGTGGATTTTTTAAAGAAGATTTTTTCAAGGGTATTCAGAGCAATAATGGTGGTTTTTTTAAGAAGATTTTTTCAAGGATCTACAGGGCAATAATGGTGTTTTTTTTTTAAGAAGATTTTTTTCAGGGATTTTTTCAAGGATCTACAGAGCAATAATCGTGGATTTTTAAAAAAAGATATTTTTGAAGGATCTGCATAGTTATATTTGTTGATTTTTTAAAAAAGATTTTTTCAAGGACCTACAGAGATATAATCGTGGAATTTTTTTTAGGCGATTTTTTCAATGTAATTTTAAAAGCACTACCACTAACTATTTAATTCTTAGTGCACTAAAAAATTAGTGCAATATACCCAACCCTGAATATCCAAATATTTTTGACTATTCAAGATCTGTTATGGAACTAGGGTAGAAAGGACCACTCGTTCTGGTACTTACCCCACAAAGGGTGGAAATTGTTAATAAACGTAAAGCGCACATCTGGTACCAGATATCAGATACATCCCTAAAATATCTCTGCCAGATTTTATCAAGTTCGGTTCAGATTTGAATATAGCTCCCACATATCTTCAACCGATTTCGGGTTAATTGTGCACGAAATGCCCGATATCTTTCTCAAAAGACCTGCGTTTTTGTACATCCGACCGAATTCAGTCTAGAAGCAGGTACATCAAATTTTGAGTAAATACCCCCATATGTGTTTCATATCCATTGGACATCAATGATACTTGGTACCAAATATTTTATAGAGCTCGGAAATACCTCTGCCAAATTGTATAAAGATCGGTTCAGATTTGGATATAGCTCCCATATATATCTTCAACAGATTTCGGGTTAATTGTGCACCAAATGGCCAATACCTCCCCAAATCCGACCGAAAAAAATTTTAGCTTTACCCGTTCACTGTATACCATGGTACAGAATTTTAAAAAATAACGCTGTTTAAATCAACATTTAAACTTCCTTAACAACCAGTAGGAAAATAATAACGATGTAACGAGATTCAACAAATAATTCACCTCTCAACAAATTTGAATTATCGATCAACTTTATAACAGAAAAAAAACTTAAAATTAATGATTTTTTTTTGCAAATGATAAAAAAGACATAATATGTTCGAATTAGGCACCGTTTTATTTCTATTTTGAAAGTAATTATTATAGTTAAAATAATATTTGTAATAAAAGCAATGTGGCCCATTTCAAAAACAGTTCAAAATTGAATAAAGTTTCTTATTTTTTTATAAATAATTAACTAAATTCCAATTTTTATGTTTTTTTCCATTTCAGATCACTTACAACAACATGGTGAAGATGGCACAGCAAGCCTGAAATGAGTTTCATCATTACAAATGAGTCAATAAAACTCGCCCTACTCCTCCTACTCCTTGTAGTTGATAGCGACCGTAGTATAAACGTCGTCAACGCATCCAAAGTGAGGCGTTCCATTTTCTTTTTGATTCGGTTAAAATAAAAGCCACAAAATTAAACGCAACAATAGACCCTTTGACCCCCATACGTTCATGAAAAACATGGATAAAAATGCGGGTGAGGGTGGACAACAACAAAATGATGGAGGTAGCGGTGGTGGTGGAGGCGGCGGCGGAGGTGGTGGCAGTGGTAAAGGTGGCGGTGGTGGGGGCAAAGGTTCTGGTGGCAATTCAGCTACCGGGGCTGGCGGTGCCCATGACCAGGCGGCTTTGCTAGATGCGGCTTCTTTATTTGGTGAGTGGATAAAATGTATTATGGTGGATTTTTTATGGGCTTAAAATAATATGGGACGAGTAAAACAGCCGACCCCAACTTTTAAAACTCTCCACCATTTCGAAAAAAAAATTTTTTGTCATAGGCTGTAGTACCCATTACGAACTTCAAATTCGAAATTTGACACGATTCCGGCGAATAATGTTGCTGAAATCTTCAAAATACCGAATACTGGGAGGTACTCTTATATAGCGGTTATACGAAGACGTGGACCTGCACACGAAAAGTTTTTCCATAGATTGTAGTACCCATTACGAATTTCAAATACGAAATATGAAACGATTCCGGTGAATAATGTTGCTGAAATCATCAAAATACCGAATGTCGGGAGGTACCGCTATATGGGGGCTATACGAAGACGTGGACCTGCATACGAAATTTTTTGTCATAGGCTGTAGTACCCATTGCAAACACGAAATACGAAATTTTAAATAATTCCAGTAAATGATGTCGCTAAAATCATGAAATGTAGGGTCTATCATGAATATTTCGAGGAGTTACAAACGGAATGACAAAGCTAATATACCCTTCATAGAATGGTGGAGGGCATAAAAACATTCGAAAATTCACATCTATGGCTCTGAAAGTCCTTACCTAATAGTCACTAAAAATATTCTTAAATAAACCATGGTTAATGTTCCTCTTAAAACTGCCTTCTCAAACATTCCCTAAAATATCCATTTCATCATAGAAGTCCACCCTTGATCCTTGTTCAATTTTTCTGTAAAAGTAGACCTTGTCAAATATTATTTTCCAATATTTACAAACATAACTAATAATAATATCTCTCTTTTCTCTTTCCAGCATATTGGGGTCGTGATCCTGCTTCGGCTGCCGCAGCTGCTTCAAACCCCCTATTTAACGCACAATTTAATGCCGCCGCAGCTGCTGGCCTTGGCTTATTACCCAATCCAGGTGGTGGTGGTTCGGCCAATGATCGTTATTCCATGGCAGCGGCTGCTGCTGCTGCAGCAGCTGGACATCATCATCAGAATACCATGGCGGTGGCAGCATCACAGGCCGCAAGTTTGGCGAGCCTGCATCCAGCAAGTGAGTTGTTGTGTAAAGTATTGATGAGACGAACACACAGGAAAATGGTTGAGATTTTAATATTTTAAACAACAACTTTTGAGATTTTTTATTGACTTTATCCCAACTTCCAAGAAAATCCCCCAACCATAAATCCCTAAAAACTATTTTTGTAGATGGCAACCTTGTTTGACTGATCTTTATTTCATACATCAAACATGTTGTTTGGTTTTGTTTATTTACCTTCCCTTTTGAATTGTCATTTTGCACACAACATGTTCGAACCATGCTGTGGCTGAGTTGTCTAGCGGGTTGTGCGAAGATATTTAACAGTTTTTGAGGTCTTAAGTTCAAATCTCCATGCCGGCGAACCGAGAACAAAAGTTTTTCTTTCATATCTTATCTTTCTCTTCTTGGGGTAAAACAGCAGACTCATTTGATTTACAAGAATGACGTTTGAAGAAAATGCTCCTAGAAAAAATAACCATTCCCATATTCGAATTTGTGGAATTTATTCCGCAAATAGGAATCTGAGAAATCCACCTTAATTCTGTAACGGGTGTGGGTGGTTGATATTTTTTTTTTTTATTTATAACGTCATAATATTTAACATTGATTCCTTTCCATACCGAAATGTTCCCTGACACATTATTTCAACTAGGTTTCTCACTAGAATATCGCTTCATTGCCATATGGCGCTACAGAGGATATATATCATTTGATACGGCCAAAACGCGTTTTTAGAGCCTAGATCTTTGGAATAAATCCCTTTCAGTTTATTTGGGGCTGATCTAGGGTCCGTCCCTCTGTCTGTCTAGTTGGTGGGTGCGAACGATAGCTCTCGAAGGGAGTATCCGATTTGATCTTAACTTGTTACACCGCAATATTATTATCAAACTTAGACCGAGTTTGGAGATGGGCAATATCAGTCCACTCCCTCTGGTACCTCCCCCACAAAATATCAAAATTTTCACAGAAAATAATTTGCGTATAGAACAAAAAAACATCCAATTTTCGGCAAAATTTAGAGATCCCATCATTTGTAACAGTGCTATGTCGGGTGCGAAATGGACAAAGTGTAATTAGCATCCGATTCTCTTCAAATTTCACACATCCCTGTATTTCCTATTAACACAAGATCTGGTGCGAAGATAATATCGATCCACCCTTCTGGTATCTCCCCCACAAAAGGGTCAACATTTCGAATATCCACGAAGCTCATGAAATGAGCATCCGACTATTTTCAAACTCGACACATCTAAATATTTCTATAAACACAAGACCTGGTGTGAAAATCGGATTCATCGGTCCTCTACTTCTGGTACCTCCCCCCCACAACGGGTCAAAATTTTGAATAGTTAAAACCTTTTAAAAATAATTAAAACTTATCAAATTTCACACATCTCAACATTTTTGATAACACAAGATCTGGTGTGAAGGTGATAGATATCAGTCCATACCTTCTGATACCTCCCCCACAAAGAGGTCAATATTTTAAATAACCATGAAGCTCATATAACGCGAAATAAGCATCCAATTTCATTCAAACTCTACACAGCCCACTATTTCTATCACCATAAAACCTGCTATGAAGATGGGATATATCGGTCCACTACTTCTGGTACCTCTTCCATAACGGGTCCAAATTTTGAATAATTATAACTCTCATAACATGCGAAATAGGTATCCGACTTTCTTCAAATTTCACACATCCGAATATTTCTATCAACACAAGACCTGGTGTGAAGATCGGATATATCGTTCCACTATTTGTGGTACCTCCCAGCACAACGGGTCATCATTTTGAATAATAAAAACTCTCATAAAATGCGCAATAAGCATTAGATTCTCTTCAAATTTCACACATTTCAACATTTTTTGATAGCACAAGATCTGGTTTGATATTCCAGGTTATTTGTGGGTAGTTTAAATTCCAGCAAAAATTATTCAATGTAAGCCTACTTTTTGGTATCATACCTCCAGACATTCGCAATTTTGAAATTACAATCAAATCAGCTGTAGTTTGATGTTTCGGGTTCTCAGTAGGTAGCTTAACACCTCGAAAAAATAATAAATTCATGAAAATTCAAACACCCATTTATTTCCGTTCCTTTGTAAAATTGTTAATTCCTTAAAAATTTCCATCATTTTAGCTTAATTCTTCTTAAAATTTACTCGATTATCATATTTTTTTATTATAATAATTAACATTTTTTCCTTTTCCTTCCCCCCTCCCTACAGACTGGTGGGCTGTCACCCAGCTGGCTGCCCAGGATTATTTCAACCGCTTGCAGGCATCAGGTTTAACACATTTTCCACATGCCGATCTGGCAGCAGCCTTCAATCCAGCCGCCTTGGGTCTGGCCGGTGCTGGTGGGGCAGCGGGGAATGCTGGTGTTGGTGGTGCCGCAGGGGCTGGTCAAAATGCCAATTCTGGTGGTAATTCAGGCTCTGGCGGTGGTGGCAATAGTAATTCATCTGGTGGTGGCAAATCAAGCAGTAAATCCCGCAAAGAGAAACAACGTCAACAGCAGCAACAACAACAGCTACAACAACAACAGCAGCAACAACAATCATTGGCCAATAGCTTAAATGCTGCAGCGGCGGCTGCTGCTGCGGCCGTGGCAGCCAATCCAGCGGCAGCTCTGTCCAGTATGCATGGCCTGGTGGGTGCTGGTACAACAATAACACCATCATCGGGTCTAGGTAGCTCAGCCGGTAGTGGTAGTAACAATAGTGGTAGTTCTAGTAATGCCTATAAGGTAGGTCCAGCGATAGCCTGTAACAACTTTTCCTAACCTCTTCCGCCCTTACCTTTGTTTTTGTTTTCCTTTTTCTTTTGCAGAACAATTCATCCAACTTTGGCAAATCATCATCATCTTCATCCTCATCGAATCAAATACAGGTTCAATTGCCTCCACCACCTGGATCGGCATATGATCCGGTACAATTGCATAAAGAATTATTGGCCATGCAACAGGCTGCAGCTGCAGCAGCGGCCTCTGGTGCACCAAGTTCATCAAAGAAATCCTCATCCAAACAATCAAATAACAATTCATCATCAACGTCAGGTAACACTTCATCCTCTTCTTCTTCTACTTCTACTTCCCATCATCACTTAACTGGTGGCATAAATACTTCATTACCCACTAATGTTTCATCATCATCAGCGAATCTAATATCACCGCATGGCTCAATGGGGGGCGGTGGCAGTGGTGGAGGTGGCGCTGGTGGTGGTGGCTCCAATTCTTCTTCCTCATCATCCTCCCGTGACAAGAGTGCCGCCGACAAGAATAATGCTTCATTGAATGCTTTGAATTCCCTATCGCAATTTGGTGCATTGTGCATGACCCCGCAGCAGAGTATGCAGGCAGCGATGAATGCATTTGCTGCCAGTAATTCAGCGGCAGCTGCTGCAGCTGCGGCTGCTACATCAGGCAATAATTCTGGGGGAGGTGGTTCGGCCTCCTCATCAGCTGGAGGCAATAATAAATCTTCTAAAGATTTCATACCAACTGGAGGATTAGGGTAAGTCATAAGCAAAATGGAGGTGGGATTGAACCCATTTAAATAAATATTTTGTTGTTTTCTGATTACAGTGACCACCCCTCATTGCTGGGAGTACGCTTGCCACCCGACACGGAGATCATCAAATACACCTCATCAATTGTGGGCCCCAAAATACCCGGTACTACTTCACGTGGTCGTAAAAAGACCATATCAGATGAACAAAACCAACTACAACAACAAAAAATTGACTTAGATTCAACAACAAATGCTCTTTCCTCTTTGCTTGCATTTCCAGGTCTTAGCCCAGCGAAAAGGGCGAGACTCGAAATGGAGTATGCTGCCATAGCCGCGGCGGCCAATGCCGCCCAGCAACAACATCAGCAACAGCAAAATGCTGCAGCCGGTGGCAGTGGTGCCGTCGGTGTTGGTGGCATGGGCAATGCAAGTGCCACCGGTTTGCCGGGCAATTTGACTGCCTCACAAATGGCCGTTTTGAGTGGTTCCTTGGGTGCAAACAATTCAGCAACTCCGGGCTCCTCCACCTCGGGCGGTTCATCGCAGAATACGCCGCATTTGGATCTGACCGGACCGAGCAGTGGTCGCACAAGCCGAGATTCTTCCACAGATCGTGTAGAGGTGATAAAATTGCCACCTACTATTACCTCAAATGGAGCGTATAATCTATCGAACAAAAACAAAGATATACACGATCTGACCGGCAGCAGCACTGACCTGAGTTCGGGTGTTAACCTTAGTCTGAAGCCGGCCGCCAGTTCGGTATCAAGTTCAGGACTGGCCAGTAATCAGAATGTGATTGGAGCCACCATAACCATAGATGATTTTGATGCACCCCTTAATTTGTCAATGAAACCGGATAAATCATCATCCTCCAGTAATGATTTGTCTGGAGGTGCTAACAGTGGTGCTGGAAGTTCAGGCAACTCGGGTGCTTCAAGTCTACAAAGTTTGAGTTCAATAACAGCCGCCCTGGGCGGTAATGGTGGTGGTTCTTCGGGTAGTGGAGGAGGAAGTGCCAGTGGCAATAGTTCCAATTTGGGAGGTAATAGTAGCAGCAATTCGTCATCGGCCAATGCCGCAAATGATAGATCATCACAGCCATCCAACTTTAAAGAGGGACGCCCCAGGAATTTAGGTCGTGGTGTGTCAAAGCCCAAAAAGAATACCGTTGCATCGTTGCTGGCCCAATCACGAGCCGTGGGCATCAAACCCATGTTGGCCACTCAACAACTGCTGCAACAAGGAGCTGATATTGTGAGTTTTGGGGGGAGTTTGTGGTTTGTAATGGCAAGAATTTTTTTAATTGTGGTCTTTTTTGTTTTAGGAAAAAATCCGTCAGGCTTTAAGCGAAGCCAATGCTCAAATGGAAGTCTCCACAGACTCGGAAAGTGTGGCAGCCGAATCGGGACTTTCTGAATCTGAGACTGAAGAACCGAATCTTTTGAATGTAACCGAATTAAGAGTACCCCTGGATTTGGGCTGGAAGCGGGAAACCGTAATACGTGGCCTCACCAAGGCTGGACAAATTAAGGGCGAGGTTACTTATTATGCACCGGGTAGTAATGTACCCCTCAAGTCCATTGGACAAGTTTTCTCTGTGAGTTGTTTGTAGATCAAAAATTTTAGTAGTACCCACACGCACAGGCAATGTAAACTGTAAAGTTTAAAATGCTTATCTAGTTTTCCCTATCCCCTAAAAAAGAGGTCTGAAATGCTAATAGAATTTGTATTTTTTTAATTTGTTGTTGTTCTTTAGTATTTGGAAAAGAATCCCTCAAAATTGCTGCGTGAAAACTTTAGCTTTTCGGCCCGTGCTATTGTGGGCACATTCTTGCAACCGGCCCCACCGCCCTATGCCAATGATGGCGAATATATACGCATGACCGATGAGGATGTGGCCAAACGTTTAGAAGATTTGAAAATCTTTACTCGCCAGACATTAAATGTCGAGGAGCGTATACAGATTGCCAAACAACAGCAAGCTCTGCGCGATGCTAAAAAGGCCCAAAAGGAAGAAATGGCCAGGAGTAAGGAAAAGGCCCGCCAGGAGAAGAACGAAAAGCTGGAGCAGCAGAAACGTGAACGTGAACTCAAGAATCAACAAGCCATTGAGGTGAGAAAGTTTTTTTTTTTTTGGAGAGAAAGGTGGAGTTCTGAAATCTAATGTTTGCGTTTTTAAAATATCTTTTAGGCCCGCAAGAAAAAACAAGAGGAGCTGGAACGTTTGAAACAAGAGGAAATACTCAAGAAACAACAGGTTGGTATTTGCCAGTGCTAATGTAGCTATTTGAGAATTATCTTTTGTTTATCCCTTTAGTTCAAAATTCATAGTTTTGATTTGAAAACGATCTTTACTTTACCATTCTTATCAGCATCTAGAGCTGGGCCATCTACACTTTTCCGTTTCAAAAGAATGTTTGGAATTTGTTTTTTTAAATTTTCAGTCTTTAGTATTTCTCTTTACTTCTTTCGTTATTGTTTTAGTTTAAAATTCATAGTTTTGATTTGAAAAGGATTTTTACTTTGTCACTCTTCTCAGCACCTAGAGCTGGGCCATCTACACTTTTCCGTTTCAAAAGAATGCTTGGTATAATTTTTTTAAATTTTCACTTCTTCAGTTCTTAACTTCTTTCGTCATTTTTTCACCACTTTTTGTTTTAAATCAAAGTTTACATTCAAACTAAATGTGTTATTGAACATTTTTTGTTTAGGAAAAGGAAAAGAAACGTCAAGAAGCTATTTTAGCTAAAGAACAGGTATATTCAACAATTTCAATAATTGCCTATCCAATCAATCAATCTTAACTTATAACACCCACTATACGAACTGCAAATCGACACTTTGTAGATATTCTCCATACATTCTTGTTCTTTAGAATAGAGTAGTAGTTACCAATGTAAATTGAAACATAAAACTGAACGTAGTTTTCCATAAATCTTTCCTTCCTTTTATGTGTTCCTTTGAGGTCTTAACTTTCAAGGCATTACTAACATATCTTGTTTCCCCTTACCCTCTACAGGAACTTCAAAGGCAAAAGGAAATGCTGTTAGCCGCCGAAATGGAACGGGAGCGCAGACGTCAACACATGAATTTGATACGTCAACTGGAGATCCGTCGCAAATTTGAAGAGCGTGAAAAGAAGAAACATCAAATGGTCTTGGATCGCTTGATAATGCGTGAAAAGAGGTTGGCTTCACGTAAACGTGATGCTGAAATATTAGCACAAATAAGGTGAGATGAGGTGCTGTTAGAATTACGAAACACACAGGCGCATAAGAAAGGAATTCACCCCCATAAAGCTGTGTGGCAAAACATGTTAAGGAATCCCGTTTTTAATTTACTGTGTTTTTTTGTTCCCATTAGGAAACCCCAAGAGGATTCGGAATTGATACAAACCAATCAAATACCCGATTTGGAGCGTATTGCCGGTAATCGTTTGCCGGGTCAGGCCATGGCTGATTTGTTAATGGTCTTTGAATTCTTGCATAATTTCGGTGAAACCCTAGGATTTGGTAAGTCACCCCCTTAAAAGTCTTCCCTACCACAAATCAATTTTAATCATTTTCTTTGCCTTCTCTTTTTTTAGATATGGAATCTCTACCCACTCTACAAAATCTCCACGATGCTTTGGTCAGCGACAGCAATGCCGATGCCGAAGAAGAACTCTTATCTGTGATGACCCACTTGTTGGTGTGTGCCATTGAGGATCCCGGCATACCGAATCCCGGTCGACACACCACCTTGCTTGGACAATCTCTGCGTAATGCCGACATCACCAATTCCAATGTTGCGGAAATTTTACGTATCTACTTGTATGCCACTGCCACCGGCGAAATCCGTCAAATGTTTGGCGTTGTCATGGATCGGGAGCGTGAACGTCGGGTGCCGGATCATCATCAAATCGATTCGGAATCGGTTGTACATTCTGGCAAAAATGCCGAATACTATAAGCTGTTGCATGAAAACGAAACGTGGAAACTGTCGCAGGCTCTCAAGGATCGTCCTTTCGTTGCATTGAACCCCACAAAGAAGGCCCAAATCTTGGCTCACTTGTGCAACGATTTGCTCATGAATAAGGCCGTTTTGAAGCAAATTGAAACCAGCCTAGAGACATGCAATCAAATGCGCAAGGAAAAATACATGACTGATATGAAGGTGAGAAAATATAAGGCCCTGCATATGCGTAAGTCACGCATTGAGGCCTATGAAAAATTGCAGGCCGAAAGGGAATCTGCCATGCAGGCAATGGCTGCCCAGCAGAAATTGGATGCTGAACGGCAAGAGAAGGAGAATGCCGATGGTGGTGGTGCTGGTGGTCCCAACAACAAAGAAGGTGACAATGAAAATTCTGCCATAGCCAGAGGAGGAGGAGGAGAGCAAGCGGTAAATGCTGAAACACCCGCTGCCGCCCTGGGAGAACAAAATAATAATGCCAACAACAACAACAAGCTGGAAAGCATGGACATTGACGGCGATTCACCGCAAAAACAACATCAGCTAGATAAGGACATAACAAACCTGCCCGGTTCATTGGATGATTCGAAACTAATGGGTCTTTCATCGTCCGACATAACACCCACCAAAATGGCCAAATTGGATGATTTGTCATCTACCTCATATCACAATGGTGGTTCAGCGGCGGCAGATATTAACGTGCTATTGGCCGGCAAAAAGGTGACAGGCGATGATGCCTGTACCGATGGCGGCATGGATGAGGATATGTCTGACATTGAGTCGGAAATGACCAATGCTGAAGAGGATGAAGACAATCGTTTGTCGGCCGATGAATTGCAAAAGAAACTTGACAAAATCATCAGAGCTTCATTGAACTGCAAGGAAGTTCTGGAGAAATCCACAAATCAGCTGAGAGCCACATGCTTTGGTCAGGATCGTTTTTGGAGACGTTATTGGCGTTTGCCCAAGGCTGGTGGAATTTTCATTGAAGCCTTGGAATCGGCTCAAAATGATATATTCCAATATCAGGAGATATTAGAACAAGAGGCGGAGGAAAGAAAACTCAGCCAACCGCCGGAAGAGAGCCAACAACATGAAAATGAAGAGGCCAAGGCAGCAGTAACATCGGCTGTCACCACCGCCGAAGGCAATGGCAATGAAATTGCAGCAAACACCATCCACAATCTTGACAATGATGTTGAAATGCAAAACGCAGATGTCACAACGAATGAAGAAGTAACCACCACGACAACAACAACAACCAACATAAATACCGCTACAGAAACCAACAATGCCGCTGAGGACTCCGATGACGATTGCGTTGAAACTAATCGTGTTGAGCCGGAAATTGTTGATCTACGTGATGATGACGACGATGATTACGATGTGGCCATAAAACCCCAAGCCATACAAATTGACAACAATGGCACGGCTAAAGTGGAGAAACCCGATGCTGCTGGTCTCCTGCCACCACCGCCTCTAGGTGCGAGTGCAATACCTTCGAATGCCAATCCCGCTCCTCCTCATCCTCCTTTAAACAGCAATAATCCCTCAATGGCGTCATCTGTAGTACCCATGAAAGAAGATTTCGAAAATGACGTCAAGCTGCCTGGCGCTGCCGCACAAAATCTTTCTCAGAATTCTCTAACGACAAACTGTGATAAATCAGATGCAAATAATACAATGATGAATGCGAATGCCACTTCATCTGCCACAACGCTCAATACCACCATTAAACCGGATCCCATGAAGATCGATGACAAGAAGGAGGACGATTGCATAATTGTCTCGTCTTCTGGGCCAACTGACATCAAGCCCTTGATGCAACCACCCGAGCCCCAGGACAAATGGTTTTCCATTGTTAATCGTGAAGTGCCATTAACAACAACCGAACCTCAAAATGCCACCAATCTCAAAGAATTCCAAAAGATGTACTCCAACATAACGTGCAGCTCGAACTATCAGATTCAGGGCCATCCCTGGGATCTGCCCAACAATGTCCAATATTTCACCGTAACCATGGATGATTGCAAAGCCGATCTCTCGAAATTAACACACGAATGTATTATCTCCCTGTCCGGTTTGGAGCAGGACGAAATCGATAAGAAACTAAAAGAATTCGAAGAAAAATTACAAAATTCAAAAAACTCCTTGGAGACTCCTCGTCATCATCAAATGAAAACTGAATGTGGTGAAAGCGACAATATGGACTGCGATGACGAGGAGGCGGCTGAAGAAGCTCGTGACAACAAAAAATCCGTGGCAGCGGCGGTGGTAAAAAACGAAATGGAAACGAAATTTTTTCCTTTTCCCAAGGACGAAGGGAATGATGGCGGAGGAGGGGGAGGCGGTGGTGAATCCAGTGAGGTGTACGACATAAAACCTAAATTGGAAATAAAGCTCGACGAAGCTTTGCAAACTTCGCTGCAAAACATGCACAACATGTCGCTGACAAACATCAGCAATTTCATACAATACGATGTGCCCACACCCCTGCAAATGACACTGGAAGAGTCACAAAAGTTGGAGGAAGTCAAACGTGAGGGGTTTCCCAAGAAAGTGACCAATAGTTTCGTTCCATACGACCTACGTTATAATTGGTGGAAAATTGATACCATGGAATTGTTGCAACAGGTCATTAGTTCATTGAATTCTTCGGGTCTAAGGGAAAAGGAGTTAAAAGAGAATCTCACACGGTTCCTTAGCCAGGAGATACCATTGGGCTTGCCCTATCCAATGGGAGAGCCAAGAGAAAACGATGCGCCATTTGTGTTGCCTGATAAGCCCAATGATTGGACACCGAAAATTGCTAAACGTGTGGAAATGGCTTTGTTGGAACAACTGGAGGCATTGGAGGATAAAATCGCCTCGGCTTCAATGCAACTCAAGAATTGGGTCTTACCGCCACGAATTGAGTCTGAGTTAAATTTGGAAAGTGATGCCGACATCACAGAGGAAGATTTTGTTAGCATTATACCCATGATAAGGGAACGTATTATAGACTTAGAGGCCAACATTGAAAGGCGTTACTTGAAACCACCACTGGGAGCCCATACTGGCGATGCTCACCTTGCCGCCATTGCTCAAAACCAACAAAACACACAAACACAAAATTCAGCCAATGCCGCAGCATACTATCAACAAATGCAACAGCAACAAGCTGCCGCTCAGCAGCAACAACAGCAGCAGGCTTTCAATCCATCGGCATTTAATGAACGTGCCATGGCATTGGCGGCGAATAATGCCGCTGCAGCAAACAACAATTCAGATGGGCCAAATTCAAGCCAGACGCACAATGAGAATAACTCCGGTGGAGATTCACCCTCCAGCAATTGTGATAGCGATAAAGATGAGAAAGTTGAAAATATACCCAAAGGTTTGGTGTCATGGCGTGATGCTGTCTCTCGTTCGCATACCACCGCCCAATTGGCTATGGCTCTCTATGTGCTCGAATCATGTGTAGCCTGGGATAAGAGCATCATGAAGGCGGTAAGTGTTATGCATTCTTGTATCATTTTAAGTAAATCGGTTTTACACATACACACTATTTAAATATCGAGAATCAATTGTTCTTCTTTTATTCTGTTGTATTTTAAACTATAAATGAAAACTATTGTTTTTTTTTATTTGATTTACAATTAAATCTGGCCAAGATTCAAATGAATTAACCACACACCACTTTCTATACACACACACAAGAGCACACATTTTGTTGTATCATTGTTGTTGTTTTTGTTTATTATTCTTTTTGTGTTATTTCTAATAGAAATTTTTAATTTTGTGTTGTATTTCGGTAGCTCTTTTCTTCATGCCATTGTTTTGTTGTTTATTATTTTTTTCTTGACTAACATTAACCGCTTCCTTCATGATTCATGATTTTGGCTGCGATTTTTTTCCATGCATGTTTTGGCTTTGCAAGTATAAGTAACAATTTTTTTAACAAATAAAAATGTCGATATTCTCTTAAAGTTTTAAATATTGAAAGTACAAATGAATCTATTAAAAAGTTGTATCTTCTTGAACTCCTTAAGCCCACTTGAATGGGTATCCTTAAAAATTCTGCAAAATGTGTGAAATAAAGATCTATTTGTATTATATATTTGACAAAACTTAACCATTTGTATTAAGCGGATTTTAAATGACAATTTATAAAAAAGGAATATAGTTATTATCTTTTAATAGTCATTTTATTAGCTTTCTCTTTAATCAGGCCATAAACATCTGACCCTCAAAGAGACACAAATCTAAAGGGGACCTCCCCTACAATGTCCAATATTTCACCATTGACAAAGATGATTGCAAGGTCTATTTGTCGAAATCGTCGAATAATGGTGTTGGTGATATGAGAGATATAGAAATGAAAAAGAGAAGAAAGGGTTTATAGAGTGAACTATAGTTAGCAGGGTTGTTGTTGTAGCAGTAGTACATGTGGGTGTTTGCACTCAGCTAATCGCGTTCAAGCTCAAGGATTAAAAATTCGGCTACTTTAACGGGCTGTAGCCAGAGATCTTCTGCAGTGAGTTGGATAGATTTGGCTGTGCAATTAAAGGGGTGCAGCGTATTGCGCGAGCATCTTCGTCAATTCGTGCCCAATTCGAATTGAGACGACTACACCATCCTGAACGTAATTGCGTCAAAACTATCCTGGCTTGTCTAGTCAGCTGGCGTTCTTCAGCTGCAATGGATGGGGGGATGGATTCCGAAGACGACATTCATCCTGATTTTGCTGATAGCATCCGCGACTGCATCGGTATGATTGCCACTCAGACCTGCCTCTCTCTCTTATAGCGTTAGACCTCCCTCTAGATGGTGTATGTTCCTTCCTGACACGCCTGGGTGAGGAACTTGTATCCACCATATGATGGTTGGAATAAATCTCACGGCAACACCCAAGCTGGTACTGCAACGAAAGGATATGATTATGCTGACGCAAGGTAGGACTTTCGCCTCCTTGTGTAGGTGGTCCACTGGTGTCATGAGGAGGCACCCGTCGCCGTTTTCAGGGCAGCATTCTTGCAGGTCTGGATGTGCTTTCACTGCGTAGCACTAGTATTCTCAGACCACAATGGAGCCGCATAGCTGGCCACAGACTGACCTATCGCGTTATAAGAGGTCAACAAGGCCAACTGCTGCTGGCTAGCGACATTGTTCTCACTTTTCATCTTGTCGCAAATAGCTGTGGCTTTGCGCGAACGACTTGAACATGCTGTCGAATGTGACTCCTAGAATCTTGGGGTAGTTCGTAGTCGGTATTACATTTCCCTCGACTCACAGATTCAGCTGTGTTCTTATTTCGGCAGACCATGTGGTAAATAGTGTGGCCGTTGATTTCGTGGCGGAATTAGCAGGGTGGTGTGCTTAGCCAGGTAGAGTAGAACCTTAAAGTTTCTATTTTCCACCTGCCAAATAGTCTATGTCTCTTGTTGGATAACATGGGTCATCGTCACTACCTCTTATTCATCTTCACGTAATCTACAGTAGTCAGTGGCCAGTCAGATCAGACCTACTAAGTGATAGAAGGGAAATTCTCGAGATTACCGGTCAGATAGCCTTACCCTATACTGGCAACTAAAAATGATCTATTTTGCGTTTTTTTAAATAGTACGAGTTCAGTCATTGCAGGGCTTACACCCCAAATAGCTACCAGTTCAGCTTTCACAGTAGCCAACATTTAGTCGTTTAGGTTTTGTCCTTTTAAAGTTGCGAACAAAGTGGCAGTGTCTTGAAAACGAGACTGTTTGAATACAAATGACTGCAAAATAGCATCCGTTTGTTATCCGACGCTTTCGGCGCCATATCCAAGTGCGACTACTTCATGTCCTCCATATAATTGGCCCTCATCAAAATTTTCCTAACAGCCTTGACGGTATTCTCCCCTTCTAGTATCACTTACCGAGGACACGATCAGTTATCGGATAAAACCGATGCCGCAGTAGTCTGTCCTAAGGTGAGGACCAGATGAACAATCTTAAGGCTTTGCTCTTCTGGGTAAAATCAGAATCCTTGTTGTGACTGTCGGTTATACCCTATGCCGCTGTAGTCGGTCCTAAAGTCAGCTTTAAATGAGAAACCCCTCCGACAACCTTTGCTCTGTTTAGAGGACATTTGGATCATTACACATTACACAGTATAATTCAGCATATTTCCGAGCTTCCTAGGTTAATCTCAGGATTCTTCTCTTTTGTATTAACCCAGAATATGCTTTGTTGCATTGTTTCGGTCCACACTTACGTATAGCCCCCCAGAAAACTTGTTTTAGGTATTTGAAGGTTTTTTTTGTCCCAATTCCCACTCCAATTCTCCTCTCTTAGTTCAATTCTTCGCAAAAAAAATCGGTCTCAGTTTTCTACCAAACAGTTGTAATTTGATATTTCGTTTATTTGACTGCTCCCAAAAAATATGCAATATAGGC
The DNA here is from genome assembly GCF_030504385.1 of Musca domestica. Classification (NCBI taxonomy): domain Eukaryota; kingdom Metazoa; phylum Arthropoda; class Insecta; order Diptera; family Muscidae; genus Musca; species Musca domestica. The sequence continues at coordinate 15,656,093 of NW_026712219.1, read as the reverse complement.
ATATACCCCTTATTAGGGAACGTCCATGTTTTAAGGATTTTGATAAGAGCCTTTCGGGTCGTAATTAAACTTTTCACATGGCGGCGGAGGGTATAAAAAGTTCGGCTTAGATGAATTTAATGTCATTTTTACTTGTATCTGAATCTCTAGGTAGCCAAGATCAAAAGGAACCAACATCACAAGGACCTGACAACTAAATAATTACTTACTCGCCCAAGTCAGGCAGTTCTTTAGCACAGCTGACGGTCAAGTTTTACCCTATTTAAGGCTGAATCATTCCAGAGATCTTGGATTCACTGAAATGTACAATTGCGAACATCCCTTTCAAATGTCATTCTGTCGGCTCTTAACTACCAACTTTGAATTATTATTTTTTTCTTTTATTTATTTCTATTTGAAAATGTTGAGACTTATTCTTGCAAAGAACTGGCTGCCTTTTTCATTTTCCATTTCATTACATAAATGTAGCTGTTGTTGTTTCTTTATCTTTACATCATAATTCGCCAATTAAGAAGTAAAAAAATTCTAAAATATATTAATTTACATTAAAAGAAATCTAATTTTCTAAAAAATCCTTTTTTCGATTTTTTTCTTTTTTCCAAATAATAAAATAAAAAAATATTTGTTGTTGTCCAATTTGCTACGCACTTCTATTAATACAAAAATTAAATATTGCTTTAAAATCATTTTTAAAATACAAAAATAATATCTGGCTTATTATTTCCTTCGGTTGTTTTTTAATTATACGTGTATTTATGACTTGTGTGCTTTTTTATATTTATCATATTAAAATATATTTCAAATATTTGTTAATTTCCAATTAATAACCATGGTGAATGTTTGTTTGTTTTGTTTTGGAATTTTTTATATATTTCAATATTTAACTAATCTATTTTATAAAAACCAAACTACACTTTTTGTAACCACAACACCGTCATCTACATCACATGCCCATTAATATTGTAATTTTGAAACGAATTCCTTAATGACATATCCCAAATACTACTCACACACGACCACCTCCATGACTTCACTTTCTCTTTTGTAATGTAATATTTTGATTTTTTGGGTGAATGGTTTAATTTTTCTATTGTAAAATCTGAATAAATCAAACTTGCAACAAACTGTAAATATCCCCTGTCCTTATCCCTATCCTTACAACAAAAATCCAAAACAAAAATGTTGTTGTTGATTGTTTACATTTTGGCTTATTCGTTCTTCTTCATCACCTCAATAAAAAAAACCAAAACCGTCAAACCATAACCACCACCATCACCACTACTCTACCACCAACACCTTTATCCATTGTGATTGCCAATGATATGCTGCATTTCGTTCATCCCACCCACAAAAAAAAAAAAAAAAGAAAGAGGAAGTGAAGAAGCATGAAAAATCATCCAAGAAATCTAAGAAGGAAAAGAAATCCAAAGCCAAGAAAAACTCCCACAAACACGATGATGAAAATGTTGGCAAGCAGCACAAACACAAACATTCCAAGAAAAAGAAGTCGAAAAACAAAGATCAAGAAAATGTGGAAGATGCCAACAGTAGTCTCAATATCAAAGCATTGTTTGAGAATCCAGCTCAGTCGTCCAGCGCCACAACAATGGCAAATGAGGAGAGTTCAAATGATGCTTCCCGTACCACAACTGAGGACAGTGCGTCGTTGAGAGTGTGTGAAACAACAACAGCAACAACAATCAAAATCAATCTGACCTACCAAACTCCCAAACAACGTTTCAAAAATGCCTTAAAGGCAGCCAGTTCGACAACAACAACCAATCCCACGGCAGCGGGTTCTACGATACCGGATTGACCCGAAACAACAAGTTTCCTGTTTCGGCCAGCGGCTGCCAACCCAGTATGTACATGTTTGTGTTTGTTTATTTTTCTGCATTGGGAGCAGCATATCCCGGAATGCTTGCTCCGGATTTTATTGGTCCGTGCCGGGATTGAGGAAAACCCCGGACCTTGGTTCTGCTCGGTTTGTCAGAACGTCATCCACCACAGATCTGTCTCGGTGCGATGTAATGGATGCAGAGAGTGGGTGCACTTCAAGAACTGTTCCGGATTAAGGCGTTTGCGAGACTACAGCGAAAGGGATTATGTTGCGACTTGCTGCAGTAACGTAGTCCCCAGCGAGTCCTCTTCTTCGTCGTCCTCGTCAGAGACGTCGTCGGAGTATGGCACTCCACCGCAGTCTCCAGAACAGCAACCAACACCGCAGCACCTAACGCCACATGTTGCTGTTCCAACTCCGGATTGTGCATCATTCTTGCAATTCAATTGCAACGGACTTCGAGGCAAAATAGATGAGATAGTGGAATTTATGAGTCGGAGGAATATTAAGATCGCAGCGGTGCAGGAAACCAAGCTGAATGAAAATTGCAGCCTACAACGTTGTTATGGTTACAACGTACTAAGGAAGGATCGCACCAGAAGTGGAGGTGGGGGATTAGCGTTCCTGTTACACCATTCTGTTCAGTACAGACCTATCTCGCTTGAGCTAGTCTCTAGTGACCCATACATGGAATGTATGGGGGTAGCAGTCAAGTGTGGAACTGCCGAGGTAGAGGTGCTTAATGTGTATATCCCGCCGATTAATAGCTGTGAACCACGTTATTTGCCTGATATTAGCCCATTATTGGTAGGCAATAACCGCCTGGTACTAGGGGATTTTAATGCCCACCATGAGTTGTGGCATTCCGTCCTAGGTAATGACCAGAGGGGATCAGCGCTGGCAGAGCAGATTGACTGCTCCACATTCTGCACGGTTAACGAGGATGCCCCCACCCGAATAAGAGGAGAGTGTCACAGTTCGCCAGATTTAACCATAGTGTCACCCGGTCTGATAAATGACGTGACTTGGCAACCCGTCATTTCTCTTGGCTCAGACCATCTCCCGATAATCGTCTCCATAAGCAGGTCGCCCGATTTCATAACCTCTGAACGCCGCACTTTCCTTAACCATGGGAAAGCTCACTGGCCAGAGTTCAGAGAATTCACCAACCGCCGCTTCAGAGAACTGCCCAACCCTTCTGATGTTCGGGTAGCAGAAAGGATTTTCCGAAACATCATCAGAGCTGCAGCCGCTCGCTATATACCTGCTGGTCGAATACCCGAGATAAGACCAAACTTCCCAGCAGAGGCAGCGGGATTAGCAAACGAGCGTGATGATCTCCGTCGTACCAACCCTACTGATCCTAGAATCAGTGATTTGACAGTGGAAGTCAACCGGTTGGTGCAGGAGCATAAGAGGAAAAAGTGGCTAGACCATCTGAAGTGCTGCAACATTGGAACCGATATGAGTAAGCTGTGGGTAACGGTTAAGTCGCTCTCGAACCCTGGAAAAAAGGATGATAGGACCTCAGTCACTTTTAACGACGTAACGGTGACTGATCCGAAGAGGTGCGCGGAATATTTTAACCGACAATTTGTCGAGCACCCCGAGAGTGATAGGGCGAAGCGAAGAGTACTACGTCGTATCAGATCTCTTCCCGCCGAGGAGGAACCACCACAGTTTACGATGGGTGATGTTGCAAATGTCATCCGTAACGCTAAGTCATCCAAAGCGTTGGGCCCGGACGGAATCTCAATGGTAATGTTGAAGCAGCTGGATACGCCGGGAGTCGAGTACTTAACAAAAGTTCTCAATTTGTCGCTAGCCACCTACATAGTGCCCGAAACCTGGAAAATGGGCCGGGTGGTCCCGCTACTGAAGCCAGGCAAGGATGCCAGTAAAGGCGAATCGTACAGGCCGATTTCGCTTTTGTCGCCAGTAGCAAAGACTCTTGAGGCTTTACTCCTCCCCAGCATTAGAGGAAGCTATGCAGTTGCCAACCACCAGCATGGATTCCGTCCACAACATAGTACCACAACAGCATTACACGCCATTTCCACACATATTAGTAGAGGACTAAACCAGAACAGGCCGTGTGACAGAACAGTGTTGGTAGCCCTTGACCTATCAAAGGCATTTGATACGGTCAATCATGCCACACTGTTTGAGGACGTACAGAGAACTACCCTCCGGCCAAGTTTGAAACGTTGGATAATCAACTATATGTGTGGACGCCAGTCGTACGTGGAATTCCGGAACAAGAAGTCCAAAGCCCGTAGAGTGAAACAGGGAGTTCCCCAAGGTGGGGTGATATCTCCGGAACTGTTTAACCTCTACCTTTCCGGAATTCCTCGCCCTCCAGACGGCATTGAGATCGTAACGTATGCGGATGATTGTACGATCATGGCGTCGGGTCCAGTGGTCGATGACATATGCGAAAGGTTGAACCCCTATCTCGCGGAGCTTGCCGCATACTTCCACGCGAGGAATATGAAAATATCCGCCACGAAATCAACGGCCACACTCTTTACCACATGGTCTGCGGAGATGAGAACACAGCTGAATGTTCAGGTCGAGGGGAATTTAATACCGACCACGAACTACCCCAAGATTCTTGGGGTAACGTTCGACAGCATGTTCAAGTCGTCCGCGCAAGCCACAGCTATCTGCGACAAGATGAAAAGTAGGAACAAGGTCCTCAAGGCGCTAGCCGGCAGCTCTTGGGGTGCGGACAAAGAAACCTTGTTGACCTCTTATAACGCGATAGGTCGGTCTGTGGTCAACTATGCGGCTCCAGTGTGGTCTGCGAATACTAGTGCTACGCAGTGGAAGAATATCCAGACCTGCCAGAACGCTGCCCTGAGAACTGCGACAGGGTGCCTCCTCATGACACCAGTGGACCATCTACATGAGGAGGCGAAAGTCCTTCCCTTACGTCAGCATAATCATATGCTTTCGTTGCAGTACCTGCTTGGGTGTTACCGTGAGAGCCATCCCAACCATCACATGGTGGATAACTCTCCCCCACCCAGGCGTGTCAGGAAGGACATACATGATCTAGAGAGGGAGGTCCAGCGCTACAAGAGAGAGCCTCTAGATCAAGAAGCCTATCAGGCAGGTCTGAGTGGCATTCACACCGATGCAGTCGCGGATGCTATTAGCAGTTACAAAGTGAATGCCGTCCTCGGAGTCCACCCCCCATCCATTGCAGCCGAAGAACGTCAGCTGCCTAGACAAACCAGGGTAGTTTTGGCGCAATTACGTTCAGGATGGTGTAGTCGCCTCAATTCGTATTGGGCACGAATTGATGAAGATGTGCGTGACGCCTGCCCGGCGTGTGATACAGGCCCGCACAATACGCTACACCTTTTTAATTGCTCAGCCAAACCTACCCAACTCACTCCAGAGGATCTCTGGCTACAGCCCGTTAAAGTAGCCGAATTTCTAAACCTGGAGCTGGAACCAGATTAGCAGAACACAAACACACACATGTACTACTGCTACAACAACAACAACAACAACAACAACCTCCAATTCCTCTTCCCCCATTCCCCTTGTCCCATCCACCCACCATGGCCAGCAGGAAGATGTCAAATCCTCGTCATCAATTCCCGCACCAATCCCAAGCGACGATGATGATGATGATTGTGATGAATCCCTATCATCTCATGATTCTAGTCATTTTCTTAAAGAAACCCCCTCCAAAAAAGCTTCAAAAAAGAATTCCAAAAATTTAACAGCCAAAACATGTTCACCAAAAACAACAAATCCCAAGTCCCAAAATATCACCAACACCACCAAAACCACAATACACACAAACGATTCCGATTCCCATAATTCCCCCCTTTCAAGTCTATCGAAATCCAACACAAAAACAACAACAAATACTAAAAAATTAGGTAGAAGCCGTAAAAGAACCACATCTACAAACTCTTCCACCTATTCGAATTCCTTACAGAATTGCCAGTTCTGCACATCTGGCGAGAATGAGGATAAGCTATTGCTGTGTGATGGCTGTGATAAAGGTTATCACACGTATTGTTTCAAACCGAAAATGGAAAATATCCCCGAGGGTGATTGGTAAGTATTTTTTTTAACAAAATCGAAAATTTTAATATTTTATTTTGGAATTTAATTTTCTGGTCTGAAGTTTTTTGGTTGGTTGGTTAGATAGATGATGAAGCAGCAATTCTTTTGAAACGCAACAAAAAAACTCGTAACAACATGAGTTGATTTTGATTTTGGTCATCTCATAATCATCTAAAAAATTTTGAAAGCGTTTTTTTTAACTTATTGTCCGTCTCAGTTTCTTGTTAATACTTGTGCGCTGCTACCATTTCTTTTAATGACCTCTTCCACCACCCATCACTAAGAAAACATGTTGTCATATCCACCCCCTCTCAAGAAAGCACCAATCCAACACTAAAATTTCAAAATTGTATTTTTTATTTCCATTTATCCAAAACATATTTAGCGAATGACGTTCTAATTTTCCCTTCTTTTTTCCCGCTTTCTTCTTCAAGGTATTGCTTTGAGTGCGTCAACAAGGCCACCAACGAACGTAAATGCATTGTCTGTGGTGGCCATCGCCTGCCGCCCGTTGGCAAGATGATCTATTGTGATTTGTGTCCGCGTGCTTACCATGCCGATTGTTACATTCCCCCACTGTTGAAAGTGCCTCGTGGCAAATGGTATTGTCATGGCTGCGTTTCAAAGGCACCACCACCGAAAAAACGTTCCTCTAGCAGCAAACCTCGCCGTGACCGCGACTCATCATCCACCTCGCTGTCCAAACGCAAAGACAAACATCACAATACATCGTCCAGTTGTGAACAATTAAACACCTCGGCCGATCATCATAACTTGCACAACTCGTCACACGACGAATCAATGACTTCCTTGCCGCCACCATTAAGGTAAGGAAATACTTGCCGAACCAAATGTCTGTCCATGGAATTTTGTATTGTATTCTCTTTAAATTTTCTAGTCCCGCCCATTCAGTGGCTTCCACCTCCTTTGATGATCATCACAACAATTCCATAGATACAACGCGCTTCCAAAATCAAGTTAGCAATCGTCAAGGTGCATTAAGTCCGCACAATATGATCAACGCCAACAATGCCGCGAACAATGAATACAACGATAACAGCAGCATGGATGGCGGCGGTGGTATTGCCAGCTCTAATGTCAACACACCGGCCGTTAATCATGGTCTGCTCTTATCGGCCCAACATCAGCAATTGATTGGTGGCAACCTGTCAGCAGCCATGGCAGCTGTACAAAATCCCACAACACCACAAATTCCCATGTCAATGCCCATGACAATGCCTTCGCAGCAACAGCAGCAGCAACAACAACTGTTTAATAGTATGCCAACATCGTCTTTGCTGCCGCCCCAGCCTCAGGCCATGTCTCCCTCTCTGTTTGCCAATTTGGCCGCAACACCTGGCATGGTGGGTGTAAATCAAACAAACAATCATTTACCACCATATTCAATGAATTCAACGGTTGTGGGTACATCTCTCATACAACCCCCACCACCATCCTCCATGGGCTTGGTGGCTAGTGGTTCCACCACCCCTCTACAAATGCCACCGGTTAGCAATCAACCAATGCCCATAATACCCAGCCAATTACCAATTTCCATAAATATGCCAGTTTTATCGACAGCAACTCTGCCCACATCAATGACAACAGCGGCGTCGGCAACATCTTCTTCGACATCATCGTTAATGTGTTCAACAACATCACCACAACATTCCCTAACATCACCGCGTTCCTCAACACCCACCCAACAAGGCCAGCAGCAGTCAATGCATTTCAATACACCCTTGCAACAGCAATTTCAGCAACATTCACCGCAACTAAATGCTCCACCAGCCCCGGCCACATCGCCGGCTGCAGCTGCTCTAACACCACCCATTGTGGGTGGCGGTGGAAATAGCACAACGACAGCATTGGGTCCACCACCACCCCTAAACATTCATGCCGTACAGGAGGCTAAGGAGAAAATGAAACAAGAGAAGAAAGAAAAACATGCCACCAAGAAACTAATGAAGGAGTTGGCCGTGTGTAAGACTGTTTTGGGGGAAATGGAGGTAAGTTTTTCGTTTGATTTGTTCTTTATGATTTGGGGAAGACATTGAAAAAGAATACATACTTGAATATTACCAATTGCTAGTCAGGCCATTTAAATTATAATTATAGTACTTCCTTGAAAGCTTACTAAGAAAGGAAGAACTCTGGACGAGCAATAGAAAATATTTTATGGAGAGAGGATTTTAAGAATGCCGTCTAGGATGATGTCTGATATATATGAAAGAGCTCTAGAAGATCTTTTATATTGGAAAGATTTCTAAAACCAATTCCCATCAGTTCCCTTGTTTTTTGTCTGGGATATTCTCCCCAGGAGATATTTTAAAAATAACACCTTTGTTATTATAAGCAACAGGCAAAATTCCAAAGTACCAACGGATTTTAAGTATTTCGTAGTATTTTGTCGGACTTTCGATTCAATAAAAATCTTGAGATCTCTTAAGTTCTCTGTGTGTTTCCCATTTCTTCTTGCAGAGTGCAGACAATGAACATCCACGCTTTGTTACATTAGCAGTACTGATGTCCTTATGACTAAAAACCGTCTTTGCAAAATGTATCCAATAGGTAAAGTCCCAATTCACCAATTGATGTTAGTTTTGTTGAAGATTTTAGACATCCTTTCGACTCAATCAAAACCATTCCTATTTTTCTCTTCGGGTTCTTAGTGGGGAGGAAACTGCCAATTCTAATTTAATCAAGGTTCAAGCAACGATTCAAGATAACTTGGCACTATGCGAGTATAATTTTTCCGAAAGGCTAATAGTTTTTCTTAAAAAAGGTCTTCTGGTTTTCACAGAAGTTCAGAATATCTTCTAATAGCTGAACAGAAGTTTTCCATATAGGATGTTATTTTATTACAGAATACAATAAAGATATTCTCTCCGTAGAAAATGCGACAATCTTCTTTAATTTATTCGTTTTATAAATTTCGAACCAGAAAATCTTTCGAGGAGTTTATTAGGGATTTCCAAAAAAATTTGTTGGTGTATCAAAATAATAATTCCAAAATAAATTTCTAAAATTGTCTGCAAGTATTCTTTTCTCATTTTATTCCCTAAAATCTTCAATCCGTTGTCGATTAATGATTATAACTTTCAAAGTTTTATCAGAACCAGAAACTGGGAAAAAATATTTAGGTTGTATAGTATAAAAAAAAACAATGACTCCTTGGGATAGGACTGTATTTTTTCATAATAGTATGGAGGGTATATTAAGTTTGTCATTCTGTTTGTAACACCCCGATATATACATTTTAGACCCCACAAAGTACATATATTCTTGATCAGCATAAAATTCTATGTCGATTTAGCCATGTTCCTCCGTCTGCCCGTATATGGAAATCACTCTAGCCTCCGAATGAAATTTTTAATCAAATGTATATTTTGTCTGCCGTACCTTTGGTATTTAAATGGGACACGTTTTGGTATAGCCCCCATATAATAGTACCTCCCTCTTTCGGTATTTTGGTGATCTAAACGGCATTATTCACCGGATATGTTTCAAATTTGGTATTTGAAGTTCGTAATGGATACTACAGCCTATGACAGAAAATTGTCCGTGCAGGTTCACGCCTTCGTATAGCCCCCATATAAGAGTACCTCTCGATATTCGGTATTTTGATGATTTTAGCGACATTATTGACCTGAATTGTTTAAAATTTGGTATTTGAAGTTCGTGATGGATACTTCAGTCTAAGACAGAAAACCGTCTGTGCAGGTCCACGTCTTCGTATAGCCCCCATATAAGAGTACCTCTCGATATTCGCTATTTTGATGATTTTAGCGACATTATTGACCGGAATTGTTTCAAAATTGGTATTTGAAGTTCGTAATGGAGACAGCCTATGACAGAAAATTGCCTACGTTTTGGTATAGCCCCCATATAATGGTACCTCCCGATATTCATTATTTTGATGATTTTAGGTACATTATTCATCAATTTTTTTTTCAAGTTATCTATCTTATGATAGATAACTTGACAAAAGTTGCCTGTGTAGGTCCACGTCGTCGTATAGACCGTAATATGATAACCTTTCTAACAGCATATTTTTAACGGATTTTATTTTTTTGAAAATTGCCAAATTCTTTCCAAATGGGGGAGGGTATTCAAAGTTTGGCCCGGCCAAACTTATAGTTTTTTTCACTTGTTTTATTATCAAAAATTGAGTTTTTTTCTGCAATACTCAGTGGGTCAGAAACTAGGTTCAAACAACTATTCCTACACGAATACAAATTAACTTGGCACTTTCTGTGGGAATATTTGAAAGGATTTTTGATATATTTACTTTATTGATATTGAAAACGGCGCATATCGGTCTATATTCTTGTGTAGATTCCATCATGACGATACCGCCTTTTTTGGGAAATGTGCAAATTATTATTAGTTTTTTTTTGCTTTTTTATAAATTAATTTGATTTTTTCCTTCATTTTTTACAGCTCCATGAAGATTCATGGCCATTTTTATTGCCAGTAAATACCAAACAATTTCCTACTTATCGTAAAATCATTAAAAATCCTATGGATTTGTCAACTATAAAGAAAAGACTACAAGAATTAAGGTAAGTGATGGGCCAGAAGGCCTAAAGACAGTTCGGTTCACTAGACCAATGACTAACAAGTCTAAGACCTCTAATTTATAATTATATATTTCTAATTCTTTACCTTATTTCCTCCCATTATTTTGCAGTTACAAAAGTCGTGAAGATTTCTGCGTTGATGTGCGGCAAATATTCGATAATTGTGAAATGTTCAATGAGGACGATTCACCAGTGGGTAAAGCTGGTCATGGTATGCGTAAATTCTTTGAAATGCGTTGGGCTGAGTTGACAGACAAACATTCATGATATCAATTGCAACAACATACACCAATGACAGGAGCCGCAGCAGCTGTCACCGCAACACAGCAGACGCAACAGCCACAACAACAACAGCAACTCAAATATAATAGTGAATAAGGACAACAATAACTTAATGATGGAAATGATGAAGCTGAAAAAAAAACAGAGGAATACCACACAATAATAATAATATAGTAATGTAACAATGAAATGTGAAACATTTTATCTCTTTTTGTTTACAAGAACAACAACAAAATTCAACACACATACACAGATAAGTAAATTAATTTATCATATAATTCTATATATATAGTGACATAAAAGTAAATATTAAAAAAAGGAAATTAACAAAACAAGTGAAAGCAAATTAAGAAAAAAATAAATAATAAAATGATAATCTCACACCACAAACACTGACACACAACCGAAAAAATCTCTTCCCGGTAACAAATTTTTAAAGATTAATAATTCAAAATATGTATTATTAAAAAGAAAATGAAAAAACCAAAACAAATGCTTGAAATGAAATGTATTTACAAAAAACGGATTATGTCTCACATCATCTCCACCTACTACACACATCCACACCAAATACATTTAGAAACAGCTAAAACAACTATTAACATTTGGATTTTAACGGAAAAATGGAAAAATTTGGGCAAAACATTTTTATCATAATAGCTTTGAAATAGAGCGTAGGTCTATGTAAATTTTCATTGCTAAAACGTGTTTGAAAATTGATAGTCTCGAAATCAGTTTTTGATTTAAAAATGTAAACATGACGATTTTTTCTTCTAAATTTGTATTTTTTTATTTTTCTTTGAATGTAATTTATAGAAATGTTAAACGATTTGGTTGCACTTTTAATAATATAAAATTTTATATGGCATTTCTTAAAAACAATTTAAAAATACTAATCTCAAACTATTTTATTATTAAAAAATGACACATTATTATCATGTTTTATATTCCAATCCAAAAAGGTCAGAAGTCCGGTTTCCAATGCTCTTTGCCATTACAGCAAACATTAAAATGACTTTAATGAGGAATAGACATCTAAAAAGATGCCAAATCAAAAATTTTGTAAAACCCGATGTTAATTAAATTTTTAAGATTTTTAGGAATATTAATTGCAGTTTAATTCTGAACGCATCATTTAAACAATTCTAAAGAAATTGAATTGCAGAAAACATTTACACCGCTTGAGCATGGGAACAGTGAAGTTTTTTGGAACCATATCGCTTTGATGAAGAGGATAAAGAAATATCCAAACATAACCGTTTATTTTCTCACTTCTATGATTCCAACAACCAATTGTGAATAACGATTTTTATTCAACAAATCCTATAAATGTTGATGTTCTACGGTAATGTTGGTTTTCAATCCTATCATTGAATTTTCTCCAATTAAAAGACCAGAGCCAAATACTTAAGTCCTTCTCATTGAATTTATCTACAATATGTCTGTAATTTGGTGTTTTATATGACGACCAGATGGCCTTTTCGAGAAGAGACTAGCAGAATCAGAAGATAATCTCAGGAAGACCAAAATGCATTTTCATAAAATCAGAACGTCGTTTTATAGAAGGAAGATTAACGACCGTAGTATTATCTCGTAAATGACCAGAATAACTTTTCAGAAAAATCTAGGGTCTCATGAAAAATTTGAAAAAGAAGGACAGAAGTTCTTGTCGTAGAAGGCAAGATGGTCTTCTTGTAGTTTCTCGCAAAAGAGCAAAATAAAGTCACGTATCATAAAAGGCCGGAGGAATTTCCATCCCAATGATAAAGGCAGAAGGTATTTTTATTAATAACAGAATATTATCTCAAAGAATGTTTGTAAAAGACCAGAAGAACTACTTAGAAAAGTTTAGATTGTTATCGAATGCCAGAAGATACTTCAAAAGAAAGAACAGAAGTACTTGTCTTCTAAGACAATAGAATCTTCTCATAATTTCTTTTAAAAAAAACAAAAGATATTTTAACATAATTTCAAACTCACTTAGTTTAAAATATCAAAGTGCCCATCCCTTGGATAGTCAGAAGGTCTTTTCATAAACGATCGGAATGTTATCTCAAAGACTGGTCGTAAATGACCAGAAGAACTTCTTAAAAAAATTCTACGGTCTCATTGAATCCCAGAGGACAGAAGTTTTTGTCTTAAAAGACTAGACCCTCTTTAAAAAAACGTCTAAGGTCTCATGGAATACCAGAAGGATAGGAGTTTTTGTCTTAAAAGGCTAGAGTGTCTTTCTCTTCATAGAGCCAAAAATATAAAATTAGATGATTTTGTATCCATCGACGATCAATGAGTTCAACTTCGTCTTTACTCTTGATGTATGAGAAATAATCTCCATGGTGAAAAAATTTTCGACTTCTTAAAATTTTCGAAATGTAGATGTTCTTCCTTGTGCGACCAGATTATAAAAAAACAGAAGATCTTTAGAATATGGTCAAAAATTCTTCTTGGGAAAGACTTAAAATTTATAGTTTGCAAAGAAAATATTAAAATATTGCAAAAAATATTCAAAGCATTGTCCACTCTTTTTTTCGTTTAATTTTCTCAAATTTTCAACAAAATTAAGTGGTTTTGTCAGACCGTCCGTAAATGAGTTTAACTTCATTTTTTATATCTCTATTTTTGACAATCCAGAACATCCTTATATTATCATTTCCTTTGGGTTTTAAAATTATTTTACATATCCTGAACCAACCCACTATTCCTCAAATTAAAGACAACATTTTAATATACAATTTATTTAATGTCAATTTAAATTTAGCTCAGAAAAATATAGACCCAATTTTTAGTTGGTATATAGATATACTCATAAAATTACAAATTTTCTGTGCAATTCAAATATACTCGACGTTTTTTGTAAAAATATGGGTTAAAATGACATTCAATTGTCGAGAAGAACTTGAGTAGTTTCAAGTCGATGACACAACCGGGGTCTAGTAACGACCTTCGATTATGTATGGTCTATGAACTTTAACATATCTTGAGGAATAAAATCTAAAATATAGCTATAATACCTAAATTTGAACAAATTATCTTGCATGTGTCCAGTACAGATTGCTTCGGGTTTCCTTGGGCCGAATGGAATCAATAAATTAAGGAGCAACCAAATGTTTTACATTCTTCGCACCGAAAAATATTTCAAAATTTCCTACTTTTCTCTATCTTTGTTTTGTTCCTCACAGCATTTAGCATTTGTTTTAAAAATAATATGGGAAAGCTTCAAAGTTTCCTCTTTTTCTTTAATAATTGTAATTTTTTTATATCCCAGCGTACAAAATCGCCAGCAAATGAATATAAAAGAACAAAACGCATTTTCAATTATTTTTCATACATTTTCAACACAAATTTAAAAAAATATATCTACACTGAAATTTTGTTTCAGTTTAAAAAAAAGTATACTCATTGCAACAACAACAACAACAAAAGCAAAATATATATGTATTTTAATATATTTTAACTTAAATTATTTTGTTTTAAGTTTGTCATTTTAAGAATTTATTTTACATTAACCTACTACACAACTATTTTGTATTAATTTTTTTTGTATTTTTTCGCAAAAGTAAAATATTTAAAAAAAATAAACTAACTAAACAGTATTTTCTTTTTTTACATATTAGATATATTAAAAACAAAAAAAAAAAAACATAAAATATAAAACAATGAATGAAAAACAATTAGTTTTTCTTTAAAAAGGAAAGGCTTATTGTAATAGAAGAACAAAAGAAATAACAGAACAAAAATCGTATTATAAAGAAAGTATATAATAAAGTAAACAAGTAATCCCAATTAAAAAAATGCAAAATAAAATCGAAAACCTAATAAATAAGGAAATGTACTTTGTAATTTATAAATATTTGTATTTGTTGTACTTAGGTTTTAGTTACACAAAGAAACAAAAACACACACACAAAAAACTTACATTCTTAAAAATTAAAAAAGATAACAAAACAAAAACAATGAACAACAACAAAAATGTGTATCAAATAAGAAAAATGAAAAACAAAAAAAAAAACACAAAATAAATATTATTTTTTAAAGCCCAAAACACAAACAAATGAAAAGCATATACGAAAAATACAAAAAACGAAAACACAAAACAATGCATCATAAGAGCACATCAAAACACACACAGTATATACACCCATACATATATATTTATATATAAATATATATATGAAAAAATTAAATATTATATATAGTTGCATTATTACCTATAGTTATTATCATTATTGCTATAACAAACAAAAAACACAGAAACAAACAAATAACTACAACCATTTTTACTATACATACAGTACCAGTATTTAAGTTGTAAGATTCACAAACATTAAAACAAAATTATATATAATTAACTATACATTAAAAGTATATAAATATATCACCAATTAATTTTAACTTTTCCTGGCAGCTTGTCTCTCTCGCCCTCTCAAATGAATTCCTTTTCGAAAACAAAAAAATCATTAATTGTATTGTTTCGGTAATGTATGTTTTTATTTAATTTATTTTCCTTCTCTATTTTATATTTTTTTTTCTTTAAAAATGAATGCTCTACTCGATACATCTTCAAAACTATATATAAATAAATACTTTTGTATCGTTTTTTTATTTAGTTATTTATAAGTTTTAAACAAATTTAAATGTTAATATAAAATCCTACTTTTATAAATATAATACACATATTTTAAAACAAAAACAGAACAATGTTTTTTTCAATTCACATTGAGTGTCTAAATATAAACATATTTGGCGTTTAATAGGTTTATTTGGGTTTATTTCTTTGACAATTTTTTGACAGATATAAAGGCGCTTTAACTTGTAGCTTGTAATTCAAAATATTTCCTAGTGTGAAGTTTCAAATGAAATACGAAGAATATTACCAAAAGCTCTTCAACGCTTATGAAGAAATATTATTAAAAGTATTTTCAATACAAATTGAAAATTCAAAAGTTTGGAAAAGAAACATATATTGCATTGATCCAGCCTATTTGGGAAGAAGAAAGAAGCAAAACTGGGAATTTTGTCTCCACGTTTAATTGGAAAGGAGAACAGCATTTTTCTTTTCAAATGCCGGCAGTAGTCACAAATATGTCTAAAAGGTAACAAATAACAAATATGTCTAAAACGTAATAAATATGTCAAGGCTCTATATTTAAAATTGGGGTCCCCTTTACTTCAGTTAGGGCTATATAAAGGCCCCATAAAAGTTTAGTCAGAGTATTGAAAAACCTTTACTACCCGAAATATTATTAAATCGCCTTGGCCTTTTGCGCATCCCAGATTGTTTGTAGTTCAGTAAAATTATAAGAAAAATTTAAGTGCATTTCGGCAAAAGCTAAATTTGTCCATTATACCCTCAGCCATATGGCTACAGACAGTATGTATCATTTGATGCGGCCAAAACGTGCCTCATCGAAATAAGGGTTTTAGACCCTAGGTCTCTTTGGACCAAATCCGTTTCGGGACATTTGGAGTCAACGTCGATGTCCGTCGGGAGTATCCGATTTGGTCAAAACTTGGTACATCGTATTATTGTTATCAAACTAGGATTGATGGGTAATATTTGTCCATTCCTTCTGGTAACAAATTATTTTGCTGCACAGAAAGAGAAAGGATAATCCGATTTGGTTCCAACTTTTTAAATCCTATATTTGCATATTTTGCCCATATTTGCATCAGGTGAGAAAATGGACAATATCGGTCCACTCCACTCACCACACAGTGTCACCATTTTTAATAATTTTTAATCTTATAAAATCTCATGTAAGAGTCCGATTGTCTTCAAATTGCACACATCACAATATTTTTAATAATCTAAGGTCTGGTACGACCACTCCTTCTAGTACCTCCCCCACAATGGATGAACATTTTGAATATCCATGAAGCTTATAAAACGCGAAATTAACATCCGATTACATTCAGACTTGGTACATCTCAATATTTCTATCAACATAAGATCTGTTATGAAGATGGTAGAGATCGAACCATTCCTTCTGGTAACTCCGCCACAAAGGGTCAACATTTTGAATATCCATTAAGCTCATAAAACGCGACATTAACATCCGATTCCATTCAGACTTGGTGAATCTATCAGCACAAGATCTGTTGTAAAAATGGTAGCCAAATTTTTCAAAGGAAATGTCTGAAAATCCACGAAAGAAGTTCTTTCTAAGTACTTTACCTCCTTAAAAGAGAAATGTCTATATAGCTCCACTATATCGTTTAGCCCCCATACAACGGTACTCCCGATATTCGGCATTTTGATGATTTTAGGGACATTATTCACTGGAATTATTTAAAATTTCGTATTAAGAGTTCCTAATGGGTACTACCGGTACTATGGCGAAAAATGGTAATTTTGTTTGGAAAATGTCAATTTTTTATTGGAAATCCAACATTAAAAGTCGTTTTTTAAGATAAAGTTTTATTTAAAAATAAAATATACAAAATTCAAAATGATACATGTAATCTTGATTTAAATTGAAGGTACCGCACAAAACAGTGACTTTCTGGACAATTCTGCTTATTTACGTACCCGTTGATGTTAAAATGAGCTGATCTTAAAATGGAAGAAGAAGGAAACTAAAGATATTCGACAGTGAAACAAAACACGAAACGTGCGTGAGCTGTTTAACCAGTGTTGCCAAAAAGATAATATTTCAAAAATCACTATAATGTTCGAAATGCTCTTTTAAATCTGTGAAGAGGTTGAAAATCGCCCAAATTTGAAAAAAGTGCTACCTCTAGAAGAAAAACAAAACATCGACTACACTTATTTATGCCAATGAGACACAAAATTTCGCACTGTATTTACGATGAGTGGTATTGAAAATAACGAACTTTTTTCATGAAAGTTTGAAAATTGGTATTTAGAGTTTGTAATCGGTTCTACCTTTTTGTGGTTAACATTGTCTATATACTTCTATTTTTTCCTAGGGTCCACATTTTCTATCGATTTTTTTAAAATCCAGTGTTTGTAGTTTCACCGGTGTCTGAACTACGTCCTTACTAGTCCACGTTTCCCATATAACGGCATATAGATGATTTTGGAATTTGAAACTCAGAATAGATACCAACACCTGTAGCTGGATAATTGTTCACGTTTTGGTGTAACGCCCATAACATTTTGAAGATTTCTCTGACATTTGCAATTTAAAATGAAATTCGTTCCAATATTACAGCCAGATACTTTTATTTAAAAATGTTTTCTTTATCGCATGGTAGATCTAGGAAAAAAATATAAATAAGAATTAATTTGTTGAAATCTACACTATTTGCCAGTCAAAACTTGACGGGATTTAAAAAAAAAATACATTTTTACTTACTAATGATAAAACCAAATTAAAAGAAATTCCATGTTAAATAAAATATTCGGCCTATTACTGTTGTCGTCGTCGTCACAAAATGAAGTCGAGGCGATAATAACGGTATTAAGGTTGTCGTTTTTTGTCGATAGCGATGAATGATTGCTATTATCATTGTCGATACAACAGTCGACGTGAAGTCTTTTTTAGAGAATATCTGTCACCGTAAAAAATTGTGACGACATTGTATTTTTTAGTCGATGTTGATATTTTAACCATTTTGTATTTGATATTTGACCATGAAAATAACAACAGCAAAACAATTTGGAAATATTGAAGCCATTTCCAACACTAGCGCTAAAACCTCCAGTTTATTAAAAACTCGATATTTTCGAAGTTTTTTTCCAGAGGTAATTGTTTTTACCCAAATTCCGGGAAACTGATTTCCCGGATCCACTTACCCGATATAGGAAATATAGGTATGGTTTGAAAACGTATACCTTTATCTACAAC
The DNA here is from genome assembly GCF_030504385.1 of Musca domestica. Lineage (NCBI taxonomy): Eukaryota > Metazoa > Arthropoda > Insecta > Diptera > Muscidae > Musca > Musca domestica. The sequence continues at coordinate 15,637,488 of NW_026712219.1, read as the reverse complement.
AACAAGTGGTCACATCTACAACAACAAGAGCTTGGAGAAATTTCTATTAGTACATGCTGAAAGCAGTCCTTGTTAATTCTGAAGCAATTTAAAAATCTAAAAGAACACATTAAGTACATATTTTTTTAAAGCGATAATTTAAAAAAAAATCAAGACGCATCAATAATGTTATTTAAAGATTTTAAAGCGTATATTTTGTAGACGTATCTATACAAATGTAGAGGTTTTATAGTTGAGAAAATACGAAAATTTTTTAGGTAAAGCGGTACATACTTTTAATTAAAATAAACCCAAAATCCTATGTCGATTAGCGTAAAAACACTTTCGCCCCTCTGTCTGTGTTGAATTTATACGTTTTGAAATATGTGGCGCCAACATGTATCTCTTGTACCAGATCCTTCGAGAGTAGTTCCAATTCACGTTATCAAGCTGATCCGAATTTCAATTATTGAAACACACAAACATTGAATTTGGTATTTTTATTGTTTTTATTTTATTTCAATTATCCTTATTTGTTTAGAAATTTGTATTATATCCAATCTGTGTATTACAAAGGAAATTTAGTAAATCAAACAAAAAAAAAATTGGTATTTTTACAAATGATCGAAAAATGAACTCAAAATATAACAGTGCAGCACAATAAAACTGAAAATAGAACAAACAAAACAACAACAAAAAAATATATATATTTCACAGCAGAAAAGAAATAAAACAAAAACTGATTTTACATTGAATAACAAAAAATAATTGAAAATAGTTAGTAATGGTAGAAAGGTGACATTGGAAAAAAAGAAATATATTTTAACAAATAGCAAAAGAAATTTTTTTTATTCGGAAACAGAAGAAACCAGCAAAACATAAAAAACCCCACAAAATGTTAAAAAAGCGTATACTTACAAATACACCCACACACACAAAAACAATAAATAAGAACTACTGTATTATAATTTATATGAAACATATTAAAATTGTAAATATATAAAACGAATTATTACTATAATACATAGAATATTTCCATATAATTTTAAGCTTAACATTTTAATTTTAACTCACAGTATGGCTACATTTTCATATCTACAAATTTATGTTTCCTACTAAATACAAAAAAAAAACTTAATAATATTAATAATAAAAAAAATATTTACGAATATTTTTTTGTCTGTGTAGAAATGGTATTTAAAGAAAAAAAAACATAAACAAACAATAATCTTTTTTTAATTGTAAAAAATATACATAATCTAAATGCAGCAGAAAAGGAAAACCAAATGAAAAAAAAGAAATACATTTGGTATCACGGATAAATTTAAACAAACAAAAAAAAAAATCTACTTGCGATATGTAACAACTTAGTGATGATATAAACATAAAAAAGTAAAAAAAAAACAAAAAGAAAAATCTTAAATTAGTTACCCTCTTAAAAAAATGATTACGAAGAAGTCAAGGCAGCATCACTCGATGAAAAGAAAAGAAAAATAAATACATACGCAATATATCAGTTATAATAAAATCGATAAAAAAAGCAAGTGATGAATGCAACTCGAATCGTCAGGCAACCACAGAAACAAACAACAAAATTATACAATATTATATTGAATCATAAAGAAAAATACACATAAAAATAATAAATAAATTGAAATGTGTTTCATTGTTATTTGGGAAGAGTAAGCTGGAAGAATTCAAAATTCGTAGCTATAACATGAGTTCGTGTCTTAAGTCTTTTGTTTGCAAGTAAAAATGTGCGGCATTTTTGGGCCTAAATTCAAACTTGTTATATTATATTCGACTACTTCCTTCACTTTATATGAAACTAGCTGAACCCGGTGCGCTTCGCTACCCCTTTTGATTTTATATGCATTCAAAATTTTATTTACGAATATACGTTGGTTAAAAAAAAAAACAAATTTAAAAATTATTCCACTACTTTAATGCTTAAATAACCAAAACCATTAGAAAAGCAGTAACATGACATAAATACACGAAGGGTTTGTCCTTCGGATTTATTTATTTCATAGCAAATACCAAGCGTGCAGTAAACTGCAATCTTTTGAAGTTGAGTGGCATTTCCATTGCAATTAGTGAATTCGAGATAGCAACATACTTCGCCGTAATAAGCGTATTTCAAATCAATTGTTGTGTTGTTTTTTAGTGTTAGCCTAAGGCGTTGTGGGTCAATGGTTCTTATTAAAATCATATCCCAATCGGATCCGATTTAAATATAATTTAAAAAAAAAAACACTTTTACACCAAACTCCGCCACACGTTTCATATTTCATTGAAATTGGTGCGTCAAATATGTGAAATCGGCCGATAATATATATATGGGAGCTATATCCAAATCTTAACTAATTTCCAATTAATTTGTCACATTTATTATTGTAACCAAATTCCGCCACACATTCTGAATTTCATTGGTATCGGTCATATATATCATGTTTGGTGCATAACATGTATGAAATCGGCCGAAATATATATGTTAGCTATATCCAAACCTCAACTGATTTCAATATAATTTGGCAATTTTTTCTGGTGCCAGATTTTGTCTCTCTCGCTTTGGGAGCATCAAATATGTGAAATCGGCTGAGTATATATATGGGAGCTATAATCAAATTTGAATATAATTTGTCAAATTTATTTTTGTACCAAATTTCGCCACTCATGCCGAATTTCATTGGAATCGGAAATACGTATCGTGTTTTGTGCATCAAATATGTGAAATCGGCCGAAAATATATATGGGAGCTATATCCAAATCTGAACCGATTTCAATATAATTTGACAAATTTATTTTCTAATCAAAATCCCGTTACATATTCCAAAATTTCTTTGGAATCGAACATACATATCGTATATGGTGCATAAAATACATGAAATCGGTCGAAAATATATATGAGAGCTATATCCAAATCTGAACCGATTTTAATATAATTTGACAAATGTATATTTGTTTTAATTTCCGCTACACATTCCAAATTTCATTTAAATTAGAGATACATAGCGTGTTTGGTGCATCAAATACATGAAATCGGTCGAAAATATATATGGGAGCTATATCCGAACCGATTTCAATTTAATTTGACAAATTCATTTTGGCTCCCAATTCCGTTACTTATTTTAAATTTCATTACAATTGGAAATACATATCGTGTTTGGTCCACCAAATACATGAAATCGGCCGAAAATGTATATGGGAGCTATATCCAAATCTGAACCGATTTCAATATAATTTGGGAAATCAATTTTTTAGATAAAATATATCACACGTTTCAAATTTCATTGAAATTGGGGATACATAGTGTGTTTGGTACATCAAATGCTTGAAATCGGCCGAAAATATATATGGGAGCTATATCCAAATCTGAACCGATTTCAATATAATTTGACAAATTTATTTTCGGATTAAATCCCGTCACACATTCCAAATTTCATTGCAATCGAACATTCATTTTGTGTTTGAGGCATCAAATGAACGAAATCGGTCGAAAATATATATGGGAGCTATATCCAAATCTGAACCGATTACAATATAATTTGCAAACTTATTTTTGTTCCAAATTCCGTTACGTTTTCCAAATTTGGAAACTGTATCTTCAACCAATCAATAGATATGTGCATATAAAATCTAAATTTTTGGGAGGTACCTCCGATTCTGATGCTATATCTCCAGTTCCAAGTGGACATTCAAAAATGTATATAGCCTATGTTACTTTCAGGCGATGTTGCAGTATATATGGAAATTTTCAGGAAAATCTGTTCAGCGGTTTTCGAGTCCATAAATTACAAACAAACAAACAAACAGACAAACATTTTCCTCTTTTATAGATATAGATATGTGATCATTTTGAAATTTAGGAACATTTTGAAATGTGCGAGAGATACCAGACAAATGTTGCTCTGCAGTACTTTGGCTCATTCCCGGCAAAGCACTTGCTTGAGGTGATCGACACTTTGGTATTTTTTAGTGTCAACCTTGCTTTCCAAAATACTCTAGACACAATAGGCCAACGGATTGGTATCCGGAGATTTTGGCGGCCTGCCGAATTTGGTTTTCTCCGATGAGCCGATTAGAAAACATTCGTTGTCCAGCAGTTTGTAAACAAACAAAATGATCGTGTTTAATTGCCAAAGAGGTCAGCTGAAAATGTGCTCCTTGTTTTGGCAAACATTTCCAGCGCACAATGGCCACCAAATTCTCCGGATACCAATTCGTTGGACTATTGTGTCTGGAGTATTTTGTAAAAGCAAGGTTGGCATTAAAAATACCAAAGTGTCGATCACCTCAAGCAAGCGCTTCGCCGGGAATGGGCCAAAATATCGCAGAGCAACATTCGGGCAGCGTGTGACGGTTTCATTGGCTGTTTGAAGACCATAATTCGTGCCAAAGGTGACCAATTCGAACAAATCTAGACTTATTCTAAAATTTGTTGCTATTTCCGACATATTTTGCTTTCATTCAATAAAATTGAGAAAAAAAAGTAAAAATTATGTCATTTGACTTTGCCGCAGTTTTCTTTTCTCACCCTGTATATGGGAGCTGTAACTATATCTGAACCGATTTTCACCAAGATTTGAAGCGCTTGTTTCTAGGTTGAATATAGTCGGAATTGACAAGATTCAGTTAATTTGGGCTGATATTAGCAATTTGGTGTACAATAAACCAAATAACGGATATAGATTTATATAAGAGCTATATCCAAATCTGATTCGATCTTGACAAAATTTTAGGCACTTATTTCTGAGCTGCATCTAATATCTGGTACCAAAGATCATTGCTGTGGAGAGCATATTACGCACTTGAAGGGCTGAAAACCCCAAATCGGATGAAACACATATATGGGAGCTTTATCTGAACCGATTTTCACCAAATTTGAAGCACATGTTTCTAGGATGAATTTAGCCAAGATTCTGTTCATTAGGTCTGATATTATTAAGGAGGTACGAGATAAATTCCATATTCACATCAGGTCTCTGGTTGAGAGAAACATTCAGATATAACAAGTTTGTTTCGCAAATTATGAGAGATATAACTGTGGAAAATTGTAAGACTCTTCGGTGGGGGTACCTGAAGAGGTGAGCCAATATCTGTCACCTTCACACAAGTTCTTGTAATAGTAGAAATATTAAAATGTCTACTGTTTAGAAAGAATCGGATGGTAATTTCGAATTTTATGAGCATTTCAGTTATTCAAAATTTTAACCCTTTCTGGGGGACGTACCAGAAGGATTGGGTCCATATATTCCTTCTTCACACCAAATCTTGTGTTGCTTGAAAAATTTGGATATGTGCAATTTGAGGAGAATAGAATATTGATTTAATAATTTATGAGAGCTATATTTATACAAAAATGTTGACCAGTTGTGGGATGGTACCTGAAGGTGTAGCCTGATATATTTCATCTTCACAGTTCATCAAATGTTGGAATGTGATGAGTTTAACAGTAATTGGAAGCTTATTTCGCGGTTTATGATATTCAAGGTTATTCAAAATTTTGACCCGTTGTGAGGAAGGTACCTAAAGGAGTGACCTGTTCTATCCGTTCTTCATCCCAGATTTTGTGAGGGTAATAATAATGAGATGTGCGAAATATAAACACAATCAGATACTTATTCCACATTTTATACGAGTTATACATTTTCAAAATTTTGACCCTTTATGGGGAAGTACTTGATGGAGTGGGTCAATATTGTCCATTTTTGCATCTGACCAAATATTAGGATTTGCTAAGTTTGCACAAAATTTAATGATCTTTTCTTGTTCCATAAGGTAAATTATTTTCTGTGAACATTTTTGCCTTTTGTGGGGAATTACCAGAAGGAGTGGACCGATATTGCTCATTTCCGAACTCGATTTAAGTTCGATAATAATATTACGATGTATCAAGTTTGGGCCACATCGGATACTCCCTTCCCAGACAGACGGACGGGCGGACAGTCCTAGATCGACTCCAAATGTCTCGAAACGGGATCAAAGGCATATGGGTGCTATACGATATCGTGGACCCATATAGACAATTCTCATTCAGGGGGTAAAGAAGTCACAAAGGCCTAGTTGTGTAGAATATCCATTGAAAAATGTGACTAAAATCATAAAAAAACGAATATCGGGGGTACCTTTATAAGGGGGACTATACGATATCGTGGACCGATATTGCCCATCTTCGAATTTGACCTGTCTGAAGGCAAAAGACAGATCGGTGCAAAATGTTAGCTTCCTATATTTATTTGTTTTGACACTAGCGCGATTACAACAGACGGGCAGACGAGCAGGCGGACAGGGCTAAATCGTCTTAGAATTTTACGCTGATCAATAATATATATCATATATATGATTTACTAACGGAATGACGAATTTAATATACCCTCCACACTATGTTTGGTGGATGGTATAAAAGGAAAAGGACGAAACTCAAATGCTTAGTTTCTACATTTAAATAAATAACAAAACAAGTAAGCAAAGGCTGTAGTCGTGCGGGGCCGACCATGTGATACCCTACAACACCACAATATGTTAGAAGCCTCCTTATGTCCAAATTCATTTTGGAAGATTTCATTTTTGAAATTATGTGACGGAACACTGCCCAGATATTACCCTTAGCATTTTGACGAGGGATATTTGCCCAATATTTACACCCTCCGTCGTATTTTGCGATCATCTCCAAAAGCAAGAGGCTCCTCTGTATCTCCAAATTTAGACTCTTCTATACGATCTTCTTGTCTACGATATTTGGCTATATTCGTCAAAGAAATCAGCAAAAAAAAAGGCAGAAGTTCGCATTTTGTGTATTTCGACTATCGCCTGTAAGTAATTTTGGTATTTTTCAGACAAAAGTAGTGGTCCATTCTACACGCTGTCCTAAACTCTATTTATGACCTTTATATCGGCTGCAAAATCAGGAACACTTTTAGTTGTTGGTCCATTTCAACCCCTAGATATATTGCGGACATCTTTGAAAACAATAGGCCTAGCCCTTCTGAGCCTAACCCTACCCTTTTCGTGAGGATCGGACGATAATTGCAATCTGTATATAATATCCCCAACCTGTGTTGTAAGGTGGACAAATATTACAAAATGTACACGTTAATATTATAAGTCAAATTGAAAAAATCGCATGCGATAAAAATATGAAAAAATAAAAAAATGTCACAAAATACTAAAAAATCTATATTAAGATCATTTTTGACTTATTTTTATGTGATTTTTTTTAGATTTTATACTTTTATGTCAAGAGGACATTCTGAATTGACAAAATTTGTCAAAATCGGTCCAGCCATTCTTGAGATATAAGCATTCCATCTAACATTCCTTTCCTTTGTATATACACATTGTATATATTTCGCCATACATATCCGATATATTTACTATCGGCATCTACGTAACGGTCAGAATTGACCTCATCGTGTATTTATGATTTCGCCGGGACTAAAAATATTCGCGGTATAATGGAAATATGACTTTTATTTATCACAAATATTATAGTCTTTTTCACCCACTATACCCGATGACCATCAAAATCGGAAGGCTTCTGCCCAGCCCGAAGATTTAGCCCCATGCTAATTTCCGCGTCGATTGGTCCATAATTGCGAGCTGTAGAGCAACTGCAAAATCAGGATTTTTTCAGTTTTTGGTCCATTTCGACTAAATATTGTGCGATCATCTCCAAAAGAAATAGGGTTCTATTCTGACCTTATCCCCACCTCCATTCTAAATTTCATGAAGATCGGGCCATAATTACGACCTGTAGAGTGATTACAAATTAACATGGACAGACGGACGGACGGACATACATAGCTAGATCGACTCAGCTCGGCGAGATAGGAAGATCCATATATACTTTCGTATGTGGGAAATCAATATTTCGTGGTGTTACATAATTTTTGGTCCAATCAAACTTATAATACCCCCAACACAAAGTGTTGTAGGGTATAAAAAAGGAAGAAGATCAAATGCTTAGTTTCTACATTGAAATAAATAACAAAAATACTTAAAAATTTGCTTTGAATAGAAAAAAACAAATGTTATTGTAATTAACAAATATTTTATGGATTTTCAATAATTTGTTGTTAGATTTTTAAGTGCTTTTTCATAATGTTTTTAAGTGAATATTGTAAGAATTTTTGCAAAATTTCAATTAAAAAGACAAGGTGTATTATCTTCAATAATTTAAAATTTCATTTACATAGCGCCATCTACATTTTTTCTTTGTCGTTTTGTCATGTTAATGTTCGTAGTAATTAGCTGTTTCACTTCCATTCATTTCGCTATTTCTTTTATAGAAACGCCTGAAAGTAAACTTTAGTTTTAAACCGTTTATGTACTAAATATCTGAGACATCAACCGTTGACATTACAGGATGACTCTGCAATTACAAATTTATCACTTAGCACATTATTACAGGGTGATTGTGTGCATCAACGAAATGCCAACTCCTGAAAGTATGCAAGTATATATGATAGAGTTAGTGTTAAACGTTTAAAAATAATTTACGAACAGTTGTATAAAAGAGTAGGGGTCTTTGAGGATTTCAATTGATAAGAATAATGTCTATAATAAGAAATTTAATTAAAAATGCAACATGGAAATATATTATTAAATAATTTATGCGAAAATGGAGAAATATTGACAATTATCTGCTCCATTGTCGTTTATTTTTTATAAATGCATATTCTTGTAATAAATTTTTGTTTTTCTAGGGATGGTAAACACCAAAAAATGTAAATAATGACATAGAATTTGATATGTTATTTCATACTAACTGCCTACAAAACACAAGAGATTTTTCGAATTGAATGCCCCAAGTTAAATTTTGTAATAAGAGCCGACAACATGAAAGAAAATTTTTTTTTTTAATTTTACCCATAATTTCCTCACACATCTGTAATTTACAATCAATTTTATATCAATAACCCATTATCATTAGTTTTCTGTCTTTTCCAGCAAATCAATTTATGGTATCGTTTAAATCTCATTAGAAAAGTAAGAAAGTGGTATGAAAACCTTTGTTTGTTTTCGTTTGTAGATTTCTACTGACCGGTGATATTGAAACCAAAATCACGCAATGGTAACGGTTCCTCCTCTACTAATTTCAGATAATTTGTTAATATTGGAAATCATCTTGTTATACGTAGTTTTACGTTATTGGTTGGTAATTTCGTGTTGATGGCGACTGATGCGGCCGGTGATTAAATAACTACGAACTATGGAGATTGCATGATAAGAAAATGGACGTCAATAAGATATGTATTCTTAAATTGATTGGAATGGAGAGTGTAATTTAACAAATGGAAATAGTCATTCTATTATAGGAAAGGAATTACGAACTATGGGGTATATTATTTTGGATTCTAAAATATATTAATATTTTAGAATGAAGAAAAATTCAAATACAGAAACTATTTGGGTGTGTGTGTGCTTACCCAGCAAAAATACTTTCTCCAATAAAAGTTGTTTAATAGGTACTTATCTATTGACTTTTAGTGACCAGAAAATACCTGCATGTCCTTGTTAAAAAAAAAAAAAAAAAAAAAAAAAAAAAAAAACATGTAAAAAAGCTGTAAGTTCGGCCGGGCCGAACTTTTAATGACCTTCACCATTTGGAACAAATTTGGCAATATCCAAAAAAAAAAAAAAAATAATAATAATAATAATAATAATAAAAATAAAATAAAATCCGTTTAAAATTCTGTTAAAATCTTAAAAATACCGAATGCCTATACGACGACCTAGACCTGCATAGGGAACTTTTGTCATAAGTTATTACAATATTTAAATGCGAAACTTGAGGAAAAATCTGTTTATAATGTAGCTAAAATCATCAAAATACCGAATATAGGGGGTATCGTTATATGGGGGCTATACGAAGGCGTGGACCTGCACAGAAAAATTTTTGGCATGGGCTGAAGTATCCATTACGAACTTCACATGCGAAATTTAAAACAATCCCGGTAAATAATGCCGCTAAAATAATCAAAATACCGAATATCGGGGGGTACGGTATATGGGGCTATACGAAGACGTGGACCTACATGGCCCATTTCCTGTTTTATGCTGCAGTATCTATTACGAACTTCAAATACCAAATTTGGAACGATTCCGTTAAATAATGTCGCTAAAATCATCAAAATACCGAATATCGGGGAGTACCGTTATATCGGGGCTATATGAAGACGTGGACCTACATGGCTCATTTAAGAACTTAACCTCCCTACTGGGAAAATATACATGTGTGCAAAATTTTATCTTTCTATCTCAATTTGTTCGAAAGGTAGCGTGATTACAACAGACAGACACACAGACGGACATGGCTAAATCGTCTTAGAATTTTACGCTGATCAAGAATATATATACTTTGTTGGGTCTGACATGAGTATTTCGAGGAGTTACAAACGGAATGACAAAATTAATATACCCTCCATAGTATGGTGGAGGGTATAAAAAACAAGTTAATGGAATCAGTCGCGTTTGCCGACATCTGGATACCCTCAGCCAAAGTTTGGTTATTTAAATATATTTTGACTTCTGCTATGATTATTCAAATTGTTCACCCATCATAGGGGAGGTTCCAAAGAAGTGGGCCAATCTTTCCATTTCGTATCTGACATAAGTCTGATAAAAATATTAAAACGTATCAGATTTGGATTTTACATCGACGACTTGCTTCACTTTATATGAAATATTTCGAAAAGTTCGCGTTTTCTGAGGGTTATAATTATTAAAAATTGTGACCCGTTGTGGGAGAGGTACCAGAAGGAGTAGTTCGATATTGTCCATCTTCACAACACATCTTGTGTTGATAAAAATATTAGGATGTGTCGAGTTTAAAGGTAATCGGTTGCTTATCTCCCGTTTTATGTGCTTAATGGTTATTCCAAATTTTGACCCCTTGTGGGTGAGGTTCTAGAAGGAGTGGTTAACGCAATCCGTTCTTCATATCAGACATTGTGTTAGTAGAAATATTTAATTGTGCGAAATTTTAAGAGAATCGGACTCTTGGTTCAAATTTTATAAACGTTATAATTATTTAAAATGTTGACCCTTTGTGGGGGAGAACCAGAAAATGTGGTCCGATATCTACCACCTTCACTCCAGATCTTTTGTTAACAAAAATATTGGGATGGACTCTTATTACACATTTTATATCCTTTGTGGGGGAGGTACTTGATTGAGTGGACCAATATTTTCCATTTTAGCATCTGACGTAGCATAGGCAAAAATATTGCAAAAAATCGACTGATCCCTCCTACAGCGTGACATAAAAAACTGTAAAAAAGTCAAAGTCCATAATTTTTACATTTTTTTTTTAAATTTTATTGAATGAAAGCAAAAAATGTCGGAAATAGCATCAAATTTTAGAATAAGTTCAGATTTGTTCGAATTGGTCACCTTTGACACGAATTATGGGCTTCAAACGGGCAATGAAACCGGAACACGCTGCCCGTATATTGCTCTGCGGTATTTTGGCCCATAACCGGCGAAGGCCTTGCTTGAGGTGATCGACACCAAAATTCTCCAGACACAACAGTCCATCGGATTGGTATCCGGAGATTTTGGTGGTCATTATGCGCTGGAAATGAAGCGGAAACCTCATTTTGTAACCATTCTTGGGTGGCGCATACTGAGTGCGATGGTGCCGAGTCCTGATGGAATGTCCAAGGTTTGCGGCCAAAATGTTTGCGTGCCCAAGGCTTTAATACACCCTCCAGAATATTTTCGCGATAATATTCGGCATTTATTCTGATGCCACGGTCGAGTAATACGAGCGGAGAGCGACCATCGGCTGTTATGGACACACACTACACCATCACCATGGCCGGCGCTTAAATTCTGTTGGCCAACCGAAGGTGCACATTTTCAGCTGACCTCTTTGGCAAGTAAACATTATCATTTTGTTTGTTTAGAAACTGCTGGAACACAATTTTTTTTCTTCGGAGAAAACCACATTCGGCATTTCACCACTTTCGGTCAAGCGGAGCAACTCTTCAGCTCTTTTGAGTCTATTTTCTTTCTGTTGCGGTGTAAGTACTTGCACTTTTTGGCATTTCAATGGCTTTACCCCGAGCTCATTTTTCAATGTTTGCCGAAGGGAATATTGCGATATGTTTAGCTCACGAGCCAGTTTTCGGCCACTGCAACGCGGGTTTTCGATCAAGTCGCTTCTTTACTTTTCGAACCATTTCTGCTGATGTTGCTGTTTTCTTCTGTCCACTTCCTTGACGTCGGGCTACGCTACCAGTATCACGGTAACGAGTAATGGTACGAGACACAAACAATTTATTCACGTTTAAATGCTGGAGTGCTCTAACGATAGCCACTTGTGGTTTTCCAGGCAAATGTAGAGAAATCACTCTATCACGCTTGAATTCCATCACGAATAAATTTTTTTTCTCGAAAATTCTTACCAAAATGCTTTTGTACGCTTGTCACTGGAATAATTTTAACAGCTGTCGGACGAGTGGCTTAGAAATGACAGCAGTGTGAAGTTGGTTGCAGTTTTTCATATCAGCCTGTATAATTCTTTTAACGGGGAAATACATTAACTTGCTTTTAATTTTCTCGCACCGACACCTGTAAAACAAATTCAATCCGCTCACAAAATTAACAGACCAATATTGGGTGTCAAATATACACAAATGTTTCACTTTCTCTACGTGTGCTGGCGAGGCTTATATTACAGGCAAAATGGCAATGGCTTTCAAGACCAATTGAACTGAAGTTTTCCACGCTATGCCTTTTGCTGGGCCTAAAACAATCCTGATTTTTCCTCTGGTTCTATATTTTTGCGGATTTTTCCAATGTTTATTTGTTTTTGCTTTAAACGCACCTACATGTCCCTACAAATTCTCTAGAGTTACATTTTCGATCTAATGCAAATTGTATCTGGCAACTCTGGAACATGAGGCGGTCACTTTGTGTATCCGGTTCTCTTTTTGTTTGCAGGCAGCCAGAGTAAACACAGCTATAACCAGTAAGGAAAGCTCAAAAGTCGGGCGGGGCCGACTATATGATACCCTACACCACTATGCATATTTAGTAGAGCTCTCGTAAAAGAAAGATTTTTATTGAGCATTTCTGAGCTCTATGAGATATCTGCTACGAAATATGATTATGGTAGAGTGCATATTCCGAAAGTTGGAGATTTAAACACCAAATCGGATGAAACATATATATGGGAGCTATAGCTATATCTGAAGCGATTTTCACAAAATTTTAAGTATTAACTTTTTAAATGAATTCGTTTGGAAGTGCAACATTTCACTCACTTTGGGCTGAAAATAGCTATTTGGTGCACAAGAAATCTAAAATCGGACGAAGATATATAGGGGAGCTATATCCAAATCTGAACCGATCTCCATAAAATTTGAATCATGTATTGGTGGGCTGAATCTAATATCTGGTACGAAATATAATTTTTGTGGGGTGTATATTACAAATGTGAGGGACTTAAGTATAAAATCGGATAAAACATATGTATGGGAGCTATAGCTATATTTGATTTTCACCAAATTTGAAGCACATGCTTTTAGGCTGAATTCGGCCAGATGTAGCAAATTTCACACCATTTGGACTGATATTAGCCATTTAGTGCACAAGAAGATATATATGAGAGCCATATCTAAATTTGGACCGATTTTCACCAATTTCAATAGGGTTCATCCTTGACCTAAATAAATATTATTTAGAAAATTTCATCTCAATCGAACAATAATTGCGACCTGCATTTTGTTTACAAAAATACATAGACAGACGGACTATGATCACCAAAGGAACTATGGGTCTATCTCGTTTCCTTCTCCAGGTTACAAACAAATGCACAAAGACATTACCACTATGTGGTGTAGGGTATACAAATAAGTAATATTTAAAGCCACAAAGGGACCTCAATCGACAACTCCATTGCAAGAAATGCCATTAAGGACTTCTGGTCGTCCGTCAGATTTAATGTCATCATAGCTTTTGCCATCCCTCTCATTTTTTCGAAATTCGATTTAAAGTCATCATAACTTTTGCCATCCTTCTAATTTTCTTTCGAAATATTTAGACCATGATTTTCTTTTACTTCTGCATAAACTAAGTATTTTTTTGTATTTCTCTTTTCAACTAACCGTTCGCCCCTTTTCCAACCTCATGTATATTCCCACTTCCCCACTCACATAATTGTAAATTGTTGATTTCAAAATGTTTATGTCTCAATTCATGGTGCACGATCATCAGCCGACTTCACGTAGCAAAGATATTCGTGCATAAAAATCATAACAACAAAACCTCATAATTTCCGATTCTTCAACATTTTCATTTTGAGTTTGCGAATTTCCATTTGCTTGCTCCATAATATCTTTATCCCAGTTGATGTCTTTGTATCGGCCGAAAGCCCTTTAAAATGCTGCATTTATCTTTGAAACGTGCATTGGCTGTTCAGCGTCTTGGCGAAATTATTGAATTGAAAATGTACTTTTCCTGAACAATTGTTACCCTATAATCAGCAATTGGCATAATTTAATGTCAGTGAGGCATTAACTCAATCGCCCCTTATTTACAAAAGGTTTAGGTTTGCAAAACACCACCGTCAGTTGTAAACGAACAAGTGCGCACAGTAAAACAATAATAATATGTTGCAATTGCAACGAACAGCGCGTTCGTTGTTGGTTCGATCAAAAAACAAAAATCCCATCAAACCACTCGGTAATTTCTTTAAGTAGCAATTTCTCTTTTTGAAATTGTGATTCGAAAATAAATCGAATCAAATCGAAACGATCATCATCAGATGGTCGTCAGCACCATCACCATTGTCTGCCATTATTGGAAATGTAGTCATCAGTTTGTGTGGCTAGTGGCTTTGTTGAATCTTATTGGGGTATCTCATAACATTCGATGTGTTTTTCTTTTGTAAGACGTCTATGGGGGTTTTCTATAGAGCGATGAAATTTTAAAGGGTGATTTGTCAAAAACATAAAGTTTTTCACGAAAGAAAAAAATGTAAAAAAGCTGTAAGCTCGGCCGGGCAGATCTTTGAATACCCTCCAATATTTGGAACAAATTTGGCAATTTTCCAAAAAAAAAAAAAAAAAATAAAATAAATAAATAAATAAATAAAAAAATAAAATCTGTTAAAAATTCTGTTAAAATCTTAAAAATGCCGAATGTAGCCGTTATATTAGGGTCTATACGACGACGTGGACTGCATAGGAAACTTTTGTCATAAACCATTAGAATATTCAAATGCGAAACTTGAAAAAAAAAATCGGTGAATAATGTCGTTAAAATCATCAAAATACGGAATATCGGGAGGTGCCGTTATATGGGGGCTATACGAAGACGTGGATCTGCACAGACAATTTTCTATCTTAGGTTGTAGTACCCATTACGAACTTCAAATACCAAATTTGAAATAATTCCGATAAATAATGTCGCTAAAATCATTAAAATACCGAATATCGGGAGGTACCGTTATATGGGCCTACAGGGTAAGATAAAAAAAAACTACAACCAATTTCAGACTGCTGTCATAGTGTCATAGTGTGATTTTTATACCCTCCACCATACTATGGAGGGTATATTTACTTTGTCATTCCGACTGCAACTCCTCGAAATACTCATGTCAGACCCAACAAAGTACATATATTCTTGATAAGCGTAAAATTCTACGTCGATTTGGCGATGTCCGTCTGTCTGTTGTAATCACGCTATCTTTCGAACGAATTGAGATAGAAGGCTAAAATTTTGAACACGTGTTTATTTTTCCAGTAGGCAGGTTAAGTTCGTAAATGGGCCATGAAGGTTCACGTTCTCATATAGCCTCCATATATAAGTATCTCCCGATATTCGTTATTTTGATGATTTTAGCGACATTATTCATCGGAATTGTTTTAAATTTGGTATTTGAGATTCGTAATGGATACTACAGCCTATAACAGAAAATTGTTTGCGCAGGTTCACGTCTTTGTATAGCCTCCATATAACGGTACCTCCCAAAATTCGGTATTTTGATGATTTTAGCGTCATTATTTAACGGAATTGTTTCAAATTACGTATTTAGAGTTCGTAATAGAAATTACAGTCTGTGACAGAAAATTGTCTATGCAGGTACAGGTCTTCATATAGGCCCCATATATCAGTATCTACCTATATTCGGTAGGTACACCCAAATTGTTTGAGATGTCGTATTTGACGTTCGTTATGGATGCTATAGCCTGTGACAGAAAATTATCTATGCTGGTCCAGGTCTTCGCACAGCTCCGATATAACGGTACCTCCCTATATACGATATTTTGATGATTTTAGCTACATTATTCACCGTTTTTTTTTTTCAAGTTTCGAATTTGAATATGGTAATGGCTTATGACAAACAAGGCCTATGTAGGTAAACGTTGTATAGACCCCAATATAACGGCTACATTCGATCTTTATTTTTTGAAAATTTCCAAATTCGTTCCAAAGGATGGAGGGTATTCAAAGTTCGGCCCGGCCGAACTTACAGCTTTTTAACTTCTTTTATATTTGGCTGTAAACCCACAAGTGGCTATCCTTAGAGCACTCCAGCATTTAAATGTGCATAAATCTTTTGTGTCTCGTACTATCGCTCGTTACCGTGATACTGGAAGCGTAGGAAGTGGACGGAAGAAAACAGCAACATCAGCAGAAATGGTTCGAAAATTAAAGAAGCGACTTGATCGGAACCCGCGTCGCAGTGGCCGAAAAATGGCTTGTGAGCAATATTCCATTCGGAAAATATTGAAAAATGAGCTCGGTGTAAAGCCATTGAAATTCCGAAAAGTGCAGGAACTTAGCTAAAAGGAAAGAGCTAAAGAGTGGCTTCGCTTGGCTGAAAGTGATAAACTGCCGATTTTGGTTTTCTCCGATGAGAAAATATTCGTTGTCCAGCAGTTTGTAAGCAAACAAAATAATCGTGTTTACTTGTCAAAGAGATCAGCTGAAAATTTGCACCTTCGGTTGGCCACCAGAACTTAAACGCCGGCCATGGTGATGGTGTGGGTCGCCATAACAGCCGATGGTCGTTCAACGCTCGTATTAATCGACGTATTAATCGTGGCATCAGAATAAATACAGAATATTATCGCAAAAATATTCTGGAGGGTCTATTAAAGCCTTGGGCACGCAAACATTTTGGCCGCAGGCCTTGGAATTCCAGCAGGACTCAGCACGCGCCACCCAAGAATGGTTACAAAAAGAGGTTCTCGCTTCATTTCCAGCGCACAATGGCCACCAAAATCTCCGGATACCAATCCGATGGACTTTTGTGTCTGAAGTATTTTGTAAAGCAAGGTTGGCACTAAAAAATACCAAAGTGTCGATCACCTCAAGCAACCGCTTCGCCGGGAATTGGCCAAAATACCGCAGAGCAATATTCGGGCAGCGTGTGACGGTTTTATTGGCCGTTTGATCAATCCAAACTTATTCTAAAATTTTATGCTATTTCTTGATGTATGATGTTGCAAACGGAATGACAAAGTTAATGTGCCCTCCTTTTCAAGGTGAAGAGTAACATATGTTTTATATTTGATTGTCTCAAGGAAACAATTATGATTCAATTTGCTTGTTCGCGGGGATGTAGACAATAATTTGTGGGGTAAGTGTAAGTGGAATGAAGAGATTGGACTTAAAGGGGTTAAGGTAGGGCGGGCTAAGTGTAGGTGTGAAAGGCAAGTACCCATGTCTCCGATTCATGTAGTGTTTGTATTGATGTTTTTGTATACTGTTCTGTTTTAAATTATTATGCGCCTTGGACTGGTGGTGTCAGGGTGGGGATCGACCCTCGACAAAGCTCTCTTGAGTTAGCTGGATATCCACCACAGCACCACATAAGGCGGTATCATAACAAAATGTGTCTATTTGTGGACACATTGTTAGCCTTTGCAATATTTACCCCAAAATCGGTAATTCGGGAATATATGAGGTCTGTAGAAGATATAATCGTGGATTATATATATACAAAAAATAGTTTTTGAGGAATATCGCAGATTTTGTAGGAGTAACTGTGATTTTATAGAGAACTTTTTTCTAACAACATTTCTGTGATATTATCGCGGATCTCGCAAGGAACATTCTTTGAAAGAATATCACGGATATCACAGCGGATTTAATAACCGATATTCCCATAAATAATATACCCTTCTCAGTATCTAAAAAAATATATATTTACAACAAATACACCTATTGTCTTCAAGACATAAATTCAAGTCCAAATCGAAATTGAAATGAAGGAAAAAAACAATTGTTGCAATTTGCAAATGCTTAAAACTACTTGAAGCGTAATCGAACTAACTTTGAAGTGTAGAATGATAACTACAATGCAATATGCCGCAGCACTTGACTTGGCTAGCTTCTGCAATTCCCTTGGCAAATAATACATAATTATATACCCAACAGATGGACTTGACGGACAGACAAACAGATAGATAGATAGATTGACTGAAGAACAATTGTTGAATATTTCTTTTTCTTCCACTTCATGAAGTGATGACAGTTGAGGTAGGTTTTTGATGCGCTTTCAAAACCAATAAAATCCGACATGGTAATTGTAATGAATTATTATTTCAAAATTGAGTACCATCATTCATTGGGTAGACTAGTGATTACATCACTGAAGAAGACTAAGAAGAAGGAGAAGAGGAAGGAACAATGGAAACAAATATACAAATACGATACTTGTAGACAGCACTTAGACCAAGACCATGCAAATGCCATGCCATATTATTGATGAATAACAATTAGCATGGACGCCAATTTCAATCAGATGTTAAAATGGCGAATTTTCAAGGTAATTTATAATTAGTCCGTAAGTATGGGTCATTTTGGTGTGAAAAAATGAAAATTGCTAATTATATGATCCCGCAAATGTTTAAAGAAAGGAAGGTGGCAATTAATGAAGATACACATAGAAGACTAAAGGGCTATCAGATAAAAGTTAATAATGCCGAAAAGTCTACATTAAAGGTGTTACGGTCATTTTAAAGTTTTCAATAATTCATTCATGACTAAAAAAATTATCTCAAATATTAGGCGAAAACGCTGAGAAGTCAATATTTAAGGAGTCATGGCCATTTTTATACCCTACACCACATAGTGGTAAGGCTATTATGTCTTTGTGCATTTGTTTGTAACATGGAAAAGTAAGCGATATAGACCCATAGTTACTTTTGAGGATCTTCATAGAATCACTTTCTGAGCCAATTTATGCATGTCAGTCCGTCTGTCCATTTTTTTGTGTACAGAATGCAGATCGCATTTATTATCCGCTTGAGATACAATTTTCCAAACAAACTTTGTTTGACGCAAGGACGAACCCTATTGGTATTGGCGGGAATGGGTTAAAATTTAGATATAGCTCCCATATATACATATCATTAACCGAATTCGGGTTAATTGTGCACTAAATGGCCAATATCAGTCCAAATGACCTGAATTTTGGCACATTCGACCGAATTCAGTCTAAAAGCAAACATATTAAATTTGGAGAAAATCGGTTAAGATAAAGCTATAGCTCCTATATACACGTTTGACCCGGTTTTAAGTCCCTCCCATGCGCAATATGCATTCCACAAGAATGATATTTAGTACCAGATTACTTATGGAGCTCAAAAATACAAAAAATAAAATAAAATTTTATCGAGATCGGTTCAGATTTGGATATAGCTCCTATATGTATCTTCATCCGATTTCAGGCTTATTGTGCACCAAATGGCTAATATCAGCCCAAATGGACTAAATTTTGGAATTTCGACTGAATTCATCCTAGAAACAATCGGTTCAGATATAGCTATAGTTCCCAAATATGCATGCGTTATATGCTCTCCTCAACAAGGATATTTGATACCGGACATCAGATGTAGCTCGAAAATACCAGATATCAGATACAGATCAGAAATAAGTGCCTAAAATTGTGTCAAGATCGGTTCAGATTTGGATATAGCTCCCATATATATCTTTATCCGATTTCAGGTTTTTTTGTGCACCAAACAGCTAATCAGCTCGAATTGACTAAATTTGTCACTTCCGATAGAATTCAGCCTGGAAGCAAGTACAGGGTGAGATGAAGAAACTGCAACCAACTTCAGACTCCTGTCATTTTTAAGCCACTTGTCTGACAGCTGTTAAAATTATTCCAGTGACAGCTCATTATATTGTTCACAAGCGTACAAAAGCATTTTTCCAGAAAAGAAGTTATTCGTGATGGAATTCAAGCGTAATAGTGTGATTTCTTTATATTTGGCTGGAGAAACACAAGTGGTCATCGTTAGAGCACTCTAGCATTTAAATGTGAATTAATCTTTTGTGTCTCGTACCATCGCCCGTTACCGTGATACTGGTAGTGTAGCCCGACGTCAAGGAAGTGGACGGAAAAAAACAGGCACATCAGAAGAAATGTTTCGAAAAGTAAAGAAGCGATCGAAACCCGCGTCACAGTGGCCGAAAAATGGCTCGTGAGCTGAAAATATCGCAAAATTCCATTCGGCAAATTTTGAAAAGTGAGCTCGGGGTAAAGCCATTGAAATTCCAAAAAGTGCAAGAACTTACACCACAACAGAAAGGAAATTTACTCAAAAGAGCTAAATAGTTTCTTCGCTTGGCCGAAAGTGGTGAACTGCCGAATTTGGTTTTTTCATGTCCAGCAGTTTGTAAACTAATAAAATTATCGTGCATTAAAGCCTTGGGCACGCAAACATTTGGACCGTTGAAGTATTGGAAAACAAGGTTGGCACTAGAAATTATCAAGTGTCGATCACCTCAAGCAAGCGCTTCCCCGGAAATGGGCCAAAATTCTGCAGAGCAACATTCGGGCAGCGTGTGACGGTTTCATTGGCCGTTTGAAGGTCATAATTCGTGCCAAAGGTGACCAAATCTAAACATATTCTAAAATTTGATGCTCTTTCCGACATTTTTTGCTTTCATTCAATAAAATTTAAAAAAATGTAAAAATGAGGGCATTGGACTTTGTGGCAGTTTTTTTATCTCACCCTGCAGTCTTAATCGTGTACAAAAGGGACCCAAATATATTGCGATATATTCCACAATATTTAAGATAAAGCTTTGCAATTTGATAGAGATTTTTGCTTTAAATCGTGAATATTAATCCGAAAATTTTTCAAAAATTGTGGAAGAGGAGGGAACCTGTCCCCTCTATTTAGTTTACTTTGTGCTATGAACTTTCAAAACTGCGATACACGTGTCTTCTACTTATAGTTCTTCTTTTCAATTTTCAGTTTTCCCTTTAAATTTCTATCTTCACCTTATCGAACCCAAACAAAATACTCAGCAGTAGTTAACCCTGAGATCAAAATTATGGAATTGCAGCTAATGTAAGCGACAACTTTGATTATTGTTGATTTAATCAATTCGCTACAGCAATACAATACACAACTGCAACAAAAAAATGCTGCAACAACAACAGCAATAACAACATACTTCTTCAATCAGTCGATGCCATGCTTAAGTTCTTAAAGCTTATCTGGTATGCTGGCAAAATACTCTTATCCACCACAAAAAAAGAATCCATTTTAGAAACAGCAATCAAACGAAGTTGGACTTGGATTGGCTTGGTATTTGGAGGATATGTTCGTTAATAAAGTTCTCTTGCTGTGGTCGAAGAATGGCCAAGACAGCCGTAAACAACAAACATGGCTTAAAAGCAACAGCAGCAATAACAACATCATCCAGAAGAACAGTAATATAAAATGCAAGGCAAGTTTTAAAGGCATGTCTATGAGGTACAGGTAAACATACACACACATACGCATACACGACGACCACGACCACGATGATGATGAGGATTTTTTTGTGTGTTATCTCCCAATATGGTTAGATTGGCGGCAGTAGCCGCACATGCGCGTTTTATTACCATTATCATCATGGTCATCATCATTGAGAGAAACCGAAAAACAAAAAAGCCCTAAAGGACTTTGGAAGGAGGCAGAAAAAAAATGACAGTTCAAAAAATATACAAAAAATAACAGAACAGAATGAGAAAATAATGCATTTCTGGCAACAGTCTGTAAAGATGTCGTCGTCGTCTTCATCATCATTCTCTCTGAGGCCATCTTCATTGCAATGGCCTTCTGTCGCATTGGCTTTCTTCAATTTGGATGCACTTCAAGCTCATCATTATTGGGGTCCATGGCATAGGCTTTTCTTTCACTTGCTTGTTATACCCTACACCACAAGGTGGTCAGGGTATTATGTCTTTGTGCATTTGTTTGTAACAGGCAGAAGGAAACGAGATAGACCCATAGTTCCTTTTGATGATCTGCATAGAATCATATTCTGAGTCGATTTATGCATGTCCGTCCGTCCGTCCGTCTGTCCGTCTGTCCATGTATTTTTGTAAACAAAGTACAGGTCGCATTTATTGCCCGATCCAGATGAAATTTTGCAACGATCTTTTGTTTGGCCCAAGGACGAACCCTATTGAAATTGGAGATAATCGGTCAAAATTTAGATATAGCTCCCATATATATCTTCGTCCGATTTGCCTTTTATTGTGCACCAAACGTGTAATATTAGCCCGAATTGTATGGAATTTTGCATATACACCCAAATTAGGCCTGAAAATATGTGTGCCAAATTTTATCGAAATCGGTTCAGATATAGCTATAGCTCCCATATATATTTTTCATCCGATTTGTTATTTTTGTCCACCGCCGCCGTAATATGCACTCTGTAACAACAAAATTTGGGGAAATATATCAAATGCAGCTCAGAAATACCTTTGCTAAATTTTATCGAGATCGGTTCAGATTTGTATATAGTTCCCATATATAACTTCGTCCGATTTACCTTTTATTGTGCACCAAACGTCTAATATTTGTCCAAATGGGATGGAATTTGGCACTTACGACCGAATTGAGTCTAGAAGCTAGTGTGTCAAATTTGGTGAAGATCGGTTCAGATATAGCTATAGCTTTCATATATATTGTTCATCCGATTTGTTATATTTGTTACCCACAACCGTAATATGCACTCCGTAACAATGATATTCAGGGAAATATATCAAATACGGCTCAGAAATATCTTTGCCAAATTTTATCGAGATCGGTTCAGATTTGGATATAGCTCCCATATATATCTTTATCCGATTTCAAATTAATTGTGCACCAAATGGGCAATACAATTCCGAATAGAAAAGATACAAATGCTTCGGCATATTTAGTCCTTTGAACTTTAAATTATAATTATAATCATAGCGTGTATGATTGAATTCTCCCATAAAAACTTTTAATTGTTATGTGGAGCTCTACTTAATTAGCAAAGTGATGTAGGGTATCATAAAGTCGGCCTCGCCCGACTTGAAGACTTTCTTTACTGGTTTTCAGTGTTATTTTTGTCAAAGTGGAGATTTGTTTTTTTTGTGTGTTGTTGATTGTCGTTGTTATTGTTAGATTTGCGCGAAAGTATTAAAGTTAAATGCCATAACAAACATTGTATGCTACAAAACACTGTAAAGGTGTAAGTACATAAGAAGCTTGAAGTCATGGCTAGGCATATTTTGTGACATTTCATAAAGGGATTACAGAGCCGTACTAAGATCCTGTCGTCGTATTCCATTATTATTTGACATTAATATGTCTAGGCATGACTTCAAGCTTTTTATGTACTTGCATCTTAAGTTGAGAAAAAATAAAACTTTTTGGGGTTTTTAAGGTACTTTCATATAAAATTTGATTGAAACAGATCAAAGTAACTTGCTTTCGAAAAAAATGCTCAATTTTCAAATCACATGTTCGAATTTAAAAATGTTTTATATAATTCAGATTTTTGGATGGGACATTTTTAAATTAAAAATCATATAACAGAAACTCAACACAGGTTGGAGTTTTGAAAGCGGAATACAAAATATCATGATTATTAAGAATCCAAAATTTATTTTTTGGCTGAAAAATACAGGGTGAGATAAAAAAACTGCAACAAAGTCAAACGCCCCTATTTTTACATCTTTTTTTAAAATTTTATTAAATGAAAGCAAAAAATGTCGGAAATAGCATCAAATTCTAGAATAAGTTTAGATTTGTTCGAATTGGTCACCTTTTGCACGAATTATGGCCTTCAAACGGCCTGTGAAACCGTCACACTTTGGCCGAATGTTGCTCTGCGGTATTTTGGCCCATTCCCAGCGAAGCGCTTGCTTGAGGTGATCGACACTTTGGCAGTTTTTAGTGCCAACCTTGCTTTCCAAAATACTCCAGACACAATAGCCCACCGATTGGTATTCGGCGATTTTGGTGGTCATTGTGCGCTGGAAATGAAGCGAGAACCTCATTTTGTAACCATTCTTGGGTGGCGCGTGCTCAGTGCAATGGTGCTGAGTCCTAATGTCCAAGGGCTGCGGCCAAAATGTTTGCAAAATGTCGTGAGGCTTTAATACACCCTTCAGAATATTTTCACGAAAATATTCGGCATTTATTTCGGTGCCACGGCCGATTAATACGAGCGGAGAGCGCCCATCGTCTGTTATGGCGGCCCACGCCATCACCATGGCCGGCGCTTGAGTTCTGGTGGCCAATTTTCAGCTGACCTCTTTAGCAAGTAAACACGGTCGATCATTTTGTTTATTTACAAACTACTGGACAATGAATGTTTTCTCATTGGACAAACACAAATTCGGCAGTTCACCACTTTCGGCCAAGCGAAGCAACACTTTAGCTCTTTTGAGTCTATTTTCTTTCTGTTGTGGTGTAAGTTCTTGCACTTTTTGAAATTTCAATGGCTTTACCTTCTGCTCATTTTTCAATATTTGCCGAATGGAATATTGCGATATGTTCAGCTCACGAGCCATTTTTCGGCCTCTGCGACGCGGGATTCGATCAAATCGCTTCTTTACTTTTCGAAGCATTTCTGCTGATGTTGCTGTTTCCTTCCGTCCACTTCCTTGACGTCGGGCTACGCTACCAGTATCACGGTAACGAGCGATAGTACGAGACACAAAAGATTTATTCACATTGATATAATGGAGTGCTCTAACGATAGCCACTTGTGTTTTTCCAGCCAAATAAAAAGATATCACACTATCACGCTTGAATTTCGTTACATTTGTATGGCACTATGGCGGGGATCCAACTAACTCAGATGTGCTTTCCTCAGGTCTGTCTCAAACCTGACACCATTAGTCTAATGGAACTCCCAATGAACAAGTAAAAAAGCTGTAAGCCGAACTTACAATAGTCTCCACAATAGAACGAATTGGGCAATTTTCAAAAAAATAAAATCCGTTAAAAATTCTGTTAAAATCTTAAAAATACCGAATGTAGCCATTATATTAGGGTCGTATAGACGTTGACGTGCATAGCCAACTTTTGTCATAAGCCATTACAATATTCAAATGTGAAACTTGAAAAAAATCGGTGACTAATGTAGCCCATACCGAATATAGGGAGGAACAATTTTAAGGGGGCTCCAAAAAGTGGACCTGCACAGACAATTTTCTGTAAAGGCTGTAGTATCCATTACGAACTTCAAATACCGAATTTGAAACAATTCCCGTGAATAATGTCGCTAAAATCATCAAAATACCGAATATCGGGAGGTACCGTTATATGGGGGCTATACCAAAACGTGGACCTAAATGGCCCATTTTCAATACCAAAAATTCTGCAGACATAATATACACTTGAGTAAATTTTTATCAATCTACTTAATTTCGTTCGGAAGCTAGAGTGATTGATACAGATACAATAATTGATACAGACGTTTGCAAAATTTATGGCCCCTAATTAATCGTCAAATTTAGGGGCCATCAATTTTGCAAACGTCTGTATTAATTACTGTATCTGTATCAATCACTCTAGCTTCCGAACGAAATGAAGTAGATTGATAAAATTTTACTTAAGTGTATTGTGTCTGCAGAACTTTTGGTATTGAAAATGAGCCATGTAGGTCCACTTTATTTCGATTTCGATGATTTTAAAAACATTATTCACCGGAATTGTTTCAAATTTCGTATTTGATGTTCCTAATGGGTACTTCGGACTATGACAGAAAATTTTCTAATTAGGTCCAGGTCTTCGTATAGCCCCACATATATCTGTTCCTTCCTATGTTCGGTATATTCATGATGATCTTAGCGACATTAATCACCGGAATTGTTTCAAATTTTGTATTTGAAATTCCTAATGGGTAATTTAGTCTATGGCAGAAAATTGTCTATGCAGATCCAGGTGTTCGTAAAGCACCTAAATAACGGTACCTCCCTATATTCCGTATTTTGATGATATTAGCTACATTATTCTCCGGAATAGTTTCAAATTTGGTATTTAAAGTTCCTAATGGGTAATTTAGTCTATGGCAGAAAATTGTCTATTTAGGTCCAGGTCTTCGTATAGCCCCCATACATCGGTTCCTCCCTATATTATTGATGATTTTACCTACAATAACGGTAACTCCCTATAGTCGGTATTTTTAAGATTTTAACAGAATTTTTATGGGTTCTATTTTTTGTTTTTTTTTTTTAATTTCCAAATTTGTTCCAAATGGTGTAACCCTATGGGCAAGATGCGTACCATGGATTAGAAAGAGAACAACATTTTCTTTTGTTTGAATGTACATATGCCAGTCAACATTACACTTTTTATTCATGATTTTAAATTTTAGAAATTTTATTAAAATTTTATTTAATTTTTGTATTTTGCATTTTAAAATTTAATCAATTTTAATTAATTTTTCATTTAATTTTAATTAATTTTTTTTGATTAATACCCTAGTTTGTTAGGGTTGGGACACATTTATTTCAAATTTTTGAACTTCAACTTTTGAGAAAGGATATCCGCTGCATATTCTTTACGATGTTTGTAACGGGGATTTCTCGTCGGCTAGGGTAGGGCCAGTCGCAGTCAAGCTTTCCCTACTACTATGAAATTAAAATAGTAGAATTCACCTATACCTGGGGATAAAATTCAGTTCAGGTGCAATTGATGAAAGATAATCCGATGTTTACGAAGCTCGGAAATGCTAATGTTATAATTCGGTTTCTTGAACATTTGTAGCTAATCGGGAACTCTGATGAATCGACTTTGGATATCCAGGGATTACGATGATGGTATTCGGCTTTTTGACAATTTGAAGATAATCGGGGAATTTGACAAAGGGACGTCGGGTGTCCTTGTATTACGATGATGGTGGGTTGTAGACGACTTGATAAATGGGCGTCAGATATACGGGTATTGCTATGAAGATCTTGGAGTCGGAGACGAAAATAATCGGGAACTCAGGTAAATGGTCTTCGGAGATCATGATGTTTAGGTTACGAATGATCCGAGGATAATCAAGTATTCTGATCAAGGCTGATCTAAGACGACGCTGGGGCTGTAGATGATCAGGTTGTGGAGCAACCTGGACGTCGGGTGTCCGTGGATTTCGATGATGATCTTCGGGTTGTAAACGATTGGAAGATAATCGGGTCTTCGTTGATCACGATTTTCGGATTTCGAATGGTCCAAGGATAATCGGGAGTTCTAATGAACGGTTGTCGGGAACCACTATAATGACGCTCGGGCTGTAGATGATATCGCTGCTCGGGTTGTAATCGGGAACTTTGGTCGGGGACCACGATGATGATGCTCGGCTTATGGATGATTTCGCTGCTCGAGTTGTAATCAAGAATTCTGGCTATGTCCACGACTACCTCTACGTTACAACTCTAGATTTTGGGACAGCGAGCCCGAAACCTCCTGTGTAAGTGTATTACTGGCCACTCAAATTAATGAGAGCCAACCAAAAAAAATATATTCCAAAAGATATATTCAAACCACCTTAAGTAGGGAGTCTGACGTCAACCGAAACGAAAGATATATATTGCTCTATCTAAGCCGAGTGAATGAGAATTATTTCACATGTGTTGCTATGATTATGCAGCTAAATGAATGGCTATTCCTCGATAAGCATTGTTTACGGTGGTTGAGTTGCTCGTCGCCTTGCTGTATGTTGGAGAATTGGGCTGTGTGTTGTAATTAGATTTGGGCAATCTAGTTCCCGAAGCGAATCGATCCTTCTCGTTGAGAAAAGTCTTATAAGGAACTAGTTCCAAAATATATAGTTCCTTTGTTCCAAATATTTTCGATTTTTCATTAGAATCTTTCTATTTCATCGTTTATTTTCTCTTCATCGTAGTGTTGTTTTTTTCAACAACAACTCAACTCTAGTTGTTGTTGTTGTTAGATTGTAGGGTGGGGTGGTAGGTGATGGAGTGTGGTTGGCTGTTATTGCTATTGTTAGGGTGTTCTTATTATATACGTGATCGTAAAGAAATATTGAGCAAAAGAGTCCAAAGATGAATCACCATTATTCCAATGCCTCCATATCTGTTGTTTATTCTAACCGGACCACATTTACGTTGAACAAATTAAAAGTTTCTTCTTAGCCGAAAACGATCATGTCAAAGAAGACATTTTGCTCAACACTTTTAAGCGTGCAATAGTTAAGTATCAGCGTTGCTTGTATCCCTTAACGGCTGCCATTTGTTCAAC